>NC_083408.1:112927385-113234885 GCF_020745735.1 Hemiscyllium ocellatum
ACAATGTGAGCTCATGCACCTTGGTTGGAAGAATAGAGGCATGAACTATTTTCTAACAGGGAGAGAATTCAGAAGTCTGAAATGCAAAGAGATTTGGGAGTTCTCGTCCAGGATTTTCTCTCAAGATAAACTTGCAGGTTGAGTCAGTAGTTAGGAAGGCAAATGCAATGATGGCATTCAGTTTGAGAGGACTTGAAAATAAAACCAGGCATGAACTTCTGAGGCTCTATAAGGCTCTGGTCAGGCCACATTTGAGTATTGTGCAGTTTTGGGCCCCATATCTCAGGAATGATGTACTGGCCTTGGAGTGTGTTCAGAGGAGGTTCATGAGAATGGTCCCAGGAATGAAAAACTTAATACATGAGTGACATTTGAGGATTCTGGGTTTATACTCGATGAAGTTTAGAAGGACGAGGGAAGATCTAATTGAAATGTGTAGAATACTGAATGACCTGGGCAGAATATTCATTGGGAAAATGTCTCCATTGGAAGGAGAAACTAGGACCTGCCTTGGAGTAAAGGGAACACTTTTTAAAACGGAGATAAGGAGAAACTTCTTCAGCCAAAGAGTGGTAAATCTATGGAATTCATTGCCACAGAAGGCTGTGGATACAGATCGGTAGGTAAAAACAATGACTGCAGATGCTGGAAACCAGATTCTGGATCAGTGGTGCTGGAAGAGCACAGCCTGCCTATCTTCTTTCCCACCTATCCACTCCACCCTCTCCTCCCTGACCTATCACCTTCATCTCCTCCCCCACTCACCCATTGTACTCTATGCTACTCTCTCCCCACCCCACCCTCCTCTAGCTTATCTCTCCATGCTTCCAGCTCACTGCCTTTATTCCTGATGAAGGGCTTTTGCCTGAAACGTTGATTTCGCTGTGGATATAGATCATTGAGTATATTTAAGACTGAGATAATAGGTTCTTGAGTATCAAGGGGATCAAGGCTTATGGGGAGAAAGTGGGAGAATGGGGGTCAAGAAACCTATCAGCCATGATTGAAAGACGGAGCAGACTCGATGGGCTGAATGGCATAACTTCTGCTCCTATGTCTTATGGTCATCCATTTTACTTCTGCAGTATCATCCAACATTCATACGTCATTCATATTTTGAAAGGAAAAGCCTGATTAACAACTGTGCTGAGATGTGTATATTGGGCCTGTGTCTCAAAGGAGATAGTTATGTTGTCTGTCTCATCTACTTCAGGATTCATATGTTCACACCTTTGACCTCCCTGAACTTACTTACAACCTTTTTTTAATGCTCTGTTCTGTAAACTTCACAGTAAACAATAGAATGGGATGTAAGTATTCAAAACAATATTTAAATTATGTTACAAATAGAACACATCATCTCCTGCAATAGGTACATACTCTTCTGTCAAGCTATTAATCACTAGTGCTAATATCTCCTTAGTCTTTTTCTCTCTCCACGTTTGCTTCAAGATCATGAAGGGTGTGGAGGGAGTAAATAAGGAGAAATTGTTCCCAATTGTAAGGAAATCGAGAATCAAATATCACAGTTTTAAAGTGTTTTGCAAAATAACTAAATGCAAGGTGAGAAAAACCTTGGACTGCAAGGCTCAAAATCATTAACTCAAAATGATCAAGAGCCAGTGCAAATGGACTGAATGGCAACAAGATGTAGGAGCAGAAATAAACTCTTAACCCATCATGTCTGCCGTTCCATTCATTGAAATCATGGCTGATCTGATAATCCTCAACCCATTCCCATTCCCCATTACCCTTTGATTCTCTTACTGATTAAAAATTGTCCATCTCAGCCTCCTTCTGCACTGTAACACTCCTGTGATTTATATTTTGGTTAATAAGGTTTCTGTGAAGTGCTTTGGAATATTTGACTATGTTAGTGCAAATGCAAATTATTGTGTGATGTGGTGAAATTTTCCATTCTCTTTCAACTTTCTCTCTGTTGTCTTGCTGAACGTTTTCAATCTGTGTCCTGAATATCAGAGCTGAGGTTACATGTCGGAGAAATTAGCCCAATAAAGCAGAGATAACACAAACCAGAGCGGGTGAAATTGACAAGCTGTTTATTATAAGCGATATCGCTGCAAGAGAAGTTGACTAGGCTGACATAGAACTGACAGTTTGTACAGGTAGATCAAGGGTTCTCTTCCTCGAGCTGAGGATGAAGCCAGGTTTTATAGGAATCTTGTACAATAAGGTTAATTAAAATAGGGAAAGATACCTTTTATCTTAGCCTGCTTGGCACACTTTCCTCATTCCTGAAGAAGGGCTCATGCCCGAAATGTCGATTCTCCTGCTCTTTGGATGCTGCCTGACTTGCTACGCTTTTCCAGCAACACATTTTCAGCAAAGATACAATGTATTTGGAAATGGAGTAATCCAGTAACAGTGATAATAACTGGAAAACAGTTATTGGAAAAATGTCCTAATTGTCGATACAATGTAACATCCTGACAGTATCAACGGGATCAGGATATTCCAGCTGTCTTTGCAGCTAGGTTAGAATGTCTCTTTTGAAACAGTAAGGTGCTTCCATTGTCCTGTCCTAGGAACAAAGTCGCTGGTGGTGTCTCTCTGTCTAACCTGTTCTTTGTGTGGCTTTGGTATTGCTGTGTTATGAGACTGCCCTCAGGGCTTTGGGACAGCTGTGTTGACCTGGTGTTCGTAGTGTGTTTTGGGAAGTGTACTTCCCTCTCTGCGAGTGCTGTCTGGTTTCACTTGTCAACCTGATTGGTCACTGCTGAGGCATTCTGGGTATTTCTGGTATAGTTTGGCCAAGTTTGCTTTCCTATGTTCTGTGTGGGCCTACTATGGGTAGGCTTGATGGCAGATCTTTTCCCACACTACATCTTTGTCAACCTATTCCCATGTTTTATTTATTTTCGCATTCAGCAGCTGCAGCTACAGTTTGATCTCAGATATGTAATGAACACTTCAAAAGGAGTAAGTAAGTACAAGGACTGTCTCTTCATGTTTGCAAACCATCTATGTTCTGGATATACCTCAAAGCAGGGACATCTGTAAAGACTCAGCAGAATGAAGCCTGACTTTTCTTGCTAGTATCTTCTGAAGCTTTTAGCTAGAAAGGACGGAAGCTGTGATGTAGTTGTGTTTCAATTACCTGTCTCTGCTGTATCCTCAGGGAGCTACAAAATCTGCTCAGTTACATCACTCTTCCTACTGAAAATCAGCCAAAAAGAAATCAAATCAACCCACAGCTGTGCTGTATCAACTTCAGGGAAAGGTCATTTGACAGAGTTGGAAAGAGTTAAGTTTGAGAGCCTTACGCTAAGGGCAGGGCATGCAATATTATAACCAAGAGTCTTATACTGAGGTGTGGCGAATAGACAATGTGTTATGACCTAGAGCATTATACTAATGATGAGGTGTGACAGGCTGTGTGCTATACCTGAGAGCCATACACTGAGGGTGGAGTATGTAACTAGAGAGAATGTTATAACTGAAAGCCTTGTATTAACATTCCTGTGTAGATATCAGTGAGAATTAAAATTGAAAATTAATTAAAATTTAAAATTGCAAACAACATCCTAAAACAATGCAAATAACTTGATGTGTTGGGATGGGTGTACAATAGAAAAAGTGTGGTAATTCAAAGACTTATACTGAGGATGGGATGTAACAAAGTGGGTGTTACAACTGATAGCCTTGTAATGAATGTGGGTGAAACAGAGTGAGAGTGTAACTGAGAGTGTTATATTGACTTGGAGGTGCCGGTGTTGAACTGGGGTGGACAAAGTTAAAGATCACACAGCACCAGGTTATAGTCCAACAGGTTTAAATGGAAGTGCTAGCTTTTGGAGCACCACTCCTTCATCAGGTGGTATTGAAGGGAGAGTAAAACATCCCAGGGTACTGCTTTATAAGGGTGTAAGGTTCTGCAAGGATTAATATTGAGGAATGCTTCAAGCACTACCTACACAATGGTGATGTTACATTGATCTGTAGGAAAAACAGCTTAGGATCTCACAGGAATAAGACCTATTGTCTAGATCCGCTTTATAATCTTAGTAACATTGGGCCAGATTTCCCAGGGAGTGTAAAACTCATGTAGATTGTCATTCCAGCCCTTAATTTTTACAATTTCTGAGAAATAAGTTTTGCATTTCTGAGAGGAGACTTCACTCAGGACCCCTTTAGGAATGTGGAGCCACAGCACAGAACTGTCAGGGGAAGGCAAACCATGCCCCTTATTCACAGTAGGCGAAAGTGAGGATTGCAAATGCTGGAGATTAAAGTCGAGAGTGTGGTGCTGGAAAAGCACACCAGGTCAGGCAACATCCGAGGAGCAGGAGAACGAAGGGCTTTTGCCCGAAACATTGACTCTCCTGCTCCTCAGATGCTGCCTGACCTGCTGTGCATCTCCAGCACCACACTCTTGACCCCTTTTTCACAGCAGTAAACTGCTGTATTATGAAACTTATAGGTGCCGTCAAGCAGTAAGTTCATAAAGCATGATGTTAGAGTACTGGGGGGGTATGAGACAGATAGGGTGCCAACTAGAAAGGGAGTAAAGTGCCAAGTGCAGGATGTCAACTGAGTAGAGGGTAAGATGTCAAGTTGGTAGAATATATACATGTTGCCAGGTAAGTAGGGTGATAACTGAGGAGAGATAGGCTGCCAGATAGGTAGAGGCTAGGGTAACAACTGGATAGAATCCATTTGGATAACAGCTCAGTAGGATGCCAAGTGGAAGGGGAAAAAGTGCCAAGTGAGTAGTGTGCAGAGCGTAGGTAGGCCAGATGGGGGTGCAATGTTTAGGGTAGATGAGTGGGTAGGAGAAATTTGCTCTGTTGGAGTGTGGGGGGGGGGGAGGATTGGGGGGGGTAGGTAGAGCTGCAGGGAGGGTGGGTGTTGGGTCTACAGGATTCTGGTCCAGGCTAATGGAGGTTAAGTTGGGTCAGGAGGGTTTGGAAGATGGTGCTTGGTGGGGAGCTAAGTCTGGCAATGTGGGTGGAGTGGTTGGGGGGGAGGTAGTGGATGGAAGGATTTGGGTCAGGGGCAGGGGATTCAGGTCAGGACTGGCTTGTGGGAGACATATGATCGAGTCAGGCCAGGTCCAGCAGAGGGGAGGAGTCTTGTGTCAAGTCCTGCAGCATGGTGGGAGAAGGTGGGTCTGAATGGGGGGTGGGGTTTGGATTGGGCCCTCCAGAGTCTCTGATATAAGTAAAAATCCACAAAGTTACTGCCCAGTGGAAAATTGAATTCTGGTGTTGCAACATTTAAGAGGCATTTGGATGGGTATATGAATAGGAAGGGTTTGGAGGGATATGGGCTGGGTGCTGGGAGGTGGGACTAGATTGGGTTGGGATATCTGGTTGGCATGGACGGGTTGGACTGAAGTGTTTGTTTCCATGCTCTATGACTCAATGGTCAGTTCCTTCAGCATATACTGCAATGAGGATACTGCAGTTCCACCACGTGCATCTCTCATCCACTGTGGAATAACAACTGTCTAACCAGGCAGGGCAATGTCCAACATATCAGTATAACTTGTTGCTAACATGCAATTAACTAGATCTTGTTTAAGACAAGATTTTTTTTTCTTGTCGGGCCAGCAAGTGGTTTTCCTTGAGACACCAGGTCAAATACACAGTGTAGATCCTTGTGTTGCTGGAGAGCTGGTGCAGGAGGAGGGATATCAGATTTCTGAGACATTGAGATTGGTTTGGGGCAAGAATGATGGATGGATAGTGAAATGACTACACAAAGGCCAGTATCCAGTCACCAAGACACTCTTTATTTACATGTGCATGGGTTCTGACCAGTCAGCTCAGAGCCAGTCCCTAGACAGAGGAGACCTGACACTCCCTGTCATCCAGGGTCTCCGGCCCAGACTAACAACCCCAATTAAGGATCGCATCATCAATGAGATCCACCTGGTCCTGGTTCTAATCGCTACAGGTGGGTTGCATTGTCCTTATAGGGTGGCCCTCCGAAAAAGCAAATGACAGCAACATTTGATGAAAGTTGTTAATGGTGACCCAACTATGATGCTAATGTAGAGAAAAATATGAATCAGGAAATTAAAGATGCATGTAACATGGGTAAAACCATAATAATAGGTGAGAACAACTTACGTATAGACTGTGTTAAACAAATCAGCACTAATGCTGTGGATGATGAACTCTTGGAGTGCATAGAAGAGATGGAACCAAATAGGGATCACCTTCTCTTAAATGTAGTTTTATATGCTGAGAAAGAGCTAAGTAATAATTACCATCAAGGAATCTGTGGGCAACAACAACCATAATACAGACAAATACATCAAGTTTGAATGCAATATGTTCCATTCTGAAACTAGGCCTTAAATCTAAACAAGGGAAAAAAAAATGAGAGAATGCAGGGTTGGTTGACTTGTGGTAGATTGAAGAAAATACCCTTAAAGGATCAATGGTACACTGGTGAGCGTTTAAGGAAATAGGACATTCCTCCAAGGCACACACGCCTATCAGGTACAATGCATTCACAGGTTCTTTCTGTCTGCTCAATCTTTTGAAATTTTGAAACATCAGGTTAATTTAAATCACATAGCAGTAGATTAGGAATTCATTTTTATTCTCTGCTTTTTGTTAAAGTTAAATGTCTTGTAATAAATAGTTATTTTCTGTTAATGATCAAACTTGACATAAATTGCCCTTATACTGAATAGCAGTCATTCAGACAAATTGGTCATCTTGGGGTCTAATTGTGACATTTCATTCTGCGATAGCTGAAAGGACACTGGGGCACATTTTTTCCAGTTAAATCAGAATAACATCAAGGAAAATGGAGATGGTAGCATGGAAGTAGATGATTAGGCACAATCTGATTGAACTGCAGATCAGGCTCGATGGGCTGAATGGCCTAATCTTGTTCCTTTGCTTCTACCCTAAAAGAGGATAGTGGCAAGAAAGCTATCTGCCATAAAGTGAACAATAGTGCAGACAGCTGAATACATCAATATGGTCAGCAGTGAGGATTCTCTATGGTGTTTTCTCCAGTATTTAAGCTTCACAAAACATTAGTGCAAACAAATGATCTCATTGCTGTTTACCTGCAAATTGTTTGCAGCATTTCCGACTTTGTAGTGTTGATCATATTTTAAAATTACTTCTTTGGCTGTCAGGCACTTGGAGACATTCTGACATCAAGAAAAGCTCTATTAAAATGCAAGCGAAGTAAACTCCCCAGTATCTGGCACCCTCTGGGAATGGGGAGTATTGGTTACATGAATGTGCATAGCCAGGTTGTAGCCAAGGCTGCTCGGAAATAACATTGAGGTTTGATCAAAGAAGGGGGACAGAAAGAGAGAGGGAGAGAAAGGAGAGCAAACGATCAGTTCCCAGAGCAGGGAAACCTACTCCAGTTAATTGCTGGTAGTTGAGAATTCCTGTTAATTCCGGATAATGAGAATGTTGCTGTAGTTTCTTTATCCTTATGAAAAATCTCTCAGTCAATCAGTTGATGTCAAGCTGACACAAGCTGCAGCATTCATTTACGTGGGGAAACATGTACCCAGGGAATCACTTGTTTCATTATATAATCCTCAGGATAATTTAAATTCTGTGAAAAATTGCAATGTCACAAGTAAGGGGTTCTTTAATTGGGTAAATACTGACAGGAGGGTCATTAGCCAGAGGTTATAAGATATAAGACCATTGACAAAAGAACAGGAGAGATGTGGAGACTTTTATTTAATACTGTCATTGTTTTGATCAGAAATACATTGTTGAAAAGATGAAGGTATCATATTTAATATGAATATTCCTATTTCAAAATGAAATCAGAAAATATGAATGGATGAATTAGGAGCTAGAGTAGACTGGTTAGTCATAGAGTCATAGAGATGTACAGCATGGAAACAGACCCTTTGGTCCAACCCGTCCATACCGACCAGATATCCCAACCCAATCTAGTCCCACCTGCCAGCACACGGCCCATATCCCTCCAAACCCTTCCTATTCATATACCCATCCATAAGCCTCTTAAATGTTGCAATTGTACCAGCCTCCACCACTTCCTCTGGCAGCTCATTCCATACACGTACCACCCTCTGCGTGAAAAAGTCGCCCCTTTTATATCTTTCCCCTCTCACCCTAAACCTATGCCCTCTAGTTCTGGACTCCCCGACTCCAGGGAAAATACTTTGTCCATTTATCCTATCTATGCCCCTCATGGTTTTATAAACCTCTATAAGGTCACCCCCCAGCCTCTGACGCTCCAGGGAAAACAGCCCCAGCCTTTTCAGCCTCTCCCTATAGCTCAAATCCTCCAAGGAGAAAGTGAGGACTGCAGGTGCTGGAGATCAGAGCTGAAAATGTGTTGCTGGAAAAGCGCAGCAGGTCAGGCAGTATCCACGGAGCAGGAGAATCAACGTTTTGGGCATGAGCCTGAAGAAGGGCTCACGCCTGAAATGTCGATTCTCCTGCTCCTTGGATGCTGCCTGACCTGCTGCACCTTTCCAGCAACACATTTTCAGCTCAAATCCTCCAACCCTGGCAACATCCTTGTAAATCTTTTCTGAACCCTTTCAAGTATCACAACATCTTTCCAATAGGAAGGAGACCAGAATTGCATGCAATATTCCAACAGTGGCTTAACCAATGTCCTGTACAGCTGCAACATAACCTCCCAATTCCTGTACTCAATACTCTGACCAATAAAGGAAAGCATACCAAATGCCTTTTTCACTATCCTATTTACCTGCGACTCCATTTTCAAGGAGCTATGAACCTGCACTCCACGGTCTCTTTGTTCAGCAACACTCCCTAGGATCTTACCATTAAGTGTATAAGTCCTGCTAAGATTTGCTTTCCCAAAATGAAACACTTCACATTTATCTGAATTAAACTCCATCTGCCACTTCTCAGCCCATTGGTCTATCTGGTCCAGATCCTGTTGTAATTTGAGGTAACCCTCTTTGCTGTCCACTACACTCCAATTTTAGTGTCATCTGCAAACTTACTAACTGTCCCTCTTATGCTTGCATCCAAATCATTTATGTAAATGACAAAAAGTAGAGGGTCCAGCACTGATCCTTGTGGCACTCCACTGGTCACAGGCCTCCAGTCTGAAAAACAACCCTCTGTTTTCTACCTTTGAGCCAGTTCTGTATCCAAATGGCTAGTTCTCCCTGTATTTCATGAGATCGAGCCTGCTACATTATTTAGTAATCTTGTGGATGATTTGATAAATTCACATTCCTGCCTTTTCTTGATTACCTCAGTAAATACTGATGTAAAATTCCTGTTCAAATCTACCTCTTTAATTTCCATTACTAATGTTCCAGTCTTATTTTTGGTAGGATCACTGCTCAGTTTGGTAGATATTCTTTCCTTTAAATGTTTATGGAAACTCTTAATATCTGTTTTGATGTTTCCAGCCAGCTTTCTCTTGTACACTGGTTTCTCTTTCTTTTGGTCGCTTTCCTGTTTTTATCTCCAATCTGATTTGATTTACCACATGTTTTGCATAACAATATGTTTTCTCTTTCAGTTTGTTACTATCTTTACCATTTCTAGTTAATCTCAGTTAGTGAGTCTGCCCCTTAGATTTTATCTTTCTTGTTGGAATGTATCTATTATGTGTATTCTGAAATATCCTCTTATGTTCTGCAACTGCAGCTCAACTGACGTATCCCTTAACTTAATTAATCAATTTGATTTAGTCAGCTCTCCTTTCATGCCCTCATAATTGCACTTAAAGGTAAGTAAATAGTCTCAGATCCATTCCCCTCTCTCTCAAATGGAATGTAAACTTAACTCATGTTACGTTCACAGCTATCCAGATTACTATCAGATTATTAATGCATTTTATCTCATTTTACAGGACTGGATCAAATATTCTGACACAGGGATAGCAAACCAGACCAAACCAGACTCACTAATACTAGATTTGCAACATAGTGAAACTAAAACATTCAAAAACCCTCAAAGTTGCCCCCACCGGACTTTAAATAAAACAAATATCACACACCAAGTACATAATTTAAATAGAAATGAACAATTTATTATTAATATATAACTTTAGTAGAGCAAAGCTAATCAACAGGGAATCTAATTAATGTCTATGATTTAAAACCAATCTTCTTTTATCTTAACACCCACTCTCATAGACAGACAGCTAGCCTGACACAATTAGGGGAAAATTTAAAAAAAAAGGAAGAATTGTACCTGGCCAGTTTGATCATCATTTCAACAATGAGCAGTAAGGCTTAATGAAATTCTTTGATTGGTGTCAAGCTTCTTGAGTATTGTTGGAGCTGCCCCCATCCGGGTAAGTGGAGAGTATTCCATTTCACTCCTGATTGTACCTAGGAGATAGTGGGCAGACCTTGTTGAGTCAGGAGGTGAGTTACTCGCTGTGGTATGCTTAGCCTCCAGCCTGCTCCTGTAGCCACTGTGTTTATGTGGTGAGTCTAGTCGAGCTTCTGGTGAATGGTAATCCCAGGATGTTTGCAGTGAAAGATTTTGTGATGGTAACACCATTGAATGTCAAGGGATGGTAGTTAAATGATCTCTTATTAGAGATGGTCATTACTTGGAATCTGTGTGACATGAATGTTATTTGCCACTTGTTAGCCCAAGCCTGGATATTGTCCAGGCTTTGCTGCATTTGACATGGACTGCTTCAGTGTCTGAGAAACCATGAATGGTGCTGAACATTGTGTAATCATCAGCAAACATCCCACTTCTGATCTTATTATGGAGGGAAGGCCATTGATGAAGCAGCTGAAGATGGGGCCTAGGACAATATCCTGAGGAATTCTTGCAGACATGAGCTAAATTTGTATTGACTGACCTCCAACAACCCAATCATCTTCCTATGTACAGATATGACTCCAACCAGTGGAGTGTTTGGACTCTAATTCCTATTGATTCCAGTTTTGCTAGGTCCCCTTGATGCCACACCGAAGATTCCCGAAGAAGGGCTTATGCCTGAAACATCGATTCTCCTGCTCCTCGGATGCTGCCTGGCCTGCTGTGTTTTTCCAGCACCACACTTTTCAACTCTGGTACTCCAGCATCTGCAGTCCTCACTTTCTCCTAACTTTCCCCTTGTTGCCACACTTTGTTGAATGTGGCTTTGAAATACTTATAAAGGAAAAGATTACAGAGCATTGGAAAGAGAACAAATAGTGAGTTTTATTGGGTATCTCTTTCATAGGTATTCTGAACCAGGGGCCTGTTGTATGATTTGCCATTTCGAGCATAGGCCCTTCATCAGGAAGGCTTATGCTTGAAGCCTCGATTCTCCTGCTCCTCGGATGATGCTTCACTGACTGTGCTTTTACAGTACCATACTCTTGAACTCTGATCTCCAGCATCTGTAATCCTCATTTTCTCCCTGTTGCATGATTTGTCCCTGATATACACAGGGAGAGATGGAAGGGGAAAGTTCTGAATGCAAAACTGAGAAGTAGCTATTTCAATATTATGCAGATGCTAATGGCTGGAGGTTCTCTGCATTTTTTTAAATGCATGCATCTGCCTGATGGACAGGTTGACTAACAGCCTGTGAGGAGAGATAAGAGGGCTCAGGCCCAATGATGTTATGGTCATTCACGGGCAAATGCTTTCATCACACAGAATTGTGGTAATTTGGCATGGTTGATATTGGACTCGACCTATACAGGAAACTGAAACATAAGTGGCTTGCTGGTTCATGAACAGAGCTTGACCTGAACTGGTGGAGTAACCTATATAATGTTTTTCTAACAAAAACAAAAAAGAATGAAAGCTCAGTTAGGACTGGATGCAACTTGCATTAGAAGCTCCTTGATCTTTTACAATAGTTTGATCAATTTTGGAAAAATGCATTCAAAGAACCAACACAGCTTAACAGAACCTCTACCTCTCAGGCCCTACATCACTGCATCAGGCTCCGACTTATTAACTGCAGTTTCACCTTCAACACCATAAATCCAACAACGTGGGAAATCATGTCTCACAAACGTGATTGAGTTTTTTGAGGAAGTAACAGAGGATTAATGAGGGCAGAGCAGTAGACGTGATCTATATGGACTTCAGTAAGGAATTCTACCAGGTTCCCCATGGGAGACTGATTAGCAAGGTTAGATCTCATGGAATACAAGGAGAACTAGCCATTTGGATACAGAACTGACTCAAAGGTAGAAGACAGAGGATTGCTTTTCAGACTAGAGGCCTGTGACCAGTGGAGTGCCACAAGGATCAGTGCTGGGCCCTCTACTTTTTGTCATTTACATAAATGATTTGGATGCAAGCATAAGAGGTACAGTTCGTAAGTTTGCAGATGACACCCAAATTGGAGGTGTAGTGGACAGCAAAGAGGGTTACCTCAGATTACAACAGGATCTGGACCAGATGGGCCAATGGGCTGAGAAGTGGCAGATGGAGTTTAATTCAGATAAATGCGAGGTGCTGCATTTTGGGAAAGCAAATCTTAGCAGGACTTATACACTTAATGGTAAGGTCCTAGGGGGTGTTGCAGAGCAAAGAGACCTTGGAGTGCAGGTTCATAGCTCCTTGAAAGTGGAGTCGCAGGTAGATAGGATAGTGAAGAAGGCATTTGGTATGCTTTCCTTTATTGGTCAGAGTATTGAGTACAGGAGTTGGGAGGTCATGTTGTGGCTGTACAGGACATTGGTTAGGCCACTGTTGGAATATTGCATGCAATTCTGGTCTCCTTCCAATTGGAAAGATGTTGTGATACTTGAAAGGGTTCAGAAAAGATTTACAAGGATGTTGCCAGGGTTGGAGGATCTGAGCTACAGGGAGAAGCTGAACAGGCTGGGGCTGTTTCCCCTGGAACGTCGGAGGCTGAGGGGTGACCGTATAGACGTTTACAAAATTATGATGGGCATGGACAGGATAAATGGACAAAGTCTTTGCCCTGGGGTCGGGGAGTCCAAAACTAGAGGGCATAGGTTTAGGGTGAGAGGGGAAAGATATAAAAGAAACCTCAGGGGCAACTTTTTCGTTCAGAGGGTGGTGTGTGTATGGAATAAGCTGCCAGAGGATGTGGTGGAGGCTAGTACAATTGCAACATTTAAGAGGCATTTGGATGGGTATATGAATAGGAAGGGTTTGGAGGGATATGGGCTGGGTACTGGCAGGTGGGACTAGATTGGGTTGGGATATCTGGTTGGCATGGACGGGTTGGACCGAAGAGTCTGTTTCCATGCTGTACATCTCTATGACTCTAAACCCATAGACCTAGGTCTCGGTTCCCCCCCTCTCCCCCCAACCATGTAACTGGATCCTCAACTCCTGACCCATAGACTGCAATCAGTAAGAACAGGTGACAGAACTCCTTGAGATTGATTGCTTATTGGCAAGATGTAAAGATAACAATCTCTTCACTGAGGTCAGCACAACAAAAGAGCTGGTCATTGACTTTAGGAAGTGGAGTGGACAGCATGGTCCTGCCTGCGTCACTAGTACTGAGGTGGAAATGGTTGGAGTTTCCATGTTACTGGGAGTGACAATCACCAACAATCTGTCCTGGTCCATCCACCTCGATGCGACAGTCAAGAAAGCACAGCTCCTTTCCTTACTCAGGAGGCTAAGGCAATTCAGCATATCCACAAGGACACGTACCAATTTTTATAGATGTACCATATAAAGGATCCTATCTGGATACATCACAATGTAGTATGGCAACTGCTTTTCCCAAGACTGCAAGAAACCACATGAATGCAGGCCAGTCCCTCACCCAAACCAGCTTTCCATCCAATGAGGAGAAAGTGAGGTCTGCAGATGCTGGAGATCAGAGCTGAAAATGTGGTGCTGGAAAAGCGCAGCAGGTCAGGCAGCATTCCTGAAGAAGGGCTCATGCCCGAAATGTCAATTCTACTGCTCCTTGGATGCTGCCTGACCTGCTGCACTTTTCCAGCAACACATTTTCAGCTTCCATCCAATGACCCCATCTATACTACCTGCTGCCTTGGGAAAGCAACCAATATAATCAAAGACCCCTCTCACCCCAGTTATTCTCTCTTCCACCTTCTTCTGTTAGACAGAAGATATAAAGTTTGAAAACACATATGAATAGATTCAAGAACAGCTTCTTCCCCACTGCTATCAGACTTTTGAATGGACCTCTCAAATGTTACGACTGATCTTTCTCTCTGCATCTTCTCTGTGGCTGTAACATTGTATTCTGCACTCTGTTCTGCTGCCTGATGAGCTGTGTATGGTACGATCTGCCTGTAGAGCACGCAAAACACTTTTCACTGTATCGCAGTGTATGTGACGATAATCAATCAAATCAACCTTAGGATTCCAGTTTATTTTGTTGAGAGTAAGGAGCACAGCCGAGCTAGATTCTCAGTTTCTCACACGCACTCCATATGATGCCCTTTAAATAAGATCCCAGGTAGATATTCTCAACCAAGTTAAATAGAAGCAGAAACCAAACAACTTTCTTAGGTTTGCAGTTTACGGTCCACTTCTGTAACTAAGCTCATGGTCTTGTCCAAGATAGTGCTGAGAGACTGCTGATTGTCAGAGGTGCTGCCTTACTGGTGCAAAATTAAACCAAAGGCTCTGTTACTTTTGTTGAGTGTCTGTTAAAAAACCTGATTACTCTATCTGGTGAAGAAGAGAGAGTCCTCCTGGTGTATTGGCCAATATTCCAGTCAAGATTAGAGTGGTGCTGGCAAAGCACAGCAGGTCAGGCACCAGGAAAATCGATGTTTTGGACAAAAGCCCTTCATCAGGAATGAGAAATATTCCAGTCAGTGAGCTCCACAAAACAGATGAACTGGTCACTCATGTCATTGCTGTCTGGTGGATTCTGCAGTGTAAAAAAATCAAGGCGTTAGAAGCACCTTTGAAATGCTTCTGAACAATGTGACAATTCCCACTTTTCACTGCGTTTACTTACCTTAGCACACACCAGGATCCAACTTGACACCCTCCATCTGTGTTGGTAGGGAGTGGTGAGGGTTAGCGTTCATTTGCATCATCTTATGTACTCTCCAGGTATTGGTAGCATTGGCAAAACAACTGCACTTCGCCAACAACATCGCTCGCATTGACTCTAGACTATGGATGAGAAGGACACTGAGGTGCTTGTTAATAATTGACAGGAGGAAGGCAGTTGAAAAACCTAAGCACTTTTCAAGCTCTCTACAAACCCCACAGCTTCCCAGCACATCTGTGTACAGGCTTTGCAAACACCTGCAGGTTTTAAGGGTCTCTCAGGAGGGGATTAAACTTAAATAAGAGTAATAAAATGTTAATAGTCTCATAATAGTGGGAAGTTTCTCCAGATTATTTGGAGAAATTCCACTTATCACTCAGCTACCTTCCAGTTCTGACAGGTTCAGGAAACGGTACCTCTCACTCAGTGTGATTGCCACTTTGTCCCTGCTTGGCTCTGTCTTTAAAAAGAATTCTAAAGTGCCTCTCACATCTGTAGGATATTTCAAAGTACTTTGCAGACAACGAAGAATTTCTAAATTGCAGGAACAGTTGGAATGTGGGAAATGCAACAACCCAATTTGTTAACAAGTCTGTGGTGAACTGCCCTGCTCTTCTCTAACATATTTTAATGGGGTTTTCTGCACTCCCTTAGTGCTGTACTGAAATATTAGCCAGGATTTAGCAGGGTTGGGTCAGCCCCAGTCTCTTCCCATTTCTGGCAGCTCCAATGTTTGCTGCTGGGGAAAGGGCAGCTTGTGAATGACAGAGTTTGGAAATCCAAACTCAGCAGGGCCATTTGAAATTAATGCTCTGTTTTAAACAAATCCCATTTGCACTATTTCGAGGGCTTAAACCTGCAGTGTGGGAGTTAAGAATTGATTAAGTAAACATAAACATTCTTGAAATGTGGATAAGGACCATTTCAGTGCCAAGATCTGAAGTTTCTTTAAATTCCAAACCCTTTAAAAACAAAGAAACAGGTCGAAGTTGTGAGAGTTTTAAAAAAAATCTTTGATTTTGATTGACAGAACATCTGGTGCAGGTTAGAAGAATCACAAGCATAATTTCAAATGAGTTCTTTATTAAAAGCTCACTAGGATGTGCCAATGAGTAGATGCCATTGTGAATTCTTGACTGAGTTTCAAAAGCTACAAAAGCATTTGGACAGAATGTTTTTGAGTCTCGGCAGAGCCAGCTAAACGTCCAAGCAGCCTCTTTCAAGAAAAGTCTCTTCCATTGAACCATAAGCCAATCAGGACATGGGAAGGCCGATGACGGGCTTTCCCCTGTGATCAGGTCCACAGAGGTGGAAATCTTGCCTAGCGAGCACAGTCAGCCAATTGGAACCTAGCAATCTCTATGCTCAGTTGCAGCAAAGAGGAAGTTACTTGAAGAGCACCTCCAGAGTCCAAGCACCATGTACAATTCCCAACAAAGAAAAGTGATGTTGAAGGTGGTGTGGTGTTTTGGGTTGAGGGGGCTAGGGAGCTGAAAGCAAAGGCAGTGAGCTGGTTTGCAGTGGGCACCAGCCCACCTGAAGTCCACATCCTCATCCAGAAAGTTGTTACCTTTGATTGAGGCAAGCTCCCACTTAGAAATATGTTAATCCCAGTGGTGGTAAGTTGTGGTGCTAATTTTGTGCTTAATTGACCACTTAAGGGCCTAAATTGACAGCATGTGTGAGAAGGTTGACCATGGCCAGAACTTAGTTCTCATGAACTTTGTATGGACATGCCACCATCCAACTGAGTTAAATACCCTTCTGCATCCAGCCCACCATCACCAGCAACCAAAGATTGCTCTTCTTATCTCAGTAGGCGTCTGACTTCAAAGATTAATTGATAGTTTCAAGATGCTTATTAAGTATTAGCTGTCTTTGTTGTGGTTACTGAATTGCGGTTTGTTTGTTTTTATAGCAGACTAAACACCTGAGGTATTCAAGTATATATTTCAAAACTAGCACAAGGAAACAAAGAATTATCGGCACAGGAGGTGGAGTTGGTTTGAATAAGGGTAAGTGTTTTGATTTTCTGCTCATCTCCAGTTTTTTGTCACTTTAAGCTTACTCTGGTATTATTAAGTTAAAGTAATTCCCACATTCAGAATTTAGGATGGTGAGTGGAAATTAGCAAACAGGATCTCTAGTAATCTCTGGGTTACCCTCAGTGCCACATGCCAAGTGAGGAAAGAAAGTAGAAGGATAAAGCAGATGAATGCATGGCAGCAAAGATGCTGCAGGAGGCAGGGCTTTATGTCTTTTGGGATGTGGGGACTGACTCTCGGGAAGATGTCACATATACAAACAAGGTAGGTTGCACAGAGTTGGGACTGAGTTTCTTGCAAGTTACTCTGTTAGTATTTTTGTGGACGGTTTAGGCTAATTCAACAAGGATGTGGGAATCAAGAGAGTATATTAGAAATTCATCCCAGGAAGGATGAAATTTCTGGAAGAGGCAGATAGCACTAAAACAGAGAACAATAGGTTGGAGACAGAGGAAGCGAGACAGTAACCATGTCTAAACCAGGGCAGGCAAGTGAACACACAGAGTATAATTATAGGTTTGGGGAGTTAAAGGTGGAGATTGCCGTCTGGGATTTTGTTGTAGCCATACTGAAGGGTGTTAAACATTCCACATTACAAGGAGTTCAGAAATGATAGGAAAAGAAAACAAAGCTGAGGGATGATGTGTTTTTATTAAGGAGAATATTGCAGGACTGGTGAAAGAGGGTGCTTCGCAGGGTTCAAACACAGAATTAATTTGGCTAAAGCTTATGAATAAGTGAGCGCAAATAAATCAGTGCAATTACATCCTTTGGTGCAAAATACAGACTACATCCTTTGGTGCAAAACAGAGACTACATCCTTTGGTGCAAAATAGTGGGAAGGATGTAGAGGAAGAAATCTGTAAAGAAATTAGAGAGTAGTATAAACATCATAGAGC
This sequence comes from Hemiscyllium ocellatum, assembly GCF_020745735.1. NCBI lineage: Eukaryota > Metazoa > Chordata > Chondrichthyes > Orectolobiformes > Hemiscylliidae > Hemiscyllium > Hemiscyllium ocellatum. The sequence continues at coordinate 112,945,234 of NC_083408.1, forward strand.
AGTTATATTGGGGAACTTGTTTATCCTCTGGTATAGTGGTTATGTAAAGGTCAGAGAAGAGCAAGAGTTCATTGAGAGTGACATGAGTCCAGGAAAAATGTGGGCTGATTGACACGAGTCTGCATGGATTTGGGAAACAACATTTCTATCTAACTCACTTGTTTTTTGAAAGGATGACAGAGAGTACTGAGAAGGAAAAGACTATCGATATGTACATGGATTTCCGAAAAGCATCCAATACCATGCCAGTCAACAGACTTGTGGGAAAATTTATCGATCAAGCAATAAAAGGACAATAGTAACATGAATACAAAATTAACTAGGGATAGAAAACTGAAAGTAATGATCAATGGGTGTTTTGGGACAGGCAAAATGTTTTAGTGGGGTTCCCCAGGATCGGTTTTGGGACCCTTTTCTTCCTGTTATATATAAATGATCCAGACCTTGGTGTCCAAGAGAGAGTTTCAAAGTGTGCAGAAGACACACAACTTAGAAGCATTGTAATCTGTAAGGAGGACAGTGTAGAACTTCAAAAGGACATTGACAAGTTGATGAAGTGGGTGGTCGGGTGGCAGGTGAAGTTAAACATGGAGAAGGGTGAGATGATGCTCTTCGGTACAATGAATGTAAGGAGGCATAAAATAAAGGGTACTGTTCTGAAAGGTATGCAGGAGCAGAGACCTAGGTTTATATGTACCGGGGTCATTAAGGTTAGCAGGGCAGGTAGATAGAGCTGTTAATAAAACACACAGTGTTGAGCTCAGCATCATATGTAGGAGCACAGAGTACAAGAGTCAGGGGGTTATATAGAATGCTGGGTAGATCTCAGCTGGAATACTGTGTACAGTTCTGGGTGGAGCACATGCACCCGAAAGTGCAGAAAAGGTTTATGAAAACCATTCCAAAAGTGGAAAACTTCAGATATGAGGGAAAATTGGAAATTTCAGGGCTGTTTTCCTTGGAGAGGGGAAGGCTAAGAGGAGATATTTTAGAACTTTCCAAAATGATGACATTGAAAAGCAATGAAAAGCCGACCTTAGTGTTGTACTGCTCCATGTTCTGGATGGAGTGGCTGGGTAGAAACTGTTTCTGCTGATAAATGGATTCAGAACCAAACGGCACCGTTTTAAGGTGTTTTGCATAAAAAGCAAACATGAGTTGTAAAGGAACTTTTTCACACAGTGGGTAGTTAGGACATGGAATGCAATTCCTGATGGAGATTCAATCGAGGCATTCAAGCGGTCATTTTGTAGATAAAAGCAATGTACGGGTTTCCTGGGAAAAGGCAGGTGACTGACACATGAATCGGTGAAGATATAGTGGGTCAAATGTTCTCCCCTGTACCATAACAATTCTGTGATTTTATAATATGATGTTACGTGCAGAATTCCATAGGATCTCAAGAGTGTGAGATCTATCATCGGGCTCTCCCCAAAGTTTCTGTAACAGTATCTATCATATCAAGGTAAGCTGTCACCAGCTGCTAATACACAAACACAACATATCTTGTTAAGTAAAAAGAGACTGTTCTGGTTAGACCAGTCCCAAACCGGAACACACAAGCCCTGTGCTTCTTCCACTTTGATCATGGTTTCAGCAACTTTAGTGGGCGGCACGGTGGCACAGTGGTTAGCACTGCTGCCTCACAGCGCTTGAGACCCGGGTTCAATTCCCGACTCAGGCGACTGACTGTGTGGAGTTTGCACGTTCTCCCTGTGTCTGCGTGGGTTTCCTCCGGGTGCTCCGGTTTCCTCCCACAGTCCAAAGATGAATTGGTCAGGTGAATTGGCCATGCTAAATTGGGTAAGGGGTAAATGTAGGGATATGGGTGGGTTGCGCTTCGGCGGGTCGGTGTGGACTTGTTGGGCCGAAGGGCCTGTTTCCACACTGTAAGTAATCTAATCTGATCTAATCTAAACTTCCATTATGAGCAGCAGCAGCTTCTTCAGCATGGTGAGCCTGCAAGCCCAGACCACACCGTCGGCAGCAGTGTGGATTTGATTTGATTTGACAGCTTATACGGCATGGTGAGCAGCAATGTGAAATCTTCAGACTCCACTTTAAGTCACCTGTATAGTACATACAATACAGTCAGCAGCAAGAGCTCAAGATTGAACAACCCTACAGAAGAAACCCTTATGGAAATCCTACAAAAAGAAGAATACTCTAGTAAAAAGGAAGAGCATTTCCAACTTGGAGAGTTAGCAACTCACTGGGGAAAGAGAGCCAATAACTCTAAAAAACAGCTTTGAGAGCTGCCTGTGGGAGCAGTCCCCAGTCAGATTTCTGTGGGGACTGGACAGACATAAAGGCTTGGTGAGTATAGTTTAAAATGCCTAGTTGTGAGGGGAATCTTTTAGCAAAGTGTATTAACTTTGACTGGAAAAGTGACATGTTAAATAATTACTTACAGCTCAGATCAAGCTGAGTCACTGCTGGAGCGAGTGGGTACCATGAGGGAAAAGTCACAGAAATACAAGCAAAAGGCCATCACAAGACTATTTATCCCCTGTCACAGACGTGGGGACATCACAAGGCCAGTAATTAAAGGGATAACGTCAAGCAGATTAAAGGCTGAAACAAAAATGGTCAAATGGGGAAAGTTTGGAAGACACTAGTCCAGCCACAGAAAAGATGGAAGATTCTCAACTGTTCTGCCCACAAACAGCTATAAAGTCATCACGGTTTTCCTGGAGACATCGAACATTCAAGATAACAAAGGAAGTTCACTAGATAGATTTTAGAGATGAGGGCTTTCCCTTATGATGAGAAACTGTGCAGTTTAGGGCTGTACCCTCTGGAGTTTAGAAAAATGAGAGGAGATGTAATTGAGGTATATGAGATGTCAAAGGATTTGACAAATAAACATAGACAGGGTGTTTCCGCATGTGGAGCCAATCTAGAAAAACAGATTACAGTTTTAGGATAAGGGGTAGCAGGTTTAAAACAGAGATGAGGAGAAATTACTTCTGTCAAAGAGTCATAAATCTACGGGATTTACGAGCCTAGAGTACCTTGGATGCTTGGACATTGAGGAGGGGATAGACAGGTTTTTAATTAGTAATGGATTGAAGAGTCATGGGGAGTGAGCAAGAAAGTGCAGTGGAGACTGAGATGAGATTGGCCATGATTGTTTAAATAGTGGAGGAGGCTCAAGGGACTGAATGGCCTGCTCCTGCTCCTATTCTTATGTTCTAATGCTGTAGGAGTAGGCCATTTAGCGTTTACTTTGAAAAAATTAGAGTGTTCAAAGCAGGCTGGTCACATGAATACTCCAGCTAGGAATAATGGAATAGGACCCCAGTTCTATTTTGTTGGTTTTCGGAACTGGGGCCTCGATGGTACTTTCTGTGCCTACCATGGTGACCAAGGGTAACGGGGAATCAGGGTTCGATTCCGGAGAGGGAGCCTGAGAAACGGAAGGCAGCAGGCGCGTATTCAACCCTTCAAGCCTGATCCAACATTCAATATTCAATCATGGCTGATCTTCCAATGCAACACCCTGTTCCCTCTTTCTCCACATGCACTTTGATCCTTGCACCCTAAGAGCCATTTAACTCCTTCTGAAAATCATTCAACGTCTCAACTTTTTTCTGTGGTTGAGAATTTTATAGGCTCACCATTCTCTGGGGAAAGAAATGTCTCCTCATCTCAATTCTAAATGGCATACCTGTATTCTGAAATTGTAACTCCTGGTTTTGGACCCCCTGGTCATCCTTCCCCATTTATCAGGTGCTATAACGCGTGTTTCCTTAATGCAATTTCGCTATAACATGATTGATGAATTGGGGACACTGTTTCTAAATCTTGAAATTTTAAAACTTGTGTTGACTGTAACACGATTACATCGCCAACATTTTAAGTGCTGTTTCTAAAACACAATTTTTCTATAACACAGGGTCACACAAGAATGCAACCATCGCATCATAGAAGAACGACCTGTATCCTGTCTAGTCCTGTTAGAATTTTATATGTTTCTATCAGATCCTCTCTCATTCTTCCCTTTCAGCAGGTACTCACACTCTGTCCTTCCCCATGCATGTTGTCAGTCACTCCCTAATGAGGGCAGATCTCTCACAAACTGGTCTCTGCTTTTGCAATTGGGAAGGCTGCAGCTGTTGTTGACTGCCAAGGACAGTTAAACGCAGTGGCTGATGGGAAGGGGCTCTGAGGTTGTCATTCATTGCCCACTTTCGGGTCTCTATTGCAAGTCTGGTAGGGTATTTAAGCTTGGGCATTCCCAGCCGGACTGAATTCCTGAGGTTGGAAATACAAGCCTGACACCAACCCTCCTGATTACCTCTTCCACCTGCCAACATCTCCCCTGCTTTTCAGGAGAGGAAGGTTCCATCAACTAATTCTAACTCAAAGCTAGCCTCACTGGAATGCCAATTTTAATGTTTATCCTACACATAACTCAAATGTTAACTGACACCTTAATTGAAATATTGGCAGCCAGGATCCTGATCCTGAGTCTCATCTAAAGCAGACTCACCCTCCTTCAAGAACCCAGCAAATTCAGCCTCTGATCTCAACTCTGAGTGCAGCAGCTAAATGACAATAACTTGAGTAAGTATACCAGCCGTGGACAAAGCCGGTTTAAACTCCTGCTCCTTATTCGTATGTTCACAAACATCAGTCGTAGAGAAAAGAACCCTAATAAATGATTTTATGATTTGATGGTTGATAAATCCAACCCCACGACCACAATCCAGCTCAGGAATAAGACAGAAACGATGATGAGTAAAATGTAAGACCGAAAATTGAAAATATGACCCAATCAACATTGTCAGCTGAAACAAAATGAATGAGTGAAGTTGGAAGAACACAGGAATGGAGAAGCAACCTCACGCCTGCACTCCCTCCTCTAACCTAATGTAACCATAACTTTAACCTGAACCAACTGTTAATCTGCTTCTAAATTCAAACAAAAGCTAATCTAGTTTTAAACTTAACTTAAACTTAACCTAACTTAATCCTAGCCTGAAGTACTGAAATTGTTGGACATTAGTAAGTCCACAGAGGGCAGTGCCCCAACACCGTTATTTATATGTGGAGAATCCCTGACACTGATCCAGCTCCCTCACAGCCAGCTCTCAGAGTGAACAGAACCACTGACACTCCTGTTTCTTTTCTTCCCCACACTCCCGCCTAACTGCGGTAGTGTTTATTTTTTCCCCAGCCCCCATGTTGTGTGTGCAGGTGTGAGACACAGTGAAGGACACAAGGTGCACGAATCTTTATTCAGTATCCGCCACCAGGAATAAAGGAAATACCCGAGTGGCCAGTGACAGGCAGTGCCCTTCACGTCAAAGGGCAATGCTGTGTGATCAAACAGTGAAGGGGAGGGCAGGGACTAAATCAAAATAGAGTTGGAGGGGGAAATGATGCACTCCACTCCCTGCGGCGCCCACCTCTCCCTGAACAACTCCAGCGTGAACACTCCTGTTTCTCCTTTTTTTATTTTATTAAACAAATTACAAAACAGTTTACAATAAACATTTACAGCTGTACAAGAGACAGCAGTTTTACAAGGGAGAGGAGCAGCAAAGCTAGGCCCCAAACCCTATCATTTGCCCATTTTACAGGGAGATGAGGACAAACCTCAAATCCCAGTTCCACATTTAACAAGACAGTGACAACAACATTCGTACATTAAACAATACGGTTACATACAGAAGTGCAGACAATACAGACCCAGCAAGCCCCCCACCCCTCCCACCTTCCGACCACACTAAGGCAGCCCGCCCCTACCCACCTTACGGTTCTTAGTCCACCCCATGCCCCTTCCAGTTCTCGGTCCACCCTCATCACCTTTCGACCACCTCTGGGACAGCCCGCCCCGGTACCTGCCCGGGGTGACAGCACTGAGGACGGCTACCCGCCTTCTGGCTCTCGGTCTGCCCCTGCGTACCATTGGGCTCTCACCCATCCCGTTGCGCCTCCGACCAGTGGGCTATCCTAGCACACCTTTCGACCACCTCTAGGGCAGCCCGTCCCCTTCCCTGGGATGACAGCGTGTAGGGTAGCCCACAAGCCTTCCGGATCTCAGCTGCCCCTACGCGCCTTCTGGCTTTCGGCTGCTCTGACACCTTTCGACCACAACACTCCTGTTTCTATCTGTTAGCTGGGACTCCCTGATTGGACCAGGTTAACAGCCTCAATCAGTGAACACGTATTGTTGAGGTTCACCTGGCTAATCTTGTTATAACCACGATATCCCTATCTCTGAGCCAGGACGTCTAGGCTCATAAGTCCCATCTGCTCCAGAGTTGGGTAATAACATCCTTGAACAGGTTGATTCAAAAAGTACATAGCCTCAACTAATTTACACTGATCTTAACTCTCATTACAACCTTCACCCTAACCTGAGGAGATGTCCCTGTGGAATTCTTGAGGGATGGAATTGGGAAGCTGTGATTTCAGGAGACTGAGGAAAACCACAAGGCAGAATCAAGGAATTGAGGAATTTCTTTTTGGAAACCAAACCTGTTAAGCTGATGGCTGTGCCATTTAATGTGCTGAAAATCACACAACACCAGATTATAGTTCAACAGGTTTAATTGGAAGCACTAGCTTTCGGAGCGACGCTCCTTCATCGGGTGGTTGTGGAGGACACAATTGTAAGACACAGTATTTATAACGAAAGTTTACAGTGTGATGTAACTGAAATTGTACATTGCATAGTCTGTGCTGTAGGATGACTCGAGTGGGTCCGTGATCCGTAATCCGGGGTCTTTCCACTTTAAGCCGGAGGTTAGTGGTGTCGATAGTAGTCAAGCAGGAAAGATCCCAATAGGATTACGGATCATGGATCCACTCAAGTCAACCTACAGCACAGACTCCGCAATGTATAATTTCAGTTACATCACACTGTAAACTTTTGTTATAAATTCTGTGCCTTACAATTATGTCCTCCACAACCACCTGATGAAGGAGCAGCGCTCCGAAAGCTAGTGCTTCCAATTAAACCTGTTGGACTATAACCTGATGTTGTGTGATTTTTGACTTTGTACACCCCAGTGCAACACCGGCACCTCCAAATCATTTAATGTGAGCATTGTTAGCATTTTTGAAAGAAAATCTGCACTGCATCCCTGATACAAAACAGATCACCTGGGCATTGAGAATCCCACACCGGTGGCCTGTCCAGCTTCTATATTTTAACACAGAAGGGAGCTCCGCATCTCAGAGAGCAGGTTTCAGTCAGGGCCCCATCAGAAATGCAGAACCGTCCTACTGTTCTGAAATTGTTCTTCTGTAGCGTGGAGCTGTCAGAGGAAGGCAAACCACACCCTCCTTTCACAGCAGTCAGCTGCTGTAATTTGAACCGTAAGGGTGCTGGCAGACATTTAGACAACTGATGTGTCAAATGGCAAGTATAGAAGGTAAGTGTGTGGCTCATGTAGCACAGTGGCAGTGCCCACCTTATCCAGAGGTGTGACATAACATTTCTGAACAGGTTGGGTAAGGGCAAAGGAATAAATGGTAAGTGTTAAGTGAAAGTTGAGTGCCAAATGGTTAGGGTCTCAGTGTGCCAGGTACATAGGATGCCAGCTGATGGAGTTACAACTGATAAGATACCAGCTGGGGTGTGGGTGAGGTGTCAGGGTGGTAGGGCATTGGGGGGTGGGCGAAGTGATGCAGTGGTGTAAGTAGACTGGGATGAACAGGAGAAGGGGGCAGGGATGAAGTCACCAGCTGGATCTTGGGTCAGTGTCTGGCAAGGAGGAGGAGAGGGTAAGGTCCATGGGTTTAGGTGCTGGGATGGGGGAAGGGTGGTGTGTTCAGGGTGTGGGGAGAGGGGATTGTGTCTGGGTGATGGGGTTTTAGGGGCCTTGGGGAAGTGTAGTTGGGTGTGTGAGAGGGTAAATATGGGGTCTGTTACTTAGGAGTTAGACTATATTCAACAATCTATCTTTTCCTGTGTAACCATTTTACTTAATTTCCTTGGAGCCATCCTAAGTTTCTGATTTAAATGGAGAATTTCAGAGGGATACCAAGGTAGAGGAATTGGCCAATGCAAGATTCAATTTCCTGAACAATTCCTGCGTAGTGTACTGCAATGAGGATTGTACACCGGGTCCCTGTCAGCACCTTCCACAGTTTCAACTTTCATCCTGTGCTCATTCTGCAAATACGACCAAGTGGTTACGAAATCCCAGAAGTTGGAGGGGGTCAAAGGTTATGGGGTGGTGTGAGAGGTAGACAGTTTGGGAGAGTTGAGAAAAATATGTGGCTTCTCATGTCAAATTGCACCTGGCATGCTGCTCCTGCACCTGGAATCAAAAACACCAAACTAGTGTCTACACCCACTGTTAAACTAATAACTTGTATTTAATGTAATTATATTAGTGAGTCACATGCTGAGATATTTGCTTCATATGCCGGAAAATACAACTGGAAAACAAACACTTGCCAAATTAGAACACAGCTCATGATGAACTGAGGACTGGTGCCCTCTTGTGACATGAATTGGTACTGCTGATAGATGTTTGTAGCAAGCGAGAGTTTAGATCAGAGTGTTGCTGGAAAAGCGCAGCAGGTCAGGCAGCACCCAAGGAGCAGGAAAATCGACATTTCGGGCAAAAGCCCTTCATCAGGCATCAAGCTCCCAATCCAGCGGAAATTGTTGATTTAATTTGATTTATTTAATTGTCACATATATCTTGTGACAAATTACAATGAAAAGTGTTGTACAGTGTCACCACACCATCTTAAAACACAGAAAAATAAACCAAGATTTGAATATAAAGGCAGAAGAATAAATAAAAGGAAAGGTGTTCAACTTTACAGTTCTTCTTCTAAACTGTCCCACCATGGGTCATGTGCGTAGTGGGCAGAATGAGTCCCATTCATTGCGCTACTGTCTTTAGAATGAGAGTCACCACTTTTCAGCGCCATCTTGCCTCCAACAATGAGTCCTCACTGGACCTCGCCAATACTGACACTGCACCCAAACTTGACTCTACCGCTACAATGAGTCCTCTTCAGACCCAGCTCTGCTGCTGCAAGGTCTCATACTGGGCCCTAACCTGCCTCTGCCACTGCCACCAACAATCTGTGTTGGACGCAGACACCATTGGGAAGAAATATTGTTCTAATCAAATGTGCTATTATACATCTCTGGAGCAGGTGGGACTTGGATCTGGGATTTCTAGTCTAGAGGTCGGGGCACTATCTACTGCACCACAAAGCCCTCCAGTGAAAATTATATCCTTTTCAAATCACTCCACCATCCTGTCCCCTCCTCATCTCTGTAATCTCCTCCAGACTTTGAGATCCCTACACTTGCTCAATCCTGGACCCCCAATTTTCACAGCTCCACCAGGGGTGGGGGTGGGGGGAAATCATATCTTCAGTTACCTGTGTCTTAAACTGACTTCAGCCTAAATTCCTCCATTTCTCCCCTCTTTAAGATGCTTCTTAAGATTCCTTGACCAAACATTTGGTCACCTGTCTTCACGACTCTTTATGTGCCATAATGAGGACTCTTTTTTTTTCTGATAATCACTCCTGTGAAACTCTTTCAAACATTTTTATCACATAAATGTTTTCATCTCAATATGAATTGTTGTTGCCTGTAAACTTTCCAGTCTGGTGTACAAATTCCCATCACCCCACTTCTGCATGGGAGCATCTACCTGCCAGGAAATGATTCCGAAAGACTGAGGAAGGTCCAATGAAAGCATGAATTTTAAAATCATTAACTGCTTCTTGGAAAATATGTCCATACCTGGACACACAAGAACGTAAGAACAAGGAAAGGAGTAGACAATTCAGTCATTTTGGCCTGTTGGTTTTGAGAATCGATGGGCCCCTCAGCAGTCAGGTTGCTTGGTTGTGTTGCAAGATAGCTTACTATTTAGAAACAGTGCCTTATTGCATTACTGCAAAACTTCTCATAGCTTTGCACTGTAACCTATGTTCAGCATGATCTCACTAACAGTGGGTCAAGTGAATAACCAATTCCTCTGTACTGGTTCATTGAGGGAGGAATATTGACCAGGAATCTCTTCCTGTGGTCAACACCCTGAGAATTTGTTTCCATAAACTCTGGGTGACAAGAATATCGGTTTCCACCTCCATAACATTACCTGCCTCTACATTAACTCTCAGCCAAGCTTTTAGTATATGTAGATGTATCTAAATCCTGGGATATCGATGTTGTGACCATTTCAGAGACATGGGTAGAGCAGGGACAGAAATGGTTATTGCAGGTTCCGGGATTTAGATGTTTCAGTAAGAAAATGGTAAAAGAGGGGGAGGTGTGGCATTGTTAGTCAAGGACAGTATTATGGTGGCAGAAAGAATGTTTGAGGACTTATCTACTGAGGGAGTATTGGCTGAGATTGGAAACAGGAAAGGAGAGGTTACCCTGTGAGGAGTTTTGTAAAGGCCTTCAAATAGTTCCAGAGATGCAGAGGATAGGATAGCAAAGATGATCTTTGATAGGACCAAGTATGACAGGATAGTTGTTATGGGGACTTTAACTTTTCAAATATTGACTGGGAATACTATAGTTCAAGTACTTTAGATGGGTCAGTTTTTGTCCAATGTGTACAGGAGGGTTTCCTGACACAGTATGTAGACAGGCCAACAAGAGGTGGGACCACATTAGATTTGGTACTGGGTAATGAGCCCGGCCAGGTGTTTGACTTGGAAGTAGGTGATAGTGGAGCACTTTGGTGATAGTAACACAATTTGGTTATGTTTAATTTAGCGATGGAAAGGGATAGGCATACACCGGAGGGCAAGAGCTAAAACTGGGGGCAAGACAATTTCAATGTGATTAGGCAAGATTTGGGATGCATAGGATGGGGAAGGAAACTGCAGGGGATGGGTACAATTGAAATGTGGAGCTTATTCAAAGACCAGTTACTGCGGTTCCTTGATAAGTATGTACCTGTCAGGCAGAGAGGAATTTGTTGAGTGTGGGACCGTAGTTTGCTAAGGAGGTTGAATGTCTTGTCAAGAGGAAGAAGGCGGCTTATGTTAGAATGAGACGTGAAGGCTCAGTTAGGGTGCTTGAGAATTACAAGTTAGCCAGGAAAGACCGAAAGAGAAAGCTAAGAAGAGCCAGGAGGGGACACAAGAAGTCATTGGTAAATAGGATCAAGGAAAACCCTGAAGCTTTCTGTAGGTATATCAGGAATAAAAGAATGACTAGAGTAAGATTAGGGCCAATCAAGTGTAGTAATGGGAAATTGTGCATGGAGTGAGAGGAGATGGGCAAGTGCTAAATGAATACTTTCTGTCAATATCCACACTAGAAAAAGACAATGTTGTCGAGGAGAATACTGAGATACAAGATACTAGACTAGATGGGATTGAGGTGCATCAGGAAGAGGTGTTAGCAATTCTGGAAAGTGTAAAAATAGATAAGTCCCCATGGCCGAATGGGATTTTCTATGGATTCTCTGGGAAGCCAGGGAGGAGATTGCTGAGCCTTTGGCTTTGATCTTTATGCTGTCATTGTCTACAGGAATAGTGCCAGAAGACTGGAGGATAGAAAATTGTGTTCCCTTGTTCAAGAAGGGGAGTAGAGACAACCCTGGAAACTATAGACCTGTAAGCCTTACTTCGGTTGTGGGTAAAGTGTTGGGAAGGGTTATAAGAGATAGGATTTATAATCACCTAGAAAGGAACAAGTTGATTATGGAGAGTCAACACAGTTTTGTGAAGGGTTGGTCATGCCTCACAAACGTTACTGAGTTCTTTGAGAAGGTGACCAAACAGGTGGATGAGGGTAAAGTGGTTGATGTGGTGTATATGGATTTCAGTAAAGGGTTTGATAAGATGCCCCACGGTAGGCTATTGTACAAAATACGGAGGCACGGGATTGAGAGAGATTTAGTGCTTTGGATCAGAAATTGGCGAGCTGAAAGAAGACAGAGGGTGGTGGTTGATGGGTAATATTCATTCTGGAGTTCAGTTACTAGTGGGGTGCCACAAGGAACAGTTTTGGGTCCATTGTTGATTGTCATTTTTATAAATGACCTGGATGAGGGCAGGGAAGGATGGGTTAGTAAATTTACGAATGACACTAAGGTTGGTAGAGTTGCGGATAGTGACGAAGGATGTTGCAGGTTACAGAGAGACATCGATAAGCTGCAGAGCTGGGCTGAGATGTGGCAAATGGAGTTTAATGTGCAAAAGTGTGAGGTGATTCACTTTATAAAGAGTAAAACGAATGCAGAGTACTGGGCTAATTGTAAGATTCTTGGTAGCTTAGATGAGCAGAGGGATCTCGATGTCTAGGTACATAGATCCCTGAAAGTTGCCACCCAGGTTGATAGGGTTGTTAGGAAGGCATACAGTGTGTTAGCTTTAATTGGTAGAGGGATTGAGTTTTGGAACCATGAGATCATGCTGCAGCTGTACAAAACTCTGGTGTGGCCACATTTGGAGTATAGCATACAGTTCTGGTCACTGCATTGTAGGAAGGATAAGACCATAAGACATAGGAGTGGAAGTAAGGCCATTCGGCCCATCGGGTCCACTCCGCCATTCAATCATGGCTGATGGGCATTTCAACTCTATTTACCCGCATTCTCCCCGTAGCCCTTAATTCCTTGTGACATCAAGAATCTATCAATCTCTGCCTTGAAGACATTTAACGTCCCGGCCTCCACTGCACTCTGCGGCAATGAATTCCACAGGCCCACCATTCTCTGGCTGAAGAAATGTCTCTGCATTTCTGTTCTGAATTGACCCCCTCTAATTTTAAGGCTGTGTCCACGGGTCCTAGTGTCCTCGCCTAACAGAAAAAATTTCCTAGCATCCACCCTTTCCAAGCCATGTATTATCTTGTAAGTTTCTATTAAGTCTCCCCTTAATCTTCTAAACTCCAATGAATACAATCCCAGGATCCTCAGCCGTTCCTCATATGTTAGACCAACCATTCCAGGGATCATCCGTTTGAATCTCTGCTGGACATGTTCCAATGCCAGTATGTCCTTCCTGAGGTGTGGGGACCAAAACTGGACACAGTACTCCAAATGGGGCTTAACCAGAGCTTTATAAAGTCTCAGTAGCACAACGGTGCTTTTATATTTCAATCCTCTTGAGATAAGTGACAACATTGCATTCGCTTTCTTAATCACGGACTCAACCTGCATGTTTACCTTCAGAGAATCCTTGACTAGCATTCCCAGATCCCTTTGTACTTTGGCTTTACGAATGTACTCACCGTTTAGAAAGTAGTCTATGCTTTTATTCTTTTTGCCAAAGTGCAAGACCTCGCATTTGCTCACGTTGAATTCCATCAGCCATTTGCTGGACCACTCTCCCAAACTGTCTAGATCCTTCTGTAGCCTCCCCACTTCCTCAGTACTACCTGCCTGTCCACCTAACTTCGTATCATCGGCAAACTTCGCTAGAATGCCCCCAGTCCCTTCATCCAGATCATTAATATATAATGCGAACAGCTGTGGCCCCAACACTGATCCCTGCGGGACACTGCTTGTCACCGGCTGCCATTCCAAAAAAGAACCTTTTATCCCAACTCTCTGCCTTCTGTCAGACAGCCAATCCTCAATCCATACCAGTAGCTCACCTCGAACACCATGGGACCCCTCACCTTGCTCAGCAGCCTCCCGTGTGGCACCTTATCAAAGGCCTTTTGGAAGTCTAGATAGACCACATCCACTGGGTTTCCCTGGTCTAACCTACTTATCACCTCTTCAAAGAATTCCAACAGGTTTGTCAGGCATGAACTCCCCTTACTAAATCCATGTTGACTTGTTCTAATCAGATTCTGCTCTTCCAAGAATTTAGAAACCTCATCCTTAATGATGGATTCTAGAATTTTGCCAACAACCAAGGTTAGGCTAATTGGCCTATAATTTTCCATCTTTTGTCTTGATCCTTTCTTGAACAAGGGGGATGTGGAAGCTTTGGAAAGGTTTCAGAGGAGATTTACAAGGACGTTGCTTGGTATGGAGGGAAGGTCTTATGAGGAAAGGCTGAGGGATGTGAGGCTGTTTTTGTTAGGGAGAAGAAGGTTGAGAGGTGACTTAATTGAGACATATAAGATAATCAGAGGATTAGATTGGTTGGACAGTGAGAGCCTTTTTCCTCAGATGGTGATGGCTAACATGAGGGGACATAGCTTTAAACTGAGAGGTGATAGATATAAGACATACCACCACAAGCAAAGGTTGAGGAAGCTCTGGATGTGCTGTACTCCCCCACTAACACCCTGGAGATGGACCACCCCGAAACCCTGTTTATTGTAACTGGTGACTTCAATCAGGCCAATCGAAGGAAGATGTTGCCCAAGTACCACCAGAACATTACCTGCCCCACCAGGGGCCCGAACATTTTAGATCACTGCTACACCACTGTGAAGGATGCCTACCACTCCATCCTCACCCTCATTTCGGGAACTCCGACCACAATGCAGTGTTTCTTCTCCTGGCTTACAGACAAAAGCTCAAGCAGGAGACCCCCCCCCCCTCGCGGATACAGGTCCAGTGCTGGTCGGAGAAGGCAGAGGATCAACTCTGGTACTGTCTGGAATCAGCTGACTGGGCTGTGTTCAAACCGTCTGCAGGTACCTTGGACAAGTCCACCACCATCGTCACAGACTTTATCAGCAAGTGTGTGTAGGACTGTATACTGAGGAAGTCAATCCGTGTGTTCCCCACAGGAAACACTGAATGAATCAGAACAGACAGAACCTGCTAAAAGCCAGGCATGAGGCCTTCAGATCAGGAGACCCACTCAAATATCAGGAATCCAAGTAAGACTTTTGCAGAGCCATTAAGACAGGCAAGGACCAATACCGATCCAAACTAGAGACCCAGACAGACACCCGGCGACTATGGCAAGGACTGAATGACATCACAGGTTCTAAAAACAGACAGTGCAAGATAGCAGACAATGACATATCCCTCCCAGATCATCTCAACACCTTCGATGTTCGCTTTGAGCAGAATTTCAGCGGAGAGGTTACACCTATTCCGACAAGTCCTGACGAACCTTTCCCAACAATCACTGTATCAGAAGTCAGATCAGTTTTCCTTTGCGTGAATCCAAGGAAAGTGATGGGACCAGACGGAGTACCAGGCCGTGCACTCAGAGCATGTGCAGATCAACTGGCAGAGGTCTTCTCAGACACCTTCAACCTCTCCCTGCAGCAGGCCACTGTCCCTGCCTGTTCCAAGAGGGCCAGCATCATCCCTGTGCCTAAGAAGGCCCATGCAGCATGTCTCATTGACTACCGCCCAGTGGGCCTAACTTCGGTGGTCACGAAGTGCTTTGAAAGGCTGGTCATGGCATTAATCAACTCCAGCCTCCCCATTACCCTTGACCCACTCCAAATTGCCTATTGGACCAACAGATCCATGTTAGATGCCATATCACTTGCCCTTCACTCCTCCCTAGAACATCTTGACACCAAGAACAGCTATGTAAGAATCCTACCCATTGACTACAGTTCAGCCTTCAACACTATTATCCCCTGGAGACTGATTACTGAACTTAGTGATCTTGGACTAAGCCCCACTCTCTGCAACTGGATCCTCAGTTTCCTGACCCGCAGGCCACAATCAGTGAAGATTGGGGACAATATTTCATCCTCACTAACGCACAACACTGGAGCCTCCAGGGGTGCGTACTCAGCCCCCTACTGTACTCACTGTATACCCATGACTGCATCACCAAATACCACACTAAAGCTATTTGCAAGTTCACTGATGACATCACCATAGTCGATCGAATCTCAAATGGTGATGAACCAGACTACAGACAGGAGGTGTAAGACGTGGGAAAATGGTACACTGAGAACAACCTAGCTCTCAATGCTGGCAGAACCAAGGAACTCATTATTGACTTTCAGCGGGATGTTACTCATGCCCCCTACACATTAACAGGACAGAGATGGAACGAGTGGAGAGTGTCAAGCTCCTGGGAGTGGTCATCCACAGCAAGCTTTCTTGGGCTCTTCATGTGGATGCACTGGTTACAAAGGCCCAACAACGTCTCTTCTTCCTCAGGCAGCTGAGGACATTTTTCATGACGGTGAATACCCTTGCCAACTTTTATAGGTGTGCCATTGAGAGCCTTCTGCTTGAATGTATCACTCCCTGGTATGGTAACTGTACCATTCAAGATGGGAGACGGTTACAGAGAGCGGTGAACTCAGCCCAGATAATGACAAAGGCCAACCTCCCATCTATACAATCCATCTACCAGGCCCACTGTCAAGGAAAGGCCACCAGCATTCTCAAAGATCCATCCCACCCTGGCAATGTTTAGCTACAACCTCTACCATCGGGGAGAAGGTACAGAAGCCTGAACACAAGCAGCAGCCAGTTTTGCAACAGTTTCTACCTTACTGTTGTTAGAATAGTGAATGGACTCACAAATTCTTAACGTTGGCCTGAATCTGTGTTTTTGTTTTTGCTGCTGTTTACCTACAGCTTTTCACTGTGCTTCGGTACACATGACAATAAATTCAATTCAAATTCAATTCAATTCAGGTGTCAGTGGTAGTTTCTTTAATCAGAGTAGTAGGGGCATGGAATGCACTGCCTGCAACAGGAGTAGACTTGCTCTGGAAAACCAACAAGTTTTGGTTTGACCAAAGTGCATCTTTCACTGATTTGATAGTCTTCCAAGCGCAGCCAATGTTTGTCTCAGTGTGTGTCCTCAGGATCAGCCCATAGACCACAGAGTCCCATATCATGGACCTGCTCAGGATGAACCTTGCCAAAACCATTGTATCTCTCTCCAGAGAGAGAGAGAGAGAGGCACGTTCCAGAAGGAGCTGTGTGGCTGTCTCAACCCACCTTCAACTGCTTCAAGGGCAGAGTGTGGTGGTACAGACCAACTGGGCGTACATGAAAAATCTCACAGGTAGTGCCCTTCTGACAGCCAGCCAGGCGATGTCTTGGTGCTTGTTGGAAAGTTCTGGTGATTAGATATTCTGCCAAATGACTTTGATTGTCTGCTCAGGGAACAACCTGACAGGATCCACCTTTTCTGGCAGGGTCTCAAGGATGCTATGTGCTGACCACTTTCTGATGGACCTGTGGCCAAAGGTGATTTTCTTTGCAAATTTCTCCAATGGAAAACAGGTGATATGGCATGGACCAACTCCTTGGAGCATTCTGCAGCCCAATAAGGCCAGTCCCATCCTTCATAACATCGAGGCCAGAAGAACTTCAGTACATAGTGACACTTGGGTATTTGCGTATTTAGGGTCTAAGCACATACTTAGGGTCTTAGGGTTGATGCAGCCACACTCAAAGGTAGCCAACAGGGTGGGGGCAGCATTGGGTACATTCTTCTCTCCCTTTGTATATGGTGTCTCTGCGGACAGCCCATCTGGGACCTCCAGATGAAGTGGAAGATAGCTTGGGTGACTGCAACAACACAGGTTTGGGGAATGGGCTGGACCTACTCTACTTAAGAGAGAGTATCTTGCATATGTTGACCAGATTTTTACCCGCAACGGAAGGGAAACCGTATTCCCAAAGACCCAGGCTCTGCCCCACCTTTGCAATATACTTCTCCCAAATGTTTGCACACTCCCTGGCCCCTCCAATCATATTCCCAGCATCTTCATGTAATATCTCCTGAATGGTGAAGGGGATAAAGAATCCATCGGCCTGCTTCCCAAAGAACATGGCCTCGCTCTTGCCTTGATTTACCTTGGTTCCCGAGACCAGTTCAAATTGGATGCAAATGCTCATGAGTCTAGCACTGACAGCTGATCTGAGCAGGAAACAGTGACATCATCCACGTACAGTGAGGCTTTGACCCACAGGCTTCCACTTCCTGAAATAGTCACCCCTCTCGGGCTCGCACCTTCCCTGGTGGACTCAGCAAAAGGTTCTATGCAACACACAAACAAGGGCT
This sequence comes from Hemiscyllium ocellatum, assembly GCF_020745735.1. NCBI lineage: Eukaryota > Metazoa > Chordata > Chondrichthyes > Orectolobiformes > Hemiscylliidae > Hemiscyllium > Hemiscyllium ocellatum. Next base: position 112,963,102 of record NC_083408.1, read on the forward strand.
AGTGGGCAGCTCTGCCTGACTCCAGATCGCATTAGATTACTTACAGTGTGGAAACAGGCCCTTCAGCCCAACAAGTCCATACCGACCCTCCAAAGAGCAACCCACCCAGATCCATTCCCCTACACCTAACACTACGGGCAATTTAGCATGGCCAATTCACCTAACCTGCACATTTTTGGACTGTGGGAGGAAACCGGAGCACCCAGAGAAAACCCACACAGACATGGGGAGAATGTGCAAACTCCACATAGACAGTCGCCTGAGGTGGGAATTGAACACGTGTCTCTGGCGCTGTGAGGCAGCAGTGCTAATCACTGTGCCACCATGCCGCCCATCCTGGGAAGCTTTCTGATTCCCATCCATTGAGACTCTGTCAGACTTGGTTGGTAGAAAACACTTATTTTTTATCTCAAAAATATACTTTATTCATAAAAATATCTTTATTACATGTACAAAGTCACTAAAGTTCTGTACAGTAGTGCATCAAGAAAACAAACATTGGAGTTTGATTCTTTCTGATAAACAAACCAAGGGCATTTGTTACTTATACAAGATGATATTTACATATTTGAGGCATTGGGAGGGTCTGATAATTGAATGGACCCCCATTTAACTTTGGCAGAAAGCCCTCAGTCAGTAGTCTTTCCCTACCGTGCCTTGGCAGCAGCTGCCCCAAGCTTTGGTGCATCCCTCAGCTCATAGTCCTGGACCTTGGAATGTGCCAGTCTGCAACCCTCGGTCAGGGTTGGCTCCTTGTTCTGGAGGAACAACAAGTTTCAGGCAGACCAAAGAGCATCTTTCACTGAGTCGGCTGTCCTCCAGGCGCAGTTGATGTTTGTCTTGATGTGTGTCCAGGGGAGCAGCCCATAGAGTACGGAATCCTGTAAAGAGCACAGAGCTGCTTGGGATTAACCTTAACAAAAACAACTGCATCTTCAACTCTGGTACTGAAAGTTATGAGCTCAGGCCTCTGGTCTAGAGCCTTGGATCCATGTCCTATGCTAATGCTCCAGTGTAGTGTTAGGCATGCAGTTATTTTGGATGAGATGTATAACTAAGACCTGGTTTCTCATTTGGATGTAAATGATTCCATGACAAGTGAGAAGAACAGGTGAGTTCTGCAGATATAGGTCAATGTCTATCTTTCACTCAATGCTATCACAAACGGATCATCTGATCATTAACACTTTTTCATCTGTAAACCCTTGTTGTGCATTCACTGGTTGTGATGTTACCTATAAAACAAGTGATTAATGTTTCAGAACATATGTATCTAACTAACATAACTCACTGTAAAGTGCTTTGGGATGTTGAACATTTATGAAAGAGGCCATATATAAGCAAGCTTCCTTACAAATACCCTGAGGTGGAATGAGAATTTAATTCCCTTCTGCCCACAGCAGCAATGTCAGGATCTGATGGCTGAACTATGTGCCAAATAATGTGTGTTTAATTACCATCAGTAATGGAGGGATCAACTTTGATGCTGCACTCTGGGGAAAAAAAAACACCCATCAGGCTTTCATCTGGTCTGCTGTTTCTCAGGGTGCCTTTGTTTGACTGCAACCTGACTTTGACAACACCCACAATGCACATGTGTTGGTGTTATATACAGAGATGGACTACTAGTCTCATGGGACACAGCCTGATTGAATTATGACTTAATCTGATTTGGATGACAGCACAAGCTTGGTTTTGAGACCCATTTAATAATTCATGTCAGCAAAACGGTTGTCAGTATTTTTGTTTCAGTGACTGTTAGCCTTAGGACCAATATTAAAACTAGAGACTGTGAGGTGTGTATTTCAAAGCTAGATTTTTCTCAACATCTGTTTGGTTCTGTTTTAAGGAGTGTCATGCCTTTGGCTCAGGGGTGGGGTGATGCCTCACCAGTGCCAGGGACCCAGGTTTGATTCCAACCTCGGGCAACTGTCTGTGTGGAGTTTGCATGTTCTCCCCATGTCTGTGTGAATTTCCTCCCACAGTCCAAAGGTGTGCAGGTTAGGTGAATTGGCCATGAAAATTGCCCATAGCATTCAGGGATGTGTAGGTTAGGTGCATAAGTCAGGGGTAAATGTAGGGGAATGGTTATGGTGGGTTATTCTTTGGAGGGTCAGTGTGGACTTGTTGGATGGAAGGGCCTGTTTCCACACTGTAGGGATCCTACGCTTTCTCTTCTCAAATCTTATTGAAACATTCTGTGAAGGATTTCAGAAGGATATTTTATTCATTCAGGGGTTGTGGATCTTGCTGGCTAAGCTGCTTGTGTTAAGAGTTCTGTGAGAGAGGGTGTTATAGGATTTTGACCCAGTAGAGTAATGGAATACTCTCCACTGGGACTAGATAAGTGAAGCTCCAGCAACTTTTAAGAAGCTCAGCACCATTCAGGACAAAGCAGCCCACTTGAATGGAACCATATCCACTGCATGCAACATTCACTCCCCCCACCACTGAGTACACAGTAGCAACAGTGTGTACCATCCATAAGATTGACTGCAATAACTCTCCAAGGCTTCTCCAAAAGCATCTTCCAAACCCAAAACAGCTACCATCTAAAAGATGAAGGGCAGCAGGTACATGGGAATACCTCCAACTGCACGTTCCTCTTCAAGTCACTCACCACCTGGGTTTTGAAATCTCCATTCCTCCAGTGTCCCCCATTCCTGATGAAGGGTTTTTGCAGGGAAACCGATTCTCCTGCTCCTTGGATGCTGCCTGACCTGCTGTGCTTTTCCAGCACTACACTCTCAATTCCTCCAGTGTTACTGGGTCAAAACCATAGAATTCCTTTCCAAATAGCACTGTAGTTGTTCCTAAAAGCCTAGAACTGCATTAGTCCAAGAAAGCAGCTCATTACCACTTTCTCAAAGGCATTTAGGGATAGACAATAATTGCCCGGCCTAGCCAGGAACACCCACATCCCGAGAATGAATAAAAACATCATTAAAGGTAAAGCCATATTAATACCCCATCAAACACCTTCAGCATTCAGTCCATCCACCATTGAAGCTGTAGCAGCAGTATATACCATTTACAGAATGCACTTCAACAATGCAAGAAGGCTTCTTAGATAGCACTTTCCAAACCCACAACCACTTTCATCTAGTGTTGCAGATACATGGGAATTGAATCAGCTGTGTTAACTCAATTTTCTGTAAGCTATGGCTGTGAGACTTATGTAAGCATCTGTTTCCAAATAGTGTCTTGGCAGGTACACAACATTCTACAGAATACAACCAAGCTGAAAAATGTGTTGCTGGAAAAGCGCAGCAGGTCAGGCAGCATCCAAAGAGCAGGAGAATCGACGTTTCGGGCATAAGCCCTCCTTCACATTTTTCAGCTCTGATCTCCAGCATCTGCAGTCCTCACTTTCTCCTAGAATACAACCAAGGCCTAACACTGATCTTATTTACATAGCGAATGTAACAGCGTATTGGAACTGTGTGGAATGGCAGCATAGTGTTTGACAACAAGTGCACTCACAAGCCAGTCCTTGTGTACAGAGCTGTTGTGAAACCTAGATGTGTATCAGCAGCACATGAGAGAGCAAGAGATATTCCACAAACAATGTCTCTGTCACATTCTTCAGGTGTGTTGAGAGCAAGGCTGCACAAACACTAATGCCCTACTTGAATTCAGCTCCATACTCAATCAGGCAAAACTCCTGTGAAGTCAGTTTCATTGGATTGGGCATTGTAGCTAAACAGCATCTCCTCCACCAGGAATATGCTTACTTCAGCACCAAAATGGCAAAGGCTGATTGGATTATTTCCTGAGATGAAGGTGTTCTCCAATGGCTCCATTATTTGGGCCTACACACCTCAGAACCTGAAGAGTAAGAGCTAATTTCGTTTGATACATTAATGATTCTTAAAGGGCTTGTCAGAGTAAGGGGATCATTCATTCAGGATTGAGCTGAGGGGGCATGGGGGGGACATCTCTTTCCCCAAATTGTGAATCTTTGGAATTCTGTCCTCTAGATACCCTGTCACTGTGTATTTTCAAGGTTGAGATCAACAGATCATTGATCTCTCAGGGAATCTTTTGATATTGGAAGCAGGGAAAAAGTAGAGTTGCGATTTAATTATAGTATTGAATAATGGGAGCATGCTCAAAGAGCTACATTGTTGGCTCCTGCTCCTATTTCTTACATTCTTAAGTATCTATTTCCAAATTGTGCCCTCTAAAATAAATGGAGTTCACAGTACACACCCAGGGCATTAGGCTTATCTAACATACATTGAACAGGTAGTTTGCATTGGTCTTCACTATAGATGATGCCAATAAGAACACAGAAGCAACAATAGATAAGGAAATGGAAGTGAGGAAGGAAAATTACAATCACAAGAGAACTGGTATTGAGTAAGTTATTGGAGCTGTAGCTGCCCGTTGTCTGGGTCATGATGGACTTCAACCTAGGACCTGAGAAGAGTTACCTGGTGAGATGTCTTTAGATTTTCAAAATTCTCTACATTTCAGAAATGAACAATTAGATTGGAACTTAGCAACTTTAATTTCTTTGTTCAAAGAGAGAGCAAGATCCCAAACAGGAAACTACATGCCAGCTAGTTTATTATCCGTCATCAGGAAATTTTTAGAAGCTGTTGTTGAAGAAGTTATAACTTGGTACTTAGATACATTCAAGGTTATCAGGCAGAGTTAATGTAGTGTTGTGAAAGGGAATTAATCTTTGACCAATATATTGGAGTTCTTTGAGGAGGTAACATAATGTGGTTGAACGGGAAGCAGCAAATATTCCATACTTAGTTGACAGAATCCCAATAGTGTGGAAGCACTCCATTCAGCCTATTGAGTCCACACGAACACTTCAAAGAGCATCCCATCCAGACCCGCTCTGCTTCCCCCCCCCACCAATCAGCACATCTTTAGGCTGCAGAAGGAAACTGGAGCACTTGGAGGAAGACCTCGCAGATAGCCACCCAATGGTGGGATTGAACCTAAGTTCTTGGTGCAGTGAGACAGCAATGCTAACCACTGAGCCACTTAGATTTCCAGAAGATATTTGATAATGTGTTTCATCAAATAAATGCTCATGCTTTAGGATCTAGCATAATGGCATGGCTAGAAGATTGGCTGGCTGACAAGAAGCAGAGAGCAGACAGGCAGGAGGCTGGGAGAACACAGCAAGCCCGGCAGCATCTGGAAGTGGAGAAGACGTTTCAGGTGTAACCCTTCTTCAGCACTGGGGGTGGGAGTGGGGGACGCTGCAATAAAGGGGAAAATGGGGGCTGGGTGGTGAAATGGAGATAGGTGAAGGCAGATTTGAGAAAGTGGTGCTGGAAAAGCAAAGCAGGCCAGGCAGCATCCAAGGAGCAGGAGAATCAACGTTTCAAGCAAAAGCCCTTCATCACAAATGAGCAGGTAGAGGGCATGACCTGGTTGGTTAATGGAAAGAATGAATCTGGATGGTGGGACTGGGACAGGAGTCGGGGGATGGTGAGGGAGGTTATTTGAAATTGGAGAACTCAATGTTGAGTCCGCCGGGTTGCGGAGTGTCCAAGTAAAAGATGAGGTGTTGCCCCTCCAATAGGAGCTGTGGTTTGTTTTAACAATGGAGGAGGCCACTTGGAAACCCTCCCTTCCACTGCTCCCTGCCACCAACCCAATTCACTCCTCCCATTGACCAACCAAGTTGTACTCTCTACCTGTTTTTACCTATCCCCATGTCACCACCCTGCCCCGTGCACCCCCTTTATCTGCAGCTCCCCCCACACCCACCCCCAGTCCTGAAGAAGGATTACACCCGAACTTTGACTTCTCTACTTCCTGATGCCGCTGGCTTGCTGTGTTCTTCCAACCTCCTGCCTTTCTACCTTGGATTACAGAATCTGCAGTTTTCTTTGCCTCTAGAAGTAGAGAGGAGGCAAAAAATGGGACTTCTTCAAATTGGAAAGATAATGGACCACAGGGGTTGGTGAAGGAATCTCAACTATTTAGAGTTTATAAAAATGACACAGATGAAAGGATGGAAGGTAAAATTGTCAAATAGTAAGCAAAGGTGGTAAGTTGTGAAGTGGGCTGAAGGAGGCTCCAGAAAGATATAGATAGGTTGAGTGAGTGAGCATTGATCTAATGAATAGAGTAGATTGTGGGAATAAATAGAATTGCCCATTTTGGTTGGGTGATTGAAAAAAAGAAGCATATTATCTAAATGGTGACAAACTGCAGGTCTCTGAGATGTAGGGAGATTCTTGTGCATGAATTATACAAGGTTAGTATGCAGGTTAGTAATCAATATAAGGTTATCATTGATTACGAGGGAATAGAATACACAAGTAGAGAGGTTATGCTTCAATTACATAGGGCACCAGTGAGACCATATATGGAGCATTCTGTACAATACTGGTCTCCTTCTTTAACAAAGGATGTTAATGCATTGCAGGCAGTTTGGGGAATGCTTGACAGATTAATGGGTGGGTTGTCTTATGCGGAAAAGTTGGACAGGATTAGGCTTGTGTCCATTGGAGTTTAGAAGAGTAGGGGGTGATTTCCTTGAAACATACAAGATCCTGAGAGAACTTGACTGGATAGAGGTAGAAATAATGTTTCCTCTTGTAGGAGAATCTAGAACTGGGGCTCGTTATAATCAGGAATGTTGATTTAAACAGAAATATGGTGACATTTTTCCCCAGAGGATCATGAGTCTTTCAAATTCCTTACAGAGGCAGTGGAGTCACAGTCTTTGAATATTTTTAAGGCAGGGTGGGTGGACTTTTGTTTCTCAAGGGTTTGAAATTGGGATAAGTGAGAATGTGGATTTGAGGGAACAATCAGATTGTCACAATTCTATTGAATGACGGAGCAGACTCAAGGGGCTGATTGGCCTGCTAATACTTCTGCGTCATATGTTTTTTATGGAAATAATAGCAGAGAATTTGAAATGGATTAAAAAGTAACCCATTATAATGGTTCTGTTTGTAGCTTAGTAGCCCATCCCTGGGCTAATGGAACAAGAGTTCAACTCGCTCCACAGAGCTGACGAATTGAATTAAATAAATCTGGAATAAAAAGTAAGCAGCAGGAACTGTGATCAAAGCTACAGGATCATTGTGAAAGGAAATCCATCAGGTTCACTAATGTCCTTCAGTGAAGGATACCTGTCACCCTAACCAGGTTTGTCTGAAACATCACTGTAGACTTCCAGCAATATGTTGATCACTAACGACCCTCAAACAAGCTCATGAGCCTCCAGTTGTCAAAAAGGTGACTCAATTAACATAATTAGCTCTGGGCAATAAATGTTGGCCAGTGCTCTCTGAATGAATGTGAAGAATGACACTTACGGTCCACCTAGTGCACCTTCACCTATTGGAGAAACCACACTGTTACTTTTCAAAGAGGGAACAGAGACAGAGGTTGGCTATCTGACATGCCAACTTTATCCACTGATCTGGTGCAATGGCTCATCATCATCGGGAATAAGATGTATTTGTTGGTTTGGAATTTTTACATGTTATCACGCAGCATGGCAGGAAGCCTAACAAAATTTCATAGCAGTAAAATTCAAATTGGTTTCCGTGACCTGTTGGTATTGCATACGACACAAAACAAACACACCTCATCTCTCTGATTCAGAATTTTGCTGAAATCAAATTTCATCAACAACAGAACATCAGTGGTGCAATTTGAACCAATGTCCCAAAAACGTTGCTTCAGGGTTCTGATTAACTAGCTCAATGACAGTACCACTACTCCACCTCCTCATTTGTGTGTTGATGATTTATTTGTCAATCATTCATTCAAAACAATTGATTGCCTCACTTTCCAATAGAAACGGAAGTTTATGCTCCCTCTTTTCTTGTATATTCCTTACCTCTTAACAGTGGCTTCTGAGAGGCTGTGATCAGGAGTTCACACATTTTTGCTTGATAAAGCAGAACACCGTAACTGGTATGATCACCTTGCACAGCTAACTTTCTTTTTCTGAAATTCCAGAGCTGGTGAGGACTGCTTTGTAATGTCACTCACCAACACACTAGGGGCCACTGAGCAAGAACTGAACTGGACTAACCACATAATACTGTGGTTACAAGAGCAAATCAACACTGGGAATTCGGCATTAAGTAAGTGTCTCCTGATTAATTATGTTATGCCATACCTCCAGGGCAGGTAAGATTTGAAACCTGACCTTCTAGCTCTAAGGTAGGTACAGTACCACTCTGTCTTATTCTTGCATATGATTTATATTTAATTGGGTAATATAATGATATATATGTTTATAGCTGTATGGTGGGCATTGACTAGGGATTAATCTAAGCCCTAATAAATAGGGAAAGTTACCATAGCATCTTCATTAGAGAGAGGGATGATTGATAGTAGTTTAACCTAAGGGTCACCACACCTCCGATGAGACAAGATGTTGAGAAGGAAAGTCCTTCATGATAGTCTCAGCCAGTACAGGAATAGAACCTATACTATTGATATTACTCTGTATCAAAGACCAGCCATTGAGCTAACTGAGCTAACCTTTTCCTAGCAGTTATGGAGAAGAGCAGATTGAAGCCACAGTTGTTAGCTTAGGCAGTGCTTGTTTGGAAGGTTTATTTCAGTGCAGAGAATTGGTTCTCATTCTGCCCCTCACTACCTGGAGCAAATCACTCCAGACTCCTCAATGCGTGACCACCCTCTCAACACCATTCAAGATAAAGCAGCCTGCTTGATTGGCATTGCATTCACAAGTCTCCACCATCGATGCTCAGTAGCAGCAGTGTGTATTATCTACAGGATGCACCTCAGAGAATCACCAAAGAGCCAGAGGCAGCACGTACATGGGAATATCACCCCCTGCAAGTTCCCTCCAAGCCATTCACCATATTTTATGACAATTTATTTTTATTCATTTGTGGACGTGGACATTGCTGACTGGGTCAGCATTTATTGCCCATCCCTAGTTGCCTTTGAGATGGTGGGAGTGAACCACTGCAGTACGTGTGCTGAAGGTAAATCCGCAATGCCTTTAGGGAGGGAATTACAGGATTATGACCCAGCAACAGTGAAGGAACAGTGATATATTTCCCGTGGTTCAAGAAGGCAGCTCACTCCCACCATCTCAAAGGCAACTAGGGATGGGTAATAAATGCTGACCCAGTCAGCAATGTCCACGTCCACAAATGAATAAAAATAAATTGTCATAAAATATCTGCACATCCATCCCTGCACAGGCCTACATGTGACTCCAGTCCCACAGTCTCTTGGTTGATCCTTAATTGACTGCTGGGTAATTAGAATGGGCCATAAATACCCTAAACAGCAATCCTCACAGTTCTTGCACGAATACAAAACAACTTATGCCTTCTACCACCTAAAAGAACAAATGCCACACAGGGAAGTGGGGACTCCATCTATCTGCAAATACCCTTTCATGCAGAGACTCTCCGTCCTAACTCAGAAGTATATAGTGTTACTTCAATGTTCCTGCTCCTCGGATGCTGCCTGACCTGCTGTGCTTTTGCAGCACCACTCTAATCTTGTCTCTAATCTCCATCGTCTGCAGTACCCACCTCTGCCTAGTTGATTTCTTCCTTCAATGTTGTTGGGTCAAAATCCCCTCCCAATGGCACTATGGGTTGACCAATCCCAGATAGGCTGCAGTGGTTCAAGAAGGAGGTAAAACACACCACCTTCACAAGGCCAAATAGGAAAGACTAACAAATGATTTAATTTGATTTGATTTATTACTGTCATGTGTACCGTGGTACAGTGAAATTTATTGTCGTCTGTGCTTTGCAAGCAGATCGTACTATACAAGTGCATCAGAGTAACAGAATAGATGGCAGGATACAGTGCTACAGCTGCTGAGAAGGTGCAGAGAGAGAGAGATCAACTTTAACATTCAAGAGGTTTATTCAAAAGTATGGTAACATTGGGGAAGAAGCTGTTCTTGAATCTGTTAGAATATGTATTCAAAGTTTTATGTCTTCTACCTGACAGAAGATGGTGGAAGAGAGTATAACCGGGGTTGGAGGGGTCTTTGATGATGGAGTATAGGTGGAGTCAATGGCTGCAAGGCTTTATGGGATATGCTGTCTTCACAGCCAGTGATGTCACATTCCAAGAATGAATAGAAAATCAATTGTGATTGGTTTGATTTCACAATCAGGGCAACTATGACCCTTGCTCTCATCATTTATAGTTCATCTTTGCAGAAAAAAAAAATTCACATCTATTTAAAATATTTCAAGAGTTCAGGGTTTCGCAAAACACATTGGCTGCCATTGAAGAAATTTTGAATTCTGAGGAGAGGAAACATTGCAGTTAATTTTCACGCTATGCAGTTCCACATAAGGTAACAATCTGTTTTTGTGATGTTCATGAAGAGTAAGTATTAGCCTGCATGTCAATGAGAGAAAACCAGGATTTCTTAGAACATTTATTTCAGTTTGAGAAAGCAGTTAAGATCTTGGTTTATTGTCTTTTTATCTGGAAGATGTTACCTCTGCCAGAGCTATACACCCTCAGTGCTCCAACAATGTACGCTTGAGTCTATAGAGTGGAATTTGAGGCTACAACCCTCTGATATAAAGGTGAGAGTGTTACTGAATGAAGCAGAGATTGGTAAGATCACCAATCAACAGGCTGAAATACAGAGCTTGGTTAACTCTATTCTCTCCTCAGCCTTATTCCTTCTCTCATTAGCTGAGGTTGGTCAACTTGGCACTGAGAAGGATTGACTCCATGATCATCACAGAATGATTCATACATGCACCACAAAGTGATTTCTCAAATCAAGCTAATCAGGTGAGATGCTTTCTGCTCACAGTAGACAATGCAACTTGCAGAATTCATAAGTGCCTCTATTTCAGGTAATGTGTGTAACAATGAATTGCTTAGCATGAATGTGCTTTCTGATTGGTTAAACATGGTTTCTATGGCAACAGCAAAACCTCTGACTTCAGTGGTAGCTGCCTTAGTAAGTTTTTGTTAGCCAATCAAAAATGGAAATGCATCAAAGAGGGCAGAGCTTATTAATGGTTTTTATCTGCTCCAACTGGCCTGACTCTCTTATTGCCAACCCCAGCGCCTTATATTCAGGCAGATAATGGATCTGGACTTTCTAGGTTTAAAGAATGTGGCCTGACCTAGGTCAATTAGCACAACAAGAGAAGAACATTTTAAACAGGCAAGAGGTGGAATAGTCCCATCTGTGACCATGGAGGAAGCTGACTTTGTAAGTATGTTCCCAGCACCTAGAATGAAGTAACTAATATATATATAATATCTCACTTTTCTCACAACCCATAAATGTCCAGAAGTGACTTACACATAATGATGGAGTATTTTGAAGTGTAGTCACTGTGATATAATATTCTTGGTCTTATTATGTTGCTAAAGAATATTTGCAGTTATCTGAGGTAAGGAAAACAGTAGCTTTATTTAAGAAACATGTGATGGCGGCTTTATGTACCACAGGACAGCAAGAAATCTTGTGACATTGCATCATTTCCTGTGATGATGCACACTATCTCATTTTTTAAGAATCACACAATTAGCATTAACCCTTTCTGGAACATACAGCAGCTCAATTGATCAGCAGGCAGCTCTCACAAGCCATATGATAATAATGACAGAATCTGATTTGAGGTGTTGTTTGAGGACTTAATATGGGTCAGATCACCACAAACCATCAAGATACCACTGTATAATGAACAACAGCAGAGTTATCTCTAATGTCTGCCTGAATTGTTACAAAATTGAGACAACAAAATGATTTCCACGTGAACTCCAGCAATGACCCTGATGTATAGTTGGGGGCTGGAACAAACTTGGGGCTGAATTATTTTGTTCACACAGTAATCAAGAAGGTGAATGAAATACAAACATCTCAACAAAGGATGATAGTAGGCCACTCAGCCCTTCCAGCCTGTTCCATCATTCAATAAGATCAGCAGCATGGTGGCACAGTGGTTAGCACTGCTGCTTCACAGCACCAGAGACCCAGGTTCAATTCCTGACTCGGGTGACTTACTGTGTGGAGTTTGCACGTTCTCCCCGTGTCTGCGTGGGTTTGCTCCGGTTTCCTCCCACAGTCCAAAGATATGCAGGTCAGGTAAATCGGCCATGCTAAATTGCCCGTAGTGTTAGGTAAAGGTGTAAATGTAGGGGAATGGGTGGGTTGCGTTCGACGGGTCGATGTGGACTTGTTGGGCCAAAGGGCCTGTTTCCACACTGTAAGTAATCTAATCATAGCTGATCTGATTTTAACCTCCAGTTGACATTCTATTTTCAAAATAATCTTTCATCACCTTTGTTTTCAAGAATCTATCTATGTCTGCCAAAAAAATACTCAAAGTTTCTATATTCACTGCTTTTTGAGGAAGGGCATTCCAAAGATTCTCAACCCCTGGAAGACAAAAATGTTCCCTCATCTCTGTCTTAAATGGGCATCCCTTACTTTTAAACAACGACCCCTAGTTATAGAGTCACCCCAGCCCCACAATGAGGAAACATCCTTTCCACATCTACCCAGTCAATTCCCCTTAGGATTTCATATGTTTCAATTAAGTCACCCTTGAGTCTTCTAAACTCCAGAATACATAGACCTAGCCACACAGTCATACATTACTGAAACAGATCCTTTGGTCTACCTCATCCATGCTAGCCAGGTATCCTAAACTGACTTAGTACCATTTACCTGCATTTGGCCCATATCCCTCTAAACATGTCCTGAGGAAGGGTCACCTGACCCAAAATATTAACTCTGATTTCTCTCCACAGATACTGCCAGACCTGCTGAGCTTTTCTAGCAATTTCTGTTTATGTTTCTGATTTCCTGCATCCACTGTTCCTTTAGTTTTTATTCCCTCTAAACCTTTTCCATCATATACCTGCCCAAATGTTTTTGACTGTTGTAATTGTGTCAGTCTCTACTAACTTCCTCTGACAGCTCATTCTATACATGCACAACCCTCTGTGTGAAAAAGTTGTCCCTCAGGTCCCTTTTTAAATCTTTCCCCTCTCACCCTAAACCCATGCCCTCTAATTTTGGACTCACCTACCCTTGGAAAAAGACCTTGGCTATTTACTTTATCTATGTCTCTCATGATTTTATTAAACCTCTATGCGGTCATCCCACACTCCAGCCTATTTAACCTTATGCTGTAGCTCAACCCCTCCAGCCTCAGCAGTATCTTTGTAAACTTTTTCTTACCCTTTCCAGTTTAACAACATTCTTCCTATAGCAGGGCAACCAGCATTGTACATAGTATTCCAAAAGTGCCCTAACCCAATATCCTGTACAGTTGCAAAATAATGCCCCAACTCCTGTACTCGATACTCTCCCCTCACCTGAAGCATGGTGACCCTCAGGTTAAACTACCATCAGTCATCTTTCTGTAATGAGAGAGAAGCCTGATGGTAGGCTAATCATGACATTAGCGCTGAAAATGTGTTGCTGGAAAAGTGCAGCAGGTCAGGCAGCATCCAAGGAACAGGAATTTCGATGTTTCGGGCATAAGCCCTTCATCATGACTTTACCTAGCCTTTACATTTCACATTGCAGGTATCATGTTCATCATTATCTCAAGGTGGGTAGATATTAAAGAAGGTACAGTGATACAGAGCCTTGGTTAGGCACCATCTGACATATTATGTTCAGTTTTTGACAGGGACCGTCACGAAGGTCTAAGGAAATGATTCACCAGCAATGAGATCATTCTGGGATGTTAAAAAGTCCAGTTTGGGACAAGTTGTACATTGTATTTCCTTAGATTAGCAGGTTGAAGGATAATCTAACTAAGCTGTTTAAAATGGCAAAGAGATTTGTTTGGGTATGTATAGAGATATTTTGTATCATAGCCCAACTAGGAATTAGCCTGAAACTGTTTCAGAGGCAATAAATCTTGGATTCTTAAAAACTGAAGAATTTTTCATCTTGAGCTGCATGAACTTAGACAAAAGACAATGAGCCAACTCTCTGATATATCAATAGTTATCTGAAGAGTTGGTTCATTGTCCTTTGTCCAAGTTCATGCAGCTCAAGATGAAAAATTCTTCAGTTTTTAAGAATCCAAGATTTATTGCCTCTGAAACAGCTTCAGGCTTTTGTGGGAAATGTGAGCTGTCAAACTGGTGCAGTTTGACCCTCCATGCACCAACTGGACAGTGGAAAAGGGGGCTTTACTCTGTATCTAACTCCATGCTGTCTTTTTCCTGGGAGTGTTTGATGGGGTCAGTGTAGAGGAAACTTCACTCTGTATCTAACCTGTTCTTGGAGCATTCGATGGGGACAATGTAAATTGGGGTTTTACTTTGATTCCTACTCCAGTAACTCACTTTACTCTGTATCCAACCCATGCTATACCCTGCAATTTTTATTGTGGTCTTAATTGTTGTGTGTTTGTTTGATTAATTATGCTTTGTGTGGTCACAGAAATGTGAACAAACTATAACTAACTGCTAGGAACGTAGAGCAGATATGTTGAAGCACTGAATAAAGTATAGAAGATTGTGTATCATCTCTGCGTAACTCTGAAACATATAAAATACATATCACAAAGCAAGCTTTACTCTGTATCTAAAACAGAGTTGTTCCTGATCTGACAGTGTTAGGTTCAATGTAAAGGGAGAACCTTCCTCTGTACTAGACCTTGCTGTGCGAAAGTGAGGACTGCAGATGCTGGAGCTTTCATGATGAAGGGCTTTTGCCTGAAACTTCGACTCTCCTGCTCCTCAGACGCTGCCTGTCATGCTGTGCTTTTCCAGCACCAAACTCCTGACCCTTGACCTTGCTGTATACTGCCTTGTACTGATTGATGGGGTGCTGGAGTACCTGGCTTTTGAATGCCTTTACTGACTTTGATTCCAGTTTCTTGTTCCCAACTCTTTCACTATGATAAACACAAATATTGGCTGAACATGTTGTAAAAGGTCATGCTGTCTCTCTCTTGATAGGCTGAAGATATATATGTCCGATATATGAGGAAACATTTTCCAGAACTCCTTGCAGGTTAGTTACATGTGTCATAAATCTGTGTCGTTAGTAAAACCATTCAGTGAAAGAAAGATAAAGTTGCAGTTCTAGTGGTTAAGAAGTTTTAAAGTTTATCTCTGCCTGTGTATGTGAACAGCTTATCATTGTTTCATTCCCTTCACATACCATGGTCAATCATAGAGTCATAGAGATGTACAGCATGGAAACAGACCCTTCAGTCCAACCCGTCCATGCCGAGCAGATATCCCAACCCAATCTAGTCCCACCTGCCAGCACCTGGCCCATATCCCATTTTGAAGAATTCTTTCACGGAGGTGGGGCGTCGCTGGTTTACCCAGCATTTATTACACAGAGGGCATAAGGAGACAGCCACGTTGCTGTGTGTCTGGAATACATATAGGCCAGACCAGGTACAGACGGAAGTTTCTTTTCCTAAAGGACATTAATGTATCGAAGGGTTTCTAACAGCAACTGACAACAAATTCATGGTTTTCATTAGACTCTTAACTCCAGATTTTTTTGAATTCAAGTTATATCATCTGCCATGGTAGGATTGAACCTGACACCAGAAGATCACTTGGGTCTTTTGACTAGTAGTTTAGCAATAAAAGCACTTGCCTAGACTTAGACTGTTATAATTTGTACACAAATGTAGGTAGTACCCCATGAGCTACCATTGCCTAACACTGAACACTCTGTGCATTCAGTAATCAAGGAATTTAGAAACAGGATATTCCATATATTTGACATGGGAATGGGTGTGGGAGTGGGGGGGGAATGGGATTTCTGTGTTTCATGTCAGGGATATTTGATACCCCTTTGGATGAAATCTCTGCCTATTTTACGGGAGGCATGGTGGCAGAGTGGTTAGCACTGCTGCCTCACAGCGCCAGAGACCCGGGTTCAATTCCCGACTCAGGCGACTGACTGTGTGGAGTTTGCACGTTCTCCCCGTGTCTGCGTGGGTTTCCTCCGGTTTCCTCCCACAGTCCAAAGATGTGCGGGTCAGGTGAATTGGCCATGCTAAATTGCCCGTAGTGTTAGGTTAAAAGGGGTAAATGTAGGGGAATGGGTGGGTTTCGCTTCGGCGGGTCAGTGTGGATTTGTTGGGCCGAAGGGCCTGTTTCCACACTGTAAGTAATCTAATCTAATCCTGATGTTTGATGTTGGGAAGCACTTGACAGATAGAGAGTGACTATGTTAGAATGCTTTTCATTTTCATGTTTATTATGATGGTACAAAAAAAAAGATAGTTGGCTCACCAAACTCATTCCTTTCAGTGACCACGTGCAATCCACACAATTGTGGATTCACCCAAAGGGAATTATTTGACAGAACCTAAAGATTTATCCAGGCAAATGTAATAGTCACTCATAGAATTATTTGTTGCTTGTCATATCTTTAGCTCAACAGAAGGCCCATCAAAGAGATATGGGAGTTAAAGTGAAGCATAAGAACCATTTCTTTCTATCCTCAACGGGAAGTTATTATGAAGATGAAATCGAAGAATTCTTGCAGGAATCAGATGCAGAATGGAATGACCGAGATAGCCCACTGGCTGCCAAAAGCTCTGAATGTATGACATCTGTTTTATAAATATTGTTTTAACTTAGATCTTTTACAGTGTGTTTCTTTCTGTGCATATCTTCTGGGTCTTCTTACTGTGAATACTGACCTTTTACCTCATTTCTGAATATTCATGGGAAGATATATTTATTAAGCATCTCTGTAAGACTTAACTCACATGTCCTTCTTAATTTCCTTTTCACACTTATTTGTTCTAACACTTTCCTCATGACAGTTTCCCTTTCACACTTAGTTTCTGTACCATTTGCTTGTTATGACACTTATGGAAATAATGAAACCATACTTACCTTAAAAAAAAATAGTATGTCCTCAGACTCATCACTACTGGAGATCAGCTGGTGATTCAAATTAAAGTCCAGATAAGACTAGAGGTTGTGAAAAGAATAAAATGACATAATTTAAAGCACTCTGTCTGAAAGTATTTGCAAGGCATTTAGTGAATTGATTACATAAATCAAAATAAACAGGTATTGGTGTTACAGAGATGTGGTGGTAGGGTGGTCAAGGCTGGAAACTGGGTGTTTGAGGGTATTTGACATTTATGAAGGACAGACAAAAACAAATGAAATAAAGGATTGGTGAACATTGTTAATAAACGGTGACATCACTACATTAGGGAATAAGGATGTTAGATCACAACATCAGGATGTAAATTCTGTTTGAGTGGAGCTAAGAAACAGCAAGGAGTAACAACCTTTGTGACCTAAGCGCAGCACCTACCCAACAGTAAGAGTTTTGCATGTCATTGTATAAATCAGGGAATTAAAAGTCCATGTAATAAAGTCAACACAGCAATCAGGGGGGACTTCTGTCTACAATAATCTGGGTAAATCTAATTAGTACTAATGCTGTGGAAGACAAATTCCCCAAAGGTATGTTGAGGAACCAACAAGAAATCAAGCTATTTTAGGATTGATATTGTTAAATCCAAAGAGGCGAATTAATAATCTGATGGTATAGGATACTAGGCTGTGCACACACAGCGACATGTTCCTGCCCACTGAGCTGGTTTCTTCCTACCTTGGCTTTATTAGTTTTCATTCTCTCGCCTCTTCCCAATTTTCTGCTTCTTTATACTGATTCTGCAATTTCCAGTTTCCCAGGCCTAACCTCCTCCTCTTCGCCATGGACATTTAATCCTTCTGTATCTCCATTCCACCATAAGAAGGACTCCAAGCTTCCAGATGCTTGCGATTTCAACAAACCATCTTGGTTGCTCACATTTCCATCCTAGGCTTGCTGCAGTGTAGCAGTGAGGACAAGCTGAAAGATCAGTGACTCATTTTCTGCTTTGGCAGTTTATAGTCTGTAGGACTCAACGTTGAATTCAGCAACTCCACAGCATGCCCTTTATCTTGATGAAACCCTCTTTCTCCACATTAGTATTTTGGATGGTTTGCTCTCAGCAGAGCTGATCTATTTTCTGTTATTAACATCTACTCTTCATCTACATCTTTCCTTTTCCACTATTAGCACTCTCTTTGCTTTGGACACCCTCATCATCTGTTCCAATTAGTCCTCCTCCTCCTCCTCCCTTTTTGTCAGCAGCAGGAAAACCATATTTTCCCAACCCCCTACCGTTCCAAAGAAGAGTCATTGAATTTGACACATTGACTCGTTTTTATTTTCCACAGATGCTGCCAGATCAGCTGGGTTTCTCCAGAATTTTGTGCTTTTATTTCAGATTCCTAGTATCTGTAAAACTTTGCTTTCATTCAATGCAGGAAGAATGTTACACCTGACTCGGGGCTATAGAACCAAGTGCCATCATTTTGGAATTAGTGTCCAAATTTTAAGGGCTGAGATGAAACTGGATTTCTTCACTCAGTGAGTGATAAATGTTTGAAATTCCCTACCCAAAAGGCTCAGTCGTCAAGACAGAGATCAATAGATATCTAGAAATTAAAGATGTAGAACCCTATATTATTAGATTAGATACAGTGTGGAAACAGGCCCTTTGGCCCAACAAGTCCACACCGACCCTCTGAGGAGTAATCCATCCAAACCCATTCCCCTACGCTATATTTACCCCTGACTAATGCACTTAACACCATGGGTAATTTAGCATGGCCAATTCACCCTAACCTGCACATCTTTGGACAGTGGGAGGAAACCCGCAGACACAGGGAGAATGTGCAAACTCCACACAGACAGTTGCCCAAGACAGAAATCAAACCTGGGTCCCTGGCGTCGTGAGGCAGCAGTGCTAACCACTGAGCCACCATGCTGCTCCAATTGGGAAGATAGTGCCATAGCAGAAATGTCACTGGTCTAATAATCTGGAAGCCATTACTTAATAACAACTTGAACTATTGTAAAGAAAGTCATATATCCAAAGTTAGGTGACATTGTAGACAGTGTAGATGATAGCATAAAATTACAAGGGGATATTGATAGACTAAGTGAATGGTCAAAACGGTGGGAGGTGGAGTTCAATGGCAGGAAGAGTCAGGTTATCTATTTTGGACTGAAAAAGGATATTTCAGGGTACTTTCTAGATTGTATGACTTTAAATACAATCATTGTCCAAAGAGACTTGGGGTTCAGGTACATAGATCTTTAAAACACCATGATCAGGTGCAGAAAATAATCAAGAAAGCAAATGGAAAGCTGCTATTCATATTGAGAGGACAGGAGTGCAAAGCTGCAGAAGTTATTCTGTGATTATACATAACCCCGGTTCGTCCCCACTGGAGTACTATGAGTAGATATGGGCACCAAACCTTAGGAAGGATAATATTGGTCTTGAATGAATACAACATAGATTTACAAGAATGATGCCTAAACTTCAGGGCTTCCATTATGAGGAAAGATTATGCACTTTATGCTTGTTTTCTCTAGAATTTAGAATCTTCCGGAGTGATCTCATCAAAGTCTAAGTTTGAAGTGTTTTAAGGTCAATTTGATTGTAGCTAACAGATACAGGAGTTTGAAAAAGTATCATTGAGTTGGTGTAATCTGTTGGGTTTTCAGACAGGTTAAGTTAATCTGTTCTTCTTTGTTTGTGTTTCATTTGCTAATCTTGGAAATAAATTCTGTTTTGTTTAAAACAAAGCGGTTGACCAGCTATTCTCTCCTGGAATATCCACTCTTCAGCCGCTTAACACAACCAGCAAAGTAAGGGTCTGGGCTACTTTCTTGAAATGTTTTGAGGGGGCCTGGCCTGGTCCATAACAAAGTGAAGACCGTTTTAGTTTGGAAGGGCAAAATGTGTCAGCACAGGCCTGGAGGACTGTGTTGCTTTGTTCTTTGTTCTATTAAAAAAAAAGTCTTCACAGTGGTTACCACTGCTGCCTCACAGTGCCAGGGACCTGGGTTTGATTCCTACCTTGGGTTACTGTCTGTGTGGAGTTTACACAATCCCCCTGTGTCTGCGTGGGTTTCCTCTGGGTGATCCAGTTTCCTCCCACATTCTAAAAGATGTGCAGGTCAGAGTGAATTGGCCGTGCTAAATTGCCCATAGTGTTAGGCGCATTAGTCAAGGGGAAATGGGTCTGGGGGGGTTACTCTTTGGAGGGTCGGTGTGGACTTGTTGGGCTGATGGACCTGCCCACACTGTAGGGAATCTAATCTAATATTAACAGGAAAAGGCCAGATACATAAAGATGGATTATTTACTCTGGATTCTAGAACTAGGGGACGTAGTCTGAGAATTAGGACCAGACCGTTCAGCAGAGATGTTAGGAAGCACTTCTATATTCAAAGAGTGGTAAATGTTTGGAACTCTCTTCCAAAAATGGCAGAGGATGTTAGATTGTGTTAACTTAAAATCTGGGAGAGATAAATGTTTGTTAAGTGAAGGTAATTAAAGGATATGAGGTCAAAGCAGGTATACGGAGTTCGGCTACAGATCAGCCATTATCTCATTCAATGATGGAGCAGGCTTGAGGAGCTGAATGACCCATTTATGATTCTAAGCCCATTCACTGGATATACAGTTTCAAATCCCACATAGGCAACTGATGGGTTAATAAGAAAAACTCTGAATTAAAAACTAGTCTTGGTAACAATGTATGTGAAACTATCATTGATTGTAATTTTTTAAAGTCTAATTTACCTTGTCTTTTAAGGAAGAAAATCTCCTTTCCTTGCCTAGTTTGAGGTGATTAGCTCTTAACCGTTTCTGAAATATCTCAGTAAGCCACTCAGTTCAAGGGTAATTTGGGATTGGCTGCAAATGCTGTCCTTGTCGATGATGTTTGCGCTGCAAGAGGAGACAAACAAAAGGGATTAATGTAGGAAGAAGCTGTTAATGTTGAAGGTTAGCCATGATCTAGTCAAATGGCAGCGAAAGCTGAATGAAGTGTCCCTGAAGTGTCCTTGCCCAATGTCAGATAGACAACCTTGCCACCTAGTATCACCCATACTCAGGTTGGAAGGAAAATGGAACTGGGAATAAACAAAGTAACAAAGTAATAAACAAATAAACAAAATATGACATAGAGCAGAAGTAGAGTGGTGCTGGAAAAGGATTCCTGATGAAGAGCTTTTGCCCAAGGTGTCGATTTTCTTGCTCCTCGGATGCTGCCTCACCTTCTGTGCTTTTCCAGCACCACTCTGATCTAAACTCTGGTACAGCATCTGCAGTTCTCACTTTTGCATAGAGCAGAAGGAGGCCATTCAGCCCATTGAGTCTGCACCACCATTCAACAATGGTGGCTGATCTGATAACCCTCAACTCCACTTTCCTGCCTTTTCCCCATAACTTTGGTTCCCTACCTGGTTAAAAATCTCTCGATCTCAGCCTTGAATATACTTAATAACTAAACCTCAACAGCCCTCTGCATTAAAGGAATCCACAGACTCTCAACCTCCCCCCGAGAGATGAAATTCCTCCTCATTTGTGTTTTATATGTGCAACCTGTTATTCCGAGTATTGCATACTCTGAAGCAAGAACCCTTCACGTGTTCACCAGGGAAAGCTCACCATTTGCTGACCACTACTTATCGTTTCTGTGACACTGAAGAGCAACTTTACCAAAGGCATATAGGACCCGCTGTCCAATGTGTCTCAATCCAATTTCTGATTGGTGCTTTTGTAGTCACCACCTTTGATTGTTGCTGGTTGTATTCAGGATTGGAGTTGAAAGACACTGCAGATACCACATTACTAATAATACTGTCTTCTAACTATATGTATAAAACATGGCTTTCGATGAGAACTCTACATAGATCCAGTTCCCAATTGTTCTGGTTGTCATCTGATCTTACATTCCTGATGACGGGTCTAGTTACATATTTAACCCTTTGCATGATAGTGCTGTTTTCAACTGGTTTCCAGCATCTACAGTCCTTGTTTTTACCTCTTGTCAGTATGTCAACAAGAGGCACAATGCAGAAACTACTTAGTCTCATCCTTGCTCTGATCAAAATGATCTACAGCCAACTACACAATAAATAAAGTGATAATAATAAGTCAACGTTTCCCTGCTTTACCTTACTTCTAATTGTCTTCATTCCTCAAGAAACATGTTCAAGGAGGTTCCTGCTATTCCGAGCCCCACTGGTTGGAAGTAGGTGAGTGTGGATATCAGGGGAGGGTAGAGTCATGTTTCGCTGTGGCACTCCTTCTCCATGGTGTATTCGTCACATTGTTCAGCACTTGGCATGAAAAGGAAGCCTGAATAAAAGAGAAAATGTCCACAAAGTACTTGCTAACACAAGAGAAGGAAAGGTCAAAGCAGTTTTTATTATTATTGCCACATGGACCGAAGTACGGTGAAAGGTTTCATTTGGCATGCAGTACAGGCAGATCATTCAATACAAAGTGCATTAGGGCAATAGAACAGAGCAAGGAATACCACGTTATAGCTGCAGAGAAAGTGCATAAAGAATACAATGAATTTAAAATTTGAAATTTAAGAGTCCATTCAGAAATTTATTAATAGTGGAGAAGAAGCTGTTCATGAATCTATTGTGTTCAAGCTTTTGTATTTCCTGCCCAAGAAAAGGGGTGGAAAGAGATTATAACTGGGACGGGGAAGATCTTTGATTAGGCGAGCTGCCTTTCCCGGGCAGCGAAATGTAAACCATTTACTATTAAAAATGCTGTAATTCAGGATTGAACTCATTTAAAAGATAAATGGTCAGGGTTGTTATTGTGGAAGAATAATATTACATGAATTAAGGAGTAGCTTGTGGATCTAAATCTGACTTTCTGTCTAATGGCTGTGAGTGGGTAGCCGTGGTAACTGCTTTCCATGTTGCAAACACAAGTGGAGTGACTCTATAATAAATCAAAGAACTGCAGGTGCTGCGGATCTGAAATAAAAACAGCAATTGCTGGAGAAACTCAGTGGGTCTATGATCCTTTTTCATAGTTCTTTCTCTCCACAGATACTGCTAGACCTACAGAGTTTCTCCAGCAATTTCTAATTTTCTTAGTGTCACTCTATGATGATTGTAAATGTTAATTTTGATGCCATTGGGCACCAGGAAATGGGTGGAGTGATTTGATTGTAGAATTACAAGGCCGTGCTTTCCTGGTGCTAATGTGCAAGGCAATGGACTGAATACAATCCTGCCCTATCCACTTCTGATGTGATTTACTTAGCTGGAGCAATTTATATTTAAACTTTGTTAAGGGAAAAAGAGTCTTTTACCATTCCTCTCCCCTTTTCTTCCCATTTTAGGGTGTCAACGAAAGCCTCTTTTACCCCGTACAACTCAGATTGTGATTGAGGACAGTTTTGGAGGGCTTGTCCATCGTTTGTGTGAACCATGGGACCTCTATGGCCTTTCAACCAATCACCAATTGCCCTGTTGGCCACAGGAGTGTGAGGTCATCAAAGAACGTATTAGGCACATTGGTGAGTTCTGGCTACAGACCAAGGAACGTGTTGGACATTGAGTGTTGTTATGGTGAATGGTGTGTCTCTCTCTCTCTCGCTACACACACGCTCACAGACATATGCACACACATATATCATTTTTTGGGTCAGGATTTTAAGACCATAAGACCATATGACATAGGAATGGAAGTAAGGCCATTCGGCCCATCGAGTCCACTCCGCCATTCAATCATGGCTGATGGGCATTTCAACTCCACTTACCAGCATTCTCCCCGTAGCCCTTAATTCCTCGTGACATCAAGAATCTATCAATCTCTGCCTTGAAGACATTTAGTGTCCCGGCCTCCACTGCACTCTGCAGCAATGAATTCCACAGGTCCACCACTCTCTAGCTGAAGAAATGTCTCCGCATTTCTGTTCTGAATTGACCCCCTCTAATTTTAAGGCTGTGTCCACGGGTCCTAGTCTCCGTACCTAACGGAAACAATTTCTTAGCGCCCACACTTTCCAAGCCATGTATTATCTTGTAAGTTTCTATTAAGCCTCCGCTTAATCTTCTAAACTCCAATGAATACAATCCCAGGATCCTCAGTAGTTCCTCATATGTTAGACCAACCATTCCAGGGATCATCCGTGTGAATAGTAATTTACATGGTTGAATATTTTCTGATGGGTTTGGAAAAAAAAAGTAACCAGAGAGACAGTCTTTCCGGAAAGATGACCTGATCCAGTAAGTGTTAGACAGCAGGGACCCCTGGAGTGTTAATAGAAGATTGTTTGCATTGAGGTAGTAAAGGTAAACATTGTAGGCCATTGACTTGCTTTTGGTTCAGGATAATTAAAATTGGTTCAGAAATTCAGAGATCAAAAGTTTGAGGGCAACTCAGGAAACACCTGACTTAAAAAAAGTATAAAAATCATACAACTCTAGGTTATGGTCCAACAGATTCATTTGTAACCTCTTAGACCATAACCTGGTGTTGTGTGATTTAAGAGACCTTGGAGTGCAGGTTCATAGCTCTTTGAAAGTGGAGTCACAGGTAGATAGGATAGTGAAGAAGGCATTTGGTATGCTTTCCTTTATTGGCCAGAGTATTGAATACAGGAGTTGGGAGGTCATGTTGCGGCTATATAGGATATTAGTTAAGCCACTGATGGTATATTGCATGCAATTATCGGAAAGATGTTGTGAAACTTGAAAGGGTTCAGAAAAGATTTACAAGGATATTGCCAGGGTTGGAGGGTTTGAGCTACAGGGAGTGGCTGAACAGGCTGGGGCTGTTTTCTCTGGACCGTCGGAGGCTGAGGGGTGACCTTATAGAGGTTTACAAAATTATGAGGGGCATGTATAGAATAAATAGACAAAGTCTTTTCACTGGGGTCAGGGAGTCCAGAACTAGAGGGCATAGGTTTAGGCTGAGAGGGGAAAGATGTAAAACAGACCTACAGAGCAACTTTTTTACGCAGATGGTGGTACGTGTATGGAATGAGCTGCCAGAGGAAGTAGTGGAGGCTGGTACAATCGCAACATTTAAAAGGCGTTTGGATGGGTATATGAATAGAAAGAGTTTGGAGGGATATGGGTCAGGTGCTGGCAGGTGGGACTAGATTGGGTTGAGATATCTGGTTCGCATGGATGAGTGGGACCGAAGGGTCTATTTCTGTGCTGTACATCTCTATGACTCTATAACATTGACACCTCCACATCATACTTTAACAATAGCATAGGAGTGGCCAGTTTTCCCCATTCATGTTTTTTTTCTAGTTTGGTTTAGTTGTGGTAGAGAAGCTGCTCGTAGCAGGCAGTCAGAAGCTGCTACACTGTAAAAATGTTCCAAGCTTCAGCAGATGATTCTTGACTGACTTCTCTCTCTGAAATCTCTCCTGCCTGTACGAACCTAAGACCATAAGACATAGGAGCATAAATTAGATCATTCAGCCCATTGAGTCTACTCCACCATTCAATCATGGCTGATAAGTTTCTCAACCCCATTCTCCTGGTCTCTCCCCATAACCCTTGATCCACTTGATACTCAAGAAACTGTCTATCTCAGTCTTAAATATACTCAATGACCTGGTCTCCACAGCCTTCTGTGGCAATGAATTCCACAGATTCACCACTGCCTGGCTGAAAAAATTTCTCCTTATATCTGTTCTAAAGGATCTTCCCTTTACTAAGGCTATGCCCTCGGGTCCTAGTCTCTCCGACCAATGGAAACATCTTCCCAACATCTACTCTATCCAGGCCATTCAGTATTTTGGAAGTTCAGTTAGATTCCCCCCACCCCCCCATCCTTCTAAACCACATAGAGTATAGTCCCAGAGTCCTCAAACGTTCCTCATATGTTAAGTTTTTCATTCCTGGAACCGTTCTAATGGACCTCCTCTGAACACGCTCCAGGGCCAATAAATCCTTCCTGAGATAGGGGACCCAAAACTGTGCACAATATTCCAAATCTGGCCTGACCAGAGCCTTAGCTGAAAATGTGTTGCTGGAAAAGTGCAGCAGGTCAGGCAGCATCAAAGGAGCAGGAGAGTCGATGTTTCGGCTTCCTCTCTGACCAGAGCCTTATCAAACCTCAGAAGTACATCCCTGCTTTTATATTCAAGTCATCTCAAAACAAATGCCGTCACTGCATTTGCCTTCCTAACTATTGACTTAATCTGCAAGTTTACCTTGAGACAACCCTGGACTAGAACTCCAAGTCCTTTTGCACCAGGCTTCTTAATTTTCTCTCCATTTTGAAAATACTCCATGCCTCTATTCTTGCCCACTCTCCAAAACTGTCCAAATCCTTCTACAGCCTCCCTGTCTCCTCAATGCCACCTGCCCCTCCACCTATCTTTGTATCATCTGCAAACATTGCCAGAATGCCCTCAGTTCCTTCATCTAGATCGTTAATGTATAAAGTGAAAAGTTGTGGTCCCAACACCAACCCTTATGGAACACCACTTGTCATCGGCTGCCATCCTGAGAAGGATTCTTTTAACCCCACTCTCTGCCTTCTGCTGGACAGCCAAGCTTCTATCAATACGCCCACCTTGCCTCTGACACCATGGACCCTTATCTTACTCAGTAGCCTCCTGTGTGGCATCTTGACTAGGACCCGTGTTTGAATTTATCTTTTGCCAAGAGGTGTGTTTATGGGATGTTCCGGGAATTGGAACAGCTCCTCAGTGACGTTGCGGTACCAAATAGTGAAGTTATTCTACATTCTGTTTTCTTTTGTTTGCGTTTCAACTGCAGTGGTTAAATAAACTCTGTTTTGCTTAAAGCTGAGTGGTTTGACCAGCTGCGTCACACCTGGAATATCCACTTCACATCTACCTTTAAAATATGAATAAATTAGGATCTAGGCTACCTTCTTGAGATATTTTGAGGGTGTCTGGCCTTGTCCATAACACTATGTATCTGCTGCCTTTGTTCTTCTAAATTGAAGTGGTCATGAGTTTGAAAGGTATTATGTGAGGTTCTTTGGTGAATTTCTACAGTGCATCTTGTAGACGGTACATGCCTCTGCTACTGAGCATTGGTTGTGGAAGGTGTGGATATCTGTGAATATGATGCTGATCAGGTGGGTTGCTTCATCCTGGATGGTATCAAGCTTCTTGAGTGTTGTTGGAGCTGCACCCATCCAGGGAAATGGGCACGATTCTGTTACACTCCTGATTTGTCGTAAGTAAACCAATAATGATGTTGAGAGACAATGAACAAGTGTCATTAATGCTGGCTGATGATACTATTTGTCTTCTACAGTGGTTAATAAAAGAGAAAATATTAATTGGAAGTGTATATGGATACTCCATTCAGTCTCACTATCGAGTGGGATTAAAGGAGTGACCCAGTAAATAACAAAGTTGCGCTGGGATTAGTAAAATAAATTCCTGTAGTGGGAATTAATTTTTGTTGTGGTTCTGTTCGCCGAGCTGGGAATTTGTGTTGCGGATGTTCGTCCCCTGTCTAGGTGACATCCTCAGTGCTTGGGAGCCTCCTATGAAGCGCTTCTGTGATGTTCCCTCCGGCACTTATAGTGATTTATATCTGCTGCTTCCGGTTGTCATTTCCAGCTGTCCGCTGCAGTGACCCGTATATTGAGTCCAGGTCGATGTGCTTATTGATTGAATCTGTGGATGAGTGCCATGCCTCTAGGAATTCCCTGGCTGTTCTCTGTTTGGCTTGTCCTGTAATAATAGTGTTGTCCCAGTTGAATTCATGTTGCTTGTCATCTGCGTGTGTGGCTACTAAGGATAGCTGGTCGTGTCGTTTCGTGGCTAGTTGGTGTTCATGGATGCGGATCACCTAGCTGTCTTCCTGTTTGTCCTCTGTAGTGTTTTGTAGTGTTTCCTAGAGGCATGGCATTCATCCACAGATTCAATCAATAAGCACATCAACCTGGACCCAATATACTGACCACTGCAGCGGACAGCTGGAACTGACAACCGGAAGCGGCAGATTCAAACCCCTACAAATGCTGGAGGAAAGATCACAGAAACGCTTCACAGGAGGCTCCCAAGCACTGAGGATGTCACCTAGACAGGGGACGAAACGTCTGCAACACAAATTCCCAGCTCGGCGAACAGAACCACAACAACGAGCACCCAAACTACAAATCTTCTCACAAACTTGGAATTGATTTTTGTTTAGAAAGTGATCTGGCAGGCTTGAGAATATTAGTTTTACCAAGAGTGGTCGAACAACAAGGTAAAAGATATTGAGATACTGCAGGAGGAACACCTCAGACTGTTTCCTGACTGTGTCATGACTAGATCTTAAGCCCATAATCATAGACAGGAAGAAGAGGATTTTATAAAACAGGGAGATCTTTAGAAATTAATCTATCAGATTCAATTATTGAATATATAAATGAAAAGAATGGAAGTGAAGAGAATAAGGCTAATGTTTAGCCCCTGGTCTTTAACAAAAACACAACAAATGGACCTTAAATTGAAAGAGTTATAACAACCAGTCTATCAGCAATTGATTTTTTAAAAAAATCTGCATATTACTAATTGTAAGCCAAAGTACTAATAAAGAAATGAACAGCACCTTAAATGGGCAGTGGCCCAAGAATTCTATCTGAGTATCATAATAATGTTTATGAGTGACTCACAAAATTTTAAAGGCAAGTCCCTTAAAGTATTATCTGAACACAAGTAAAAAATACTAAAGAAATGTTTATTAACACAATGACATAAAGATGTGGTCAATCTTTCCAGACATTTCATACATATCATGTAGTGGGGAAACCCCAACTCTCAATTTAATCTGTATCTTTCCTCAGGGTGCCAGCTGTTGAAGACCTGGTTAGCAGTATCCGAGTAGATTGTGTAGGACCCCTACACAAAACCAGGAATGGCAATCAATGTCTTATAATGATTCTGTATCTTTCCATAAAATTTCCTGAGGTTGGACCTTTCGGAAAAAAATTGCTACAAAAATGTTAGTGGAAAGAAAGTTCAAATTTTTACAAGATGTTGACTACCCAGTGAAATACAACTGGATTCAATGACCAAATTTAATAACGTAAATGTTCAATACAAATTATGACTGGTTTGGAAATAAAACAATGCACATTTTTTCCTCATCACTGACAATCTCAAGGTGCATTGGGAAGGGGCATCAAACCTTTGAAGAACATGATTAGAAATTCTTACCAAGGATGTCCTAAGGACTGGGGAGATAGGAATTCTTTTGTCACTGTTTACTATTAGGGATGCCCCTAATGAGTCCACAGGATTCAGTCTTTTTGAACTGCTGTATAGATATGAAGTGAGAGGTCCATTTAAACTGATTAAAGAAAAATTGAGAAATCAGGGCTTAGAAGCTAAACTTTTAGCCTATGCTTTAGGCTTCCAAGAGAAACTGGTCAAAGTATCTGAGATAGCCAAAAAGAGTTGGAAGAGTGCTCCATCAAAACTACAGCAGATAGAAAAGGTCTAAGTTCAGCATCTTGTTGCTGAATGCAAGCAGCTAGTATGGCTACCTACCTCTCAGGAGCCATCAAAAGCATGATTAACTGGCCTAAGCAAATCAATAAGAAGCTAGAAGAAGTAATCTATGTCGTGAGTACTGAGAAGGAATCAGCTAGTGCATTCTGTTAATATGTTGAAGAGATATTATGACAGAGATGCTAGTCAGGAGAAAAGTATATTTACAATAGTGAAAGAAATAGGGAATGCAACAGAAACATTGCAATTGGAGAATGAATCAGAAATTAAAAATTGAGAAGTTGATTTGATTTGATTTATTATAGTCACATGTATCTAAGTACAGTGAAAGGTTTTGTTTTGCACAAATCATAGCCAGCAAAAGCATATAGATCATAGGGTGACTCATCAGCAAACAGATTAGGTATCATACAGATGCTTAAAAAGTTCAATAGCTTAGTGTTTTATTGTCCAAAAGACTATTTATTTGGAGGCTATTACAGAACCATGAGTCAATCTGTATATATAGGCTGGAGAAAATCCTTGTCCATGATATTTATGTAGATGTTGCATTACTGTTTGATATTTTATATAGAAGGCTTCTATCTCTGGATATGAATTGTTGCAAATTGATAATTTAGGGGAATAGATTAGATTACTTACAGTGTGGAAACAGCCCCTTTGGCCCAACAAGTCCACACTGACCCGCCGAAGCGCAACCCACCCATACCCCTAACCTAACACTACGGGCAATTTAGCATGGCCAATTCACCTGACCCGCACATCTTTGGACTGTGGGAGGAAACCGGAGTACCCGGAGGAAACCCACGCAGACACGGGGAGAATGTGCAAACTCCACACAGTCAGTCACCTGAGGCGGGAATTGAACCTGGGTCTCAGGCGCTGTGAGGCAGCAGTGCTAACCACTGTGCCACCGTGCCACCCACTAATAGATTGGGAAGTAGCTGGGTGTTTAATGTCTCTTTGTTTCTCGTTATGTTCTATATCGCATCGCAAAACTCTGACCTCATTTGAAGGTACCTGGATCCATACCTGAAGTGCTTTAACCTACTTGGCTACAAACCAGGAGCTGGAAGGTAGTGAATGGCTGGCTCGTGTTTACATTTGGCCAGCATGGGTAGATGTGACAAATTAAATTGTTTCTTTCTGTGCCATAACCTTTCTACATGTGCCATCTTTCTTGTACAGAATACAGTGCAGGACTTTGCAACAATTCTCATGTGCCATCTTTCTTGTACAGAATACAGTGCAGGACTTTGCAACAATTCTCAACTGCTCTCTCTCTTTTCACAGTGGGTGTTTCAATAGGCCCAGAACCTCTGTACAGAGCAACGGGGTTGGAGCAAGCACCAATCTATATAAACCCAGAAGAGTGTGAAGTGGTTTATAGTACCAGTAAAGGTAATTAGAGAGATGTGCTGTATTGTCTGCACAAAATAGAAGTGTTAAATAGAAAGCAGATTTCTCTGCATTATTCATAAGGAGCTGTCTTTAGATTCTTAACTGTTTAAATAAAATGCAAGGATTTTTTGATTTCTCCAGTAATTTGTCATGGGTTTCACTGTTTTCCATGAATATGGATATATAGGATTAGAACAGAGTGTTCTCTTTAATTCTCAGTTTAATGGAGGAGGAAATTAAATACAAAAAAATTATGAGCTCAAAGACACCCCTTGAAAAGGTGGTGAAAATAGATTCAGTAGTAGTTTTCAAAATCCATTTGAATGAATATTTGAAAGGAAAATGTTTGCAGTGTTTTGGGGCAGGACGAAGGGATTGGAACTAACTGGATAGCTCATCCCGGCACAATGTGTGGAATGAGAGTGGTGCTGGAAAAGCACAGCCGGTCAGGCAGCATCCAAGGAGCAGGAGAGTCGATGTTTCGAGCATAAGCTCTTCTTCAGGAATGAGGGGGTGGCCGAAGGAGACTGAGAGATAAATGGGAGGGTGGGTGGGCTGGGGGGAAGGTAGCTGAGAGTGCGATAGATGGAGGTGGGCATAATGGTGATAGGTCGGAGAGGAGGGTGGAGGGGATAGGTGGGAAGGAAGATGGACAGGTGGGACAGGTCAAGCGGGTGATGCTGAATTAGAAGGTTGGAGCTGGGATAAGGTGGGGAGAGGGGAAATGAGGAAACTGGTGAAATCCGGATTGATCCAGTGTGTTTGGAGGGAGGGTTCCAACGTGGATGATTTGGGACTGCCTTGGAACCCTCCAACCACATTGGATGATTCAGAATAAATTTTACATTCCCATTGTTGAACATTGCCTGTTACTGGTGAGAGGGGATTGGAGGTATTCACGTCAAGGAACAATGATCATGCAATTCCACCATTTTCTATCTGTGATGGATAAAAGACCACAGTTACAGATGTGGAGGTTTTCAATATGTGCTTCCACACTGTAATACTGCCCACCGTAAACCTGAGATTGCATGATTGACTTTTGTATGTCAAAACTGGAAGTATTGGAAATAAAGCTTGTGATGCATTTGTCTTGCAGCTTATATGGAACCCTGCTTCACCTTTTCCCGAGTGAGTGGCAGTTCCAAGCCCCTGAAACAGGCAGCCATTAATGTCAGTGATCAAAACAACACACTGATATTTGAGTCTCGATTTGAGAGTGGGAATCTCGAGAAAGTATTCAAAGTGTGCGTAAGGTTTTTCTGCAATACGTGGTGAAGCAATGAGCCCCACTTCCTAAACGCTTTTGAGGTCTATTATATATGTCATAATTTATGCATTCTAAACCTTTTCAAACTTTCTGTAAATGCAGGTTCCTACTGGCAGTGCAGGTTAGGGGGGATTTATCTTCGGATATTTGTCCATCAGCCGTGTATGAGCAGTATCATTGTTACCATTGTGTCAGAAGGCCAGACTACAGTACATAATAGGGGTTGACACTTCTAGAGCAGTACAGAAGGGATTGGAATTACTTTCTTTATAAGATATTAGGTGAAGGACCTGTCTACTTTTCCAGGTGAACCTAAACAAAACCACATCGACTAATTTGAAGTAGTTAGTAGATGAAAGGTCTGGTTTCCAGGCCAATAATTATCTCTCAACCAACACTTTGTTGTATATTAATTGTACACAGGTGGTCATTAGCATGAGATTCACTTTTGCTCCATGAAAAAGAGCCCTTGTGGCAAACCAGTAGTGTCCCTACCTCTGAACCAAGAGACCCAGGTTCAGGTCTCACCTGTTCCAGAGATGTGTCATAATGTCGCTGAGCAGATTGATTAGAAAATAGGTTGTGCTCCATCACTAAAGACTGAATCTGTTGTCCTTGAGTTAGGAGAGGTACTTTGTAGTCTAGAGATCAGTAAGCAAATATTAAGATGTAGAAAGATTGCCTCCAGTTTTATCCTTCACTAGCTGGCTTTGTAGACTAGAATAGCCAACTGTGTTCTACCCTCCACAAACGTGAAGTCATCCGAAACTCTTCTCCACATTATCTCAATTACGGCAAATTATTTTCATTTATCAGCTCCCTTCTCATTGTCCTATATTCAACTCTGATAAAGCAGATTTGACAATGTTCACAATTGTTTTAAGTCCCTCCAATTTCCCTGTTGGACCTACCATATCTTTCCCATTTCTTTGTAGTCACTTCCTGCACTACAAGGAGCCCAGACATCTGGTCTCAGTTGGTTCAGGCCTTTGACACGACCCACGTTTTTAAAAATGTATTCATTTGTGGGATGTGGGTGTCACAGGCTGGCCAGCATTTATTGCTCATCCCCAGTTGCTCTTGATGCTGCCTTCTTGAACCATAGTTCACCTGCTGTGGGTTGCCCCACAATGCCCTGAGGGAGGGAATTCCAGGGTTTTGACCCCGCAACACTGAAAGAGCAGTAATATATTTTCAACACAGAATGATGATGGCTTGGAGGGGAACTTGCAGGGCGTGGTGATCCCACGTATCTGCTGCTCTTGTCCTTCTAGATGGAAGTGGGTATGGGTTTGGAAGGGGCTTCTTGAGGATCGTTGGTGAATTGGCTTGAAGCGAGCGAATTTGTCTTCAGTTTCCAAGACTTGAATCCCTGGAATTCCCATCTAATTCTCTCTACCTCTTCTTCATCTTTTGAAGACAGACTTTGACCAAGCTTTGCTCATCTGCCTTTGATTGCTATCATTCAATAGCAAATTTGGCAGCAGTGGATGGGACACTATAGAAGAAACATTACTCTGTGTTTCAACTGTGCCATGTGTTTTCTGGAAATGTTCAATGAGACGGAACTTTGTTCTGATGACCTAATTAGGATTCTGGGTAATCTAAGATGGAGGATGGGGAAAATTTGTTTTAAAATACTGTTTTATAAGCTGTTGCATTGTTTTGGAACTTTGGGGGAGAAAAGATTAAAACAAGCGCACATTTAAGATGAGGAAGAGAACAAAGGCAGAGACCACATAGTCAGTGTGAGAAAGAAACCTACACTGTGCTGTCTGACACAGCAGTGAACCTGTACAGCTACAGCCTTTGCTGTTTGAGTTCAAGTATCTCTGGACATTGGAGTGCGTCTAAGAAAAAAATAACAAACAGCAAAATTCACAGCTGACTTTGGAGGAACCTGTGTGGGAGAGCTCCCATCACAGGAACTGATAAGTGCATGGTTTTTAAATGTGACCTTGCTGTCTTTTTAAATAGTGAGGAGAGTGGGTTTAGTTATATGTTGTATTGAGATCTGTCTCTTGATTAAAATTTGAAAATATAATACATAAGTACGAAGTTAGCTGGGTGCTTGTTTTTTTAGAGCAGTAAGACTGTGCTATTTTCTGTAGATTGTTAAGGTACAAAGATGACCCTTAATAGAGGGATGTGCTCCTCATGTCAGATGTGGGAGATTAGGGAGAATTTCCATATTACTGATGATTATGTCTGCAGTAAGTGTTTTTGGTTACAAATCCTGTCATGTTGTATTGATTGATTGGAGTGGCAGTTAGAGGCAACGAAGAATTTACAACAGCTCAAGGTGTGTGATGGATGGCAGTTATAGGAAGGGAGAAAAACTGCAGATACAGTCAGGTAGATGGGTTACCGCTAGGGAGACCTGGGTTCAATTCCTGCCTCGGGTAACTGTCTGTGTGGAGTTTGCACATTCTCCCTGTGTCTGCGTGGGTTTCCTCCAGGTGCTCCGGTTTCCTCCCACAGTCCAAAGATGTGCAGGTTAGGTGAACTGGCCATGCTAAATTGCCCATAGTGTTAGGTGAAGGGGTAAATGGAGAGGAATGCGTCTGGGTGGATTGCTCTTAGGAGGGTCGGTGTGGACTTGTTGGGCCGAAAGGCCTGTTTCCACACTGTAAGTAATCTATGTAATCTAAAAGAAAGGTAGGAGAGGGAGACATGTACTGCAGGAGTCTGTGTGGCCATCCCCAACTCAAACAAGTATGCTGCTTTGGAAAATGTAGAGGGTGATGGGCATTCTCAGGAGAATGTAGCACGAACAGCCAAGTTCCTGGTATCAAGACTGGCTCTTAGCAATGAGGGGTACATCAGTTCCAAGCAATTGTTTGTGATAGGGAACTCTCTAGTCAGAGGCACAGACAGAAGTTTCTGTGGCCAACAGTGAGAAATCAGAATGGCCTCCCTGGTGCCATGATCAAGGATATCTTGGAGAGAGTGCAGAATATTCTCAAAGGAAGTGGGACCAGCAGGAGGTTATTGTACACATTGGAACTAATGATGTAGGAAGGAAAAAGGATGAGATTCTGAAGGGAGAACATAGGAAATTGGGAAGGAATTTAAAAAGGAGGTCCTGAAGAGTAGTAGTATCTGAATACTCCCAGTGCTATGAAGTAGTGAGGGTAGGAATAGGAGCATAGAACAGATGAATGTGTGGCTGAGGAGCTGGTGCAGGGGAGAAGGGTTCACATTTTTGGATCATTGAAATTGCTTGTGGGGTAAAAGTGATCTGTACAAGAAGGATGGATTGCACCTGAATTGGAATGGGACTAAGATACTGGCAGGGAGAGCTGCTCGGGAGGATTTAAACTCATAATTGGGGGTGGGTGGGAACCCAGGGAGATAGTGAGGAAAGAGATCAATCTGAGACTGGTACATTTCAGAAAAGAAGTGAGTCAAACAGTCAGGGCAGGCAGGGACAAAGCAGAGAATGAGTAAATTAAACTGCATTTACTTCAATGCAAGAGGCCTAACAGGGAAGGCAGGTGAACTCAAGGCATGGTTAGGAACATGGGACTGGGATTACATAACAATTACAGGAACATGGCTCAATGTTGGACAGGGCTGGCAGCTGAATGTTCCAGGATACAAATGCTGTATGAAGGATAGAAAGGGGGTAGGAGAGGAGAGGTTGTGGCATTTTTGATAAGGGATAGCATTACAGCCGTACTTAGGGAGAGTATTCCTGGGGCGGCACAGTGGCTCAGTGGCTAGCACTGCTGCCTCACAGCACCAGAGACCCGGGTTCAAGTCCCACCTCGGGCGATTGCCTGTGTGGAGTTTACACATTCTCGCTGTGTGTTTTTTCCTCCAATTTTTTTTTCATCA
Organism: Hemiscyllium ocellatum; assembly: GCF_020745735.1. Lineage (NCBI taxonomy): Eukaryota > Metazoa > Chordata > Chondrichthyes > Orectolobiformes > Hemiscylliidae > Hemiscyllium > Hemiscyllium ocellatum. Next base: position 112,998,890 of record NC_083408.1, read on the forward strand.
CAAAGATGTGCAGGTTAGGTGCATTTGTCAGAGGTAAATATAGGGTAAGGGAATGGGTCTGGGTGGGTTACTGTTCGGAGGGTCAGTGTGGACTTATTGGGCCAAAGGGCCTGTTTCCATACTGTAGGGAATCTAATTTAATATGCCCAGGGAAGTTAGTTGAGTGGAACTGAGAAATAAGAAAGGGATGAGCGCCTTATTGGATGCTTGCAAGTACAGGGATGACTGGAAAATGGGAAGCCTTCAAAGATGAGATAACAAGAGTCCAGAGACAGTATATTCCTGTTAGGGTGTAGGGAATACTGGATGACTAGAGAAATTGAGGGTTTGGTCAAGGAAAAGAAGGAAGCATATGTCAGGGTTGGACAGTAGAGATCGAATGAATCCTTAGGGTATAAAAGCAGTAGGAGTAAACTTAAGAGGGAAATCAGGAGGGCAAAAAGTGACATCAGACAGCTTTGGCAAATAGGGTTAAGGAGAATCAAAAGGGATTTTACAAATACATTAAGGACAAAAGGCTAACGAGGGAGAGAACAGGACCCCTCAAAGATCAGCAAGGCAGCCTTTGTATGGAGCTGTAGGACATGGGAAGGTACTAAATGAGTATTTTGCATCAGTGTTTACTGTGAAGAAGAACATGGACGATACAGCTTGTGGGAAAATAGATGGTGACATCTGGGGTGGCACAGTGGTTAGCACTGCTGTCTCACAGCGCCAGAGACCCGGGTTCAATTCCCGCCTCAGGCGACTGACTGTGCGGAGTTTGCACATTCTCCCTGTGTCTGTGTGGGTTTCCTTCGGGTGCTCCGGTTTCCTCCCACAGTCACAAAGATGTGCGGGTCAGGTGAATTGGCCATGCTAAATTGCACGTAGTGTTAGGGGCAGAGGGGAATGGGTCTGGGTGGGTTGTGGGTCGGTGTGGACTTGTTGGGCCAAAGAGCCTGTCTCCACACTGTAAGTAATCTAATCTAATCTTGAAAAATGTCCATATTACAGAGGAGGAAGTGTTAGATGTCTTAAAACACATAAAAGTGGATAAATCTCCAGGACCTGATCAGGTGTACCCTGGAATTCTGTGGGAAGCTAGGGAAGTGATTGCTAGGCCCCTTGCTGAAATACTTTTATCATCAATAGTCACAGGTGAGGTGCCGGAAGTCTGGACATTGGCTAATGTGGTGCCACTATTTAAGAAAGGTGGTAAGGAAAAGCTTACCGGTGACCCTGGCATTGGTGGTGGGCAAGTTGTGGAGGGAATCCTGAGGGACAGAATTTACATTTGGAAAGGCAAGGACTGATTAGGGATAGCCAGCAAGGCTTTGTGCGTGGCAAATCATGTCTCACTAAGTTGACTGAGTTTCTTGCAGATGTAATGAAGAGAATTGATGAGGGTAGATAATTGGATGTGATCTATGTGTAATTCAGTAAGGTGTTCAACAAGACTGGTTAGCAAAGTTAGATCACATGGAATACAGGGAGAACTAGCCACTTGGAAACAGAACTGACTTGAAGGTAGAAGACAGAGGGTGGTTGTGGAGGGTTGTTTTTCAGACTGGAGGCCTGTGACCAGTGGAGTGCCACAAGGATCGGTGCTGGGTCCTCTACATTTTGTCATTTAAATAAATTATTTGGATGTGAGAATAAGAGGTACAGTTAGTAAGTTTGCAGATGACATCAAAATTGGAGGTGTAGTGGACAGCGAAGAAGGTTACCTCAGATTACAACAGGATCTGGACCAGATGGGCCAAAGGGCTGAGGAGTGGCAGATGGAGTTTAATTGAGATAAATGAGAGATGCTGCATTTTGGAAAGGCAAATCAGGGCAGGATTAGTATATTTCATGGTAAGGTCCTGGGGAGTGTTGCTGAACAAAGAGTGGAGGTTCATAACTCCTTGAAAGTAGAGTTGTAGGTAGATAGGATAGTGAAGAAGGCTTTTAGTATGTTTTCCTTCATTGGTCAGAGCATTGAGTACAGTAGTTGGGAGGTCATGTTGTAGCTGTTGGTTAGGCCACTTTTGGAAGACCGTGGGCAGTTCTGGTCTCCCTCCTATAGGCAAGGATGTTGTTAAACTTGAAAGGGTTCAGAAGAGACTTACAAGAATGTTACCAGGGTTGGAAGGTTTCAGCTATAGCGAGAGGCTCAATAAGCTGAGACTGTTTTCCCTGGAGCATCGGAGGCTGAGGGGTGACCTCATAAAGGTTTCTAAGATCATAAGGGGCGTGGATAAGGTAAATAGAAAAGATGGTAAAAACAATGACTGGAGATGCTGGAAACCAGATTCTGGATTCGTGGTGCTGGAAGGGCACAGCAGTTCAGGCAGCATTCGAGGAGCAGTAAAATCAGTGATTTCGCTGCACTTTGGATGCTGCCTGAACTGCTGTGCTCTTCCAGCACCACTAATCCATAAATAGAAAAGATGCTTTCCCTTGGTTGGGGGAGTCCAGAACTAGAGGATATAGATTTAGGGTGAAAGGCGAAAGATTTAAAAGGGACCTAAGAGGCAACTTTTTCACTCAGAGTGGTGTGTGTACTGGATGAGCTGCCAGAGGAAGTGTCGGAGGCTGGTATAATTACAGCATTTAGAAGGCATCCAGATGGGTATATGAATAGGAAGGGTTTAGAGGGGTATGGGTAAAGTGCTGGCAAATGGAACTTAATTCATTTAGGATATCTGGTTGGCATGGATGAGTTGGACTGAAGGGTCTGTTTCTGTGCTGTAAATCTCTATGACTCTACGCCCATTCATTGGGACAAATTACTGATAATGATGATGATGAAATTGCAGTGATCTGGCATTGGTCAGATATCAATATCAAATTTGTTTAAGGTTCCTCTAAGCACGCTACGAATTAGATTAGCATTATTCAAAATAAATAGCTTTATCATATATGAATAGAGAGTTATTTTGCTCATATTTGCACAGACAGAATTCTCAGGGCACTTAATATTTCCCTGTCTCTTAATCAGCTGGTTATTTCCATTCTACTTCTGCAGAGGAGAATATGAATATAACCTGATGTTGCGCACAGACCTCTACACAGCAAAGCACACCCAGTGGTATTACTTCCAGGTGCAGAACATGCAGCCAGCAGTCCAGTACCGCTTCACCATCATCAACCTGATGAAGCCCACCAGCCTGTACAACATGGGAATGAAGCCGCTGTTGTATTCCACCAAGGATGCAGAGCTGCACAAGATTGGCTGGCGCAGGGTGGGGAGCCAAATCAAGTACTACCGAAACAACTACAGCAACAGCAAGCACCACTACTACTCGCTTACCTGGACCTTTGAGTTCCCGCATTACGGGGACACTTGCTACTTTGCCCACTGCTATCCCTACACCTACTCTGACCTCCAGGAGTATGTGACACATGTGGTCAACGATCCAGCCAAGTCCAAATTCTGCAAAGTCCGGGTGCTCTGCCGCTCATTGGCTGGGAACATGGTTTACGTTCTGACTGTGACAAATCCCTCTGAGAGTTCCGAGGCCGCACTGGAAAAGAAAGCAGTGATCCTGACCGCCCGTGTCCACCCAGGAGAGACCAACAGCTCCTGGATGATGAAGGGTTTCCTTGACTATCTTCTTGGCAACTCGCTGGATGCCAAACTGCTGCGGGACACATTCCTTTTCAAAATCGTGCCAATGCTGAACCCTGATGGGGTCATCGTGGGGAATTACCGGTGCTCACTCTCTGGTCAGGATTTAAATCGTAAATACCGGTCCTATTTGAAGGAGACCTACCCCTCTGTGTGGTACACCCGGAAACTGATCAAACGGTGAGAGAGAATGGAGCAATGTGTGTTACAAAGTTAAGCGTGATCCACCATCTCCTTCCCCTGAATCATACCCAGGTCTCAACTCAGTCAGGGAGGTAATCCCATTATTGCCGTGTAGTATAAACTATAGGCACTAGCAACATTTCCGTGTCAGTCACTGGGCCATGATGAGCATCTGAACTCAATCAGGGATGGTGCAATTGGAGTGTTGGCCACTTGTCATACAGTAGAAATGTCCCTGTCTCTGGGCTGAGAGGCCCAGGTACATAGTCCCATCTGCTCTGACATCTCTGAACAAGCTGATTGGAAAATACCTTGGGGGGGGGGGGGGAGTGTGATTAGTAAGATTGTGGCTTGTGCAGCCCTAGGAGGACACAAAGACGGACAACAGAAAAAAGAGAGCAACTCAGAGATCCCTCATGGTTAAGAGCAATACTGTGAGCTTCAAAAATACATTTTCCCCTTCCTTTTGCAAGAAACGATTCCATCTCCTCAACTATCAATGACTCACCATTTTGGGCCTGTCTTCCAGGCTGTCTTGATGACATCTTGAAGTATAAAACTTGCGCCCACACCTCCCACCTCACCTCCCTCCAAGGCCCCAATGGATCCTTCTATGTCCATCACAAATTCACCTGCACCTCCACACACATCATTTACTATATCCGCTGCACCCGATGTGGCCTCCTGTACGTTGGGGAGACAGGCCGCCTACTTGCGAAACGTTTCAGGGAACACCTCTGGGACACCCGCACCAACCAACCCAACCACCCCGTGGCTCAACACTTTAACTCCCCCTCCCACTCCGCCAATGACATGCAGGTCCTTGACCTCCTCCATCACCAGACCCTGACCACACGACGCCTGGAGGAAGAGCACCTCATCTTCCGCCTGGGAACCCTCCAACCAGAAGGGATGAATGTAGATTTCTCCAGCTTCCTCATTTCCCCTCCCCCACCTTATCTCAGTCCCAACCCCAGGATTCAGCACCGCCCTCTTGACCTGCAATCTTCTTCCCGACCTCTCCGGCCTATCACCCTCCCCCTCACCTCCTTCCATCTATCGTATTCCCAACGCCCCTCTCCCAAATTCCCTCCCCCCAACCTTTTATCTCAGCCCACTTGGCACACCAACCTCATTCCTGAAGAAGGTCTTATGCCTGAAACGTCGCTTCTTCTGCTCCTCGGATGCTGCCTGACCTGCTATGTTTTTCCAGCACCACATTCTTCATCTTTGATGATATCTTTGCCCATCACGTAGTTTTTGATGTAGAGTAAATCTCCCTCTGCACTATCCCCAAAAAATGTTCACAGAACATATACCACGAGGTTAATTGCAGAGTAAAATGATCAATTTGTTCTGCTCTTTTATTTGTGTTTCGAAATACATTCATGAGATGTGGGCATCACTGGCTGGGCCCAGCATTTATTGCCTGTCCCTAGTTGCCTCCTTGAGAAGGTGGGGATGAGCTGCCTTCTTAAATCGCTGCAGTCCATGTGCTGTGGGTTGACCCACAATGCCCTTAGGGAGGGAATTCCAGGATTTTGACCCAATGACAGTGAAGGAACAGTGACATATTTCCAAGTCAGGATGGTGAGTGGCTTGGAGGGAAACTTGCAGGGAGTGGTGTTCCCATGTATCTGCTGCCCTCGTCCTTCTAGATGGAAGAGGTCATGGGTTAGGAAGGTGCCGTCTAAGGATCTTTAGTAAATTTTTCCTGGAACACGTCAAGGTTGTTGAGTGTTATTGGAGCTGACCCATCCAGGTTAGTAAGGAATATTCCATCACATTCCTTACTTGTGCCTTGTAGATAGCGGGCAGGCTTTGGGGAGTCAAGAGGTAAGCTACGTGCTGCAGGATCCCTCACCTCTGACCCACCCTTGTAGCTACCCTATTTATAAGGCTAGTCCAGGTGAGTTTCTGGTGTATGGCAATCTCCAGGTTGCTGGTGGTGGGTGGGGTGGGGGGAGGAGGTTTATGAAAGTTGTGCCATTAAATGTTAGCTATGACTAGAAAAAAGGTCTCAGAATAGCTAATGGGCCGAAAGACTAATCTGTCCCCTGGACCTGGTGGGATATATCTTAGAATATTAGAGGAAGTTGCTACAGAGGTAGTAGCTGCACTGTTAGTAATCTTCAAGGAATTCTTAGATTCTGGAAGAGTCACAGAGGATTGGAAAACTGCCATTGTAACATCGTTATTTGACAATGGAGGGACAGAAACATTGGGAATTAATGAATGGAATGTATTTGGAATTTTAGACTTTGATAATGTATAACATGTATGCTATTTAATAGGGTACCACAAGGTACTTAATAGGATAAGAATCCTCTGGTGTTGGAGGTAGTACATTAGCATAGAGAGGAGGTTGGTTAATGAATAGAATAAAGAGTTGGGGGAGAAGGGGGACATTTTCAGGGTGGGAATGAGTGATGTGCCCCAGGGATTAGTGCTGGGGCCATAGCAATTTACCATCTATATTACTGACTTGGATGAGGGAAGTGAATATACTGTATCCAACTTCACAGATAACCAATATTAAGGGTTGGAAATCAAGCTGTGAGGATGACACAAAGGGTTTGCAGATGGATAGAGACAGGGTAAGTGAGTAATTACCAGTGATTACCATCGTTGAATCCCCTCCCTCCACCCACCCAGCTATTGGCAGAAGATATATAATTCGGAAAATTGCAAATATGTACTTTGGCAAGAAGAATAGAGGAGCTGAATATTGTTTAAATGGAGAAAGATTACAGAAATCTGAAACACATACATAAATCACAAAAAGCTCGCATAAAGTTTAATGGGTAATGGGGAAAGCAAACAGAATGTTGGCCTTTATTTCAAAAGGATTAGAATATAAAAATAGATTTGGCTATAGCTATGCAAAGCACAAGTCAGAGCAATGGGTAAGAGCAGTATACTGGCATTGGAGGCAATCCAGAGAATGTTCACTAGGTGTGAAGGACACCAGGTGTGGAAGGACTGCATTGTGAGGAGAGGTTGAGTAGATTGGGTCTGTACTCATTGGAGTTTAGAAGAATGAGAGGTGACCTATTGAAACATGCAAGATTCTTATGGGCCTTGTAGGGTAAATGTGGAGAGTTTGTTTCCCCTTTTGGGAAAGTCTAGGACCAGAGGGTATCATCTCAGAATAAGAGGTCACATATTTTAGAAAGAGAGATAAGAAGGAAATTCTTTTCTTGGGGTGGTGATTCTGTGGAATTCTTTGTTAGAGAGGGCTGTTGGGGCTGGGTCATTAAGTCTATTCAAAGTTGAGGTAGGCAGGTTTTTAATTAGATAAAAGCAAATTACTGAAGATGCTGGAATCTGAAACCAAAAGAGAAAATGCTGGAAAATCTCAGCAGGTCTGGCAGCATCTGTAAGGAGAGAAAAGAGCTGACGTTTCGAATCTAACTGGCCCTTTGTCAAAGATCTTTAATTAGTAAAGGAATCAAGGGTTATGGGGAAAAGGGAGGAGAGTGGAGTTGACGATTATCAGATCAACAATGATCTCATTGAATAGCAGAGCAGACTTGATGGTGTGAATGGCCTACTTCTTTTACCCTCCTTATGGCTTTATTGAGACTACATGCTCTCTTATCAGAGACAGGCATTGATAACCGCCACCAAGACAGAACCCCACTGGTTCTCACCTACCACCCCACCAACCTCCGCATACAACGTATCATCCGCCGCCATTTCCGCCACCTCCAAACAGACCCCATCACCAAGGATATATTTCCCTCCCCTCCCCTATCAGCGTTCCGCAAGGACCACTCCCTTCGTGACTCCCTCGTCAGATCTACACCCCCCACCAACCCAACCTCCACCCCCGGAACCTTCCCCTGCAACCGCAGGAAATGTAAAACTTGCGCCCACACCTCCACACTCACTTCCCTCCAAGGCCCCAAGGGATCCTTCCATATCCGCCACAAGTTCACCTGTACCTCCACACACATCATCTATTGCATCCGCTGCACCCGATGTGGCCTCCTCTATATTGGTGAGACAGGCCGCTTACTTGCGGAACGCTTCAGAGAACACCTCTGGGCCGCCCGAACCAACCAACCCAATGACCCCGTGGCTCAACACTTTAACTCTCCCTCCCACTCCACCGAGGACATGCAGGTCCTTGGACTCCTCCACCGGCAGAACATAACAACACGACGGCTGGAGGAGGAGCGCCTCATCTTCCGCCTGGGAACCCTCCAACCACAAGGTATGAATTCAGATTTCTCCAGTTTCCTCATTTCCCCTCCCCCCACCTTGTCTCAGTCGGTTCCCTCAACTCAGCACCGCCCTCCTAACCTGCAATCCTCTTCCTGACCTCTCCACCCCCACCCCACTCCGGCCTATCACCCTCACCTTGACCTCCTTCCACCTATCCCACCTCCATCGCCCCTCCCCCTAGTCCCTCCTCCCTACCTTTTATCTTAGCCTGCTTGGCTACTCTCTCCTATTCCTGATGAAGGGCTTATGCTCGAAACGTCGAATTCTCTATTCCTGAGATGCTGCCTGGCCTGCTGTGCTTTGACCAGCAACACATTTGCAGCAGGCATTTGTGTGACACAACGTCACTCACCACACAACACCATGCTGTCGTCCAACAGGTTTATTTGGAAGTACAAGCTTTTGGAGGTAGCTAGTGGGGTAAGATCATAGGATGTAGAATTTATAGTAAACTGTGTATATTTACTGTAATCTCTGTGTCCTATGATCCCGCCCCACTAGCTACCTGATGAAGGAGCAGCGCTCCAAAAGCTTGTACTTCCAAATAAATTGTTGGACTATAACTTGGTGATATGTGATTTTTAGCTTTGTCCACCCCAGTCCATCACCAGCACCTTCACATCACAAATGTTACTTGCCATTTGTCAGCCAAAACCTAGAGTTTTTTCCAGGTCTTGCTGCATTTAGATATTGATTGCTTCTGTATCTGAATAGTTATGAATGGTGCTGAGCTTTGAGCAGTCATTAGCAAACATCTCCACTTCTGATCTTATGGTGGAAGCAAGTTCATCTTTCTTCTTTCTTTCCAGGTTAATGGAGGAGCGGACAGTGTTTCTATACTGTGATCTCCACGGTCACAGTCGGAAGCAGAACATTTTTATGTATGGTTGTCAGAGTCGGAGACGGACTGTATCATCATATGCCAAGCAGCGAGTGTTCCCCTTCATGCTTAGTAAGAACTGCTGTAACAAGGTATGGTCTAATGATGTAGGATTTCAGATAGATCTCATAATTCTTCCTTGGGAACCTAGGGAAATCCCTTGAAGAGTTTAATTACAGTCATAGAATCATAGAGATGTACAGCACGGAAACAGACCCTTGCTTTCAACTTGTCCATGTTGACCAGATACCCTAAATTATTATAGTCCCATTTGTCAGCATTTGGTCTATATCCCTATAAACCCTTCCTATTCATAGGTGTCCTCGAGTTGACGTCTGGATTCAGCGGTGTAGAGGTCAGTGCACCAGACTACCACAGCACCCCCTTCCGCTGCCTCTGCCTCAGAGCTTACTTTCACAATCAGGACTCCCGTCCACCTTCTGAGGACCCCTTCACTCAACTCCAACACACTGCATCCACCTGGACACCCCGCGCTGGCCTATTATCTGCCCTCGACCTCTTCATTTCCAACTGCCGCTGAGACATTAACCGCCTCAACCTGTCTACCCCCCTCCCCCCTCACCCTCACAATGCACAGCCCTCCATTCCCCCTGCTCCAATCCTGACCTCACCATTAAGCCAGCAGATAAAGGGGACGCCGTGGTAGTCTGACGCACTGACCTCTACACCGCTGTATCCAGACGCCAACTCAAGGACACCTCTTCCTACCACCCCCTCGACCATGACCTCACCCCCCCCCATTGCCAAACCATCATCTCCCAGACTATACAGAACCTCATCACCTCAGGAGATCTCTTCCACCCACAGCTTCCAACCTCATAGTCCAGGAACCCCAAACTGCCCGGTTCTACCTCCTTCCCAAGATCCACAAGCCTGACCACTCTGGCCGACCCATTGTCTCAGCATGCTCCTGTCCCACTGAACTCATCTCTACCTACCTCGACACTGTCCTATCCCCCCTAGTCCAGGAAGTCCCTACATACGTTCGAGACACCACCCACGCCCTCCACCTCCTCCAAGACTTCCATTTCCCCGGCCCCCAACGTCTCATCTTCACCACGGATATCCAATCCCTCTACACCTCCATTCCCCATGACCAGGGCCTCCAAGCCCTCCGTTTTTTCCTCTCCAGACGTCCCCAACAGTACCCTCCCACAGACACTCTCATTCGTTTGGCCAAACTGGTCCTCACCCTTAACAAATTCTCCTTCGAATCCTCCCACTTCCTCCATACCAAAGGGGTAGCCATGGGCACAAGTATGAGCTCGAGCTATGCCTGTCTCTTTTTTGGCTACGTAGAACAGTCGATCTTCCGTAATTACACCGGCACCACTCCCCACCTCTTCCTCCGCTACATTGATGACTGCATTGGCGCCACCTCGTGCTCCCACGAGGAGGTTGAGCAATTCATTAACTTCACCAACACATTCTACCCTGACCTTAAATTTACCTGGACCATCTCTGACACCTCCCTCCCCTTCCTGGACCTCTCCATCTCCACTAATGACCACCAAATTGATACCAACATTTTTTACAAACCCACCGACTCCCACATCAACCTGGATTACACCTCTTTCCACCCTACCTCCTGCAAAAATACCATCCTGTATTCCCAATATCTCCGCCTCCGCCATATCTGCTCCCAGGAGGACCAATTCCACCACAGAACACAACAGATGGCCTCTTTCTTTAGAGACCCAAATTTCCCTTGCCACGTGGTTAAAGATGCCCTCCAACCCATCTCGTCCACATCCCGCACCTCTGCTCTCAGACCCCACCCCTCTAACCGTAACAAGGACAGAACCCCCTGGTGCTCACCTTCCACTCTACCAACCTTCACATAAACCAAATCATCCGCTGACATTTCCGCCACCTTCAAACGGACCCCACCACCAGGGATATATTTCCCTCCCCACACCTTTCTGCCTTCAGCAAAGACCGTTCCCTCCGTGACTACCTGGTCAGGTCCACGCCCCCCTACAACCCACCCTCCCATCCTGGCATCTTCCCCTGCCACCGCAGGAACTGTAAAACCTGCGCCACACCTCCTCCCTCACCTCCATCCAAGGCCCCAAAGGAGCCTTCCACATCCATCAAAGCTTTACCTGCACATCCACTAATATCATTTATTGTATCCATTGCTCCCGATGCGGTCTCCTCTACATTGGGGAGACTGGACGCCTCCTAGCAGAGTGCTTTAGGGAACATCTCTGGGACACCTGCACCAATCAACCACACCGCCCCGTGGCCCAACATTTCAACTCCCCCTCCCACTCTGCCGAGGACATGGAGGTCCTGGGCCTCCTTCACCTCCGCTCCCTCACCACCCGATGCCTGGAGGAAGAACGCCTCATCTTCCACCTCGGAACACTTCAACCCCAGGGCACCAATGTGGACTTCACCAGTTTCCTCATTTCCTCTTCCCTTACCTCACCCCAGTTCCAAACTTCCAGCTCAGCACTGTCCCCATGACTTGTCCTACCGGCCTATCTTCCTTTCCACCTACCCACTCCACTCTCCTCTCTGACCTATCACCTTTATCCCCATCCCCACTCACCTATTGTACTCTATGCTATTTCCTCTCATTTATCTCTCCACCCTTCAGGGTCTCTGCCTCAATTCTTGATGACGGGCTTTTGCCCGAAACATCGATTTTCCTGCTCCTCGGATGCTGCCTGACCTGCCTGACCTTTTCCAGCACCACTCTACTCCAGAACAGTGGTTACATTAGCCCATACACCACCATTGTATAGGTCATGGCAGAATTCAAGCCCATGTTCTTAGAACACTAGACTCGGGCTCTGGATTAACAGCCCAGGTTAACATTACCATTACACCACCTCCACTCCATCCATCCCATTGCATCCAGGCTTGGTCCAGATTAGTTCCAAACCTTGATGAACTCTCCCTCAAAATCTAATTAATTTCTTTCAGTAGTTGTACAGAAATTTCTAAAATTGAGATAAAAGATAATATACCCAATAAAGATCAAGTCTGCAAAGATGCTGTAATTCTACCAGCCTCCACCACTTCCTCTGGCAGCTCATTCCATACAAATACCACCCTCTGCGTGAACAAGTTGCCCCCTTAGGTCCCTTTTATATATTTCCCCTCTGACCCTTAAAACCTATGCCCTCTAGTTCTGGACTCTCCCAACTGATGGAAAAGTCTATTCATCCTAATCATAAATTCTGTGATTTTATAAAGCTCTATAAAGTCACCGCTCAGACTCCAATACTCCAGGGAAAACAGTCACAGCCTATTCAATCTCTCCCTATACCTCAAACTCTCCAACCCTGGCATATCCTTGTAAATCTTTTCTCAACCCTTTCAAGTTTCACGACATCCTTCCAATAGGAGGGAGACCAGAATTGCACACAATATTCCAATGTCCTCCTTGCTGCAACATGACCTCCTGACTCCTATACTCATTGCTCTGACCAATAAAGGAAAGCATACTAAATGGCTTCTCCAATATCCTATGTACCTGAAATTCCACTTTCAAGGAACTATGAACCTGCACTCCAGGCGTCTTTGTTCAGCAACACTCCCCAGGTCCTTACCACTAAGTGTATAAGTCCTGTCCTGATTTGCCGTTCCAAAATGCAACATCCCACATTTTTCTAAATTAAACTCCATCTGCCACTCCTCAGTCCATTGGCCCATCTGATCAAGATCCTGTTGTACTCTGAGGTAACCTTCTTTGATGTCCACTACACCTCCAATTTTGGCGTCATCTGCAAACTTATTAACTATACATCTTGTGTTCAAATCCAAATCATTTATATAAATGATGAAAATGAATATGACCTATCACCTCCATCCCCACCCCCACTCACCTATTGTACTTTATGCTACTTTCTCCCCACCCCCACCCCTCCTCTCATTTATCTCTCCACCCTCAGGCTCTCTGCCTTTATTCCTGATGAAGGGCTTTGCCTGAAACGTTGATTTTCCTGCTCCTCGGATGCTGCCTGACCTGCTGTGCTCTTCCAGCACCACTCCACTCCAGAACCTGGTTTCCAGCATCTGCAGTCATTGTATTTTTCTACTGTAACCACTGTTGACTATTGTAAATATCTCACCTGGGTCACTAATGCCCTTTCAAGAAACACAATCTGCTGTCCTTACCTGATGTGACCGACATGTGACTTGCAGCAATGTGTTTGAGTCTTAATTCATAATTTGGGAAAACCGAAAGAGCCGTGGATGCTGTAAATTAGAAACACAACCAAATATTGCTGGAAAAGCACAGCAGGTCTGGCAGCTACTGTGAAGAGAATCAGAGTTAATAGAGTTTCAGATCTGTTGACCATTCCTTTGAATTGATGGTTGCTTGGAAAATGTGGGTTTTATGTAGAAGCTGGGGGTTGGTGGGGGTGTGGGGTGGTGGTGGGGGGATTAGTAAGGAGTAAACAGTAAGTGGGGATGAAGCTCAAAGAGAGAGAAAAACAGTTGGGCAGGCAAAGGTAGCCAGCATTCCAGCTGGGAGGGTGAATAGCTGTTAATGGGGACTGTTAGTGACTAACAATGGGTTGTGTGTAATTATGTGATTATAAGGCCTGGTGTGTGTTAGTGGTGGTGGTTGGGGTTGGGAGGGTTGGATCAGCTGGCTAGGACATAGGACAGTTCAACCTCGAAAGTTATTGAGGTCGATGTTAAGTCCCGAAGGCTGCAGGGTCTCCAAGCAGAAAATGAGGTGCTCTTTCAACTTACGCTGAGCTAAGCTGGAACACTGCAGCAAGCCCGAGACAGAGATATTGACCAGGGATCAGGGTGGTGTTATGAAGTGGCAGACGACTGGGAGGTCAGTGTAATTTTTGCAGCCAGAATGGAGGTGTTTGACACTTTGTTTCCCCAATGTAGAGGCGATCACATTGTGAGCAGTGAGTGCAGCAGACTAGATCCCAACTATTGGCTCCAGCTCTGGCACTTCGGCCCTCAGCCCCTCTCTTCCCCTTGTCCTTATCTACCATCCCACCAAACATCCACATCCAGAAAATCAGTAGCTGCCATTTCTGCTACCTCCAGAAAGATGCCACTACCAGACACACATTCCACTCTCCTCCCTTGCCCGCCTTCTGCAGGGACTATTCCCTGTGGGATACCCTGCTGCACTCTTCCTTCACTCCCAACATCCCCCCACAGCCCCCGACACCTTCCCCTGCAATCACTGAAGGCGTAACACTTGCCCATTTACCTCCTCCCTCCTCAAGGGCCCAAATATACTTTTCAGGTGAAGTGATGCATTACCTGCATTTCACACGATATAGTCTACTGCACTCACTGCTCACAATGTGACCTCCTCTACACTGGGACACCACAGCCTGCCTGCAAAAATGATGCTGAGTTTCCAGTCACCTGCCACTTCAACACACCACCCTGACCCCTGGCCAATGTCTCTGTCTCAGTGCTCCAGCGAAGCTCAGTCTAAACCTGGTGTTCCGCTTGGGGACCCTACAACTTTTGGGACTTAATATTGATTTCAACAACTTTAGAGCTTGAACTCTCCTATGTCCTAGCCAATCGATCACCCCTGCCACCAGTATACACCAGGCCTTGTAATCACATAGTTAGGCACAACCCTTTGTTAGTCACTGACAGTCTCCATTATCAGGTAATCATCCTCCCAGCCAGATCGTTGTCCACTCCTTTGTCTGTCCAACTGTTTTTCTCTCTCTTTTGGCTCTATTCCCACCTATTGTTTACTCCTTCCCCACCCCCACAACCCCTGCTCCACCGCCAACCTATCTTCTGCATGAAAACCCACCTTTCCCAGCTACCATCAGTTCTGATGAAGGGTCACCGGACCCGAAACGTTAACTCTGATTTTTCTTCACAATTGGTAATAAATGCTGGTTTAGCTGGTCTTTGCCAGACCCTGTGATCAAAAGAACAGGCTTCCTGTTATGCTCTGTGATTCTATAACTCATGGCAGATTACGAATGTCAGTAAAACCATTAAGCTCCTTGAGCCTATTCTGGGACGTGGGTGTCCTTGTACACCAGTCAGTGAAGGTAGACAGGCAGGTGCAGCAAGTCATTAGCAAAACAAAAGATATACTGGCCTTCATTGCATGAGGATTTGTACTCAGAAACATGGATGTCTTGCTGCAGTTATCAAGGACCATGGTGAGCTCACACCTGGGGTATTGTGTGCAGTTTTTGTCTCCTTACCTAAAAAAGGTTATACTTAACATAGAGGGAGTGCAGTGGAGGCTCACTCAGTTGATACCAGGGATGATAGGACTGTCTTGTGAAGAGAGATTGGTTTGACTCTGTTACATTCACTAGAGTTTTGAAGATGAGATCAGATCAGATTTCATTGAATAAACTTCAAACAAGACTGTGTTATGGATCAGACCAAACCCCCTCAAAATATATTAAGAACATAGCCTAGAACATAACTTTTTCTTATTTTAAAGGTAAATGTAAGATCCAGATGCAATTCAATTGGCCAAACTACTTGACTTTAAAAAAACACATTTTAGTTTTATGCGATAGTTAAAATACAGACAAAATAAAAATAAAAGAAAATAATTGGTTTAAGTGAACTCTATTGAAATGCTTAACAAAATAATATAAAATGCATGGCTCCAAACCATTCCTGATGAAGGGCTCTGGCCCGAAACGTCGAATTTCCTGTTCCTTGGATGCTGCCTGACCTGCTGTGCTTTAACCAGCAACACATTTTCAGCTCCGATCTCCAGCATCTGCAGACCTCACTTTTTACTCCAAACCATAGTATCATCACAGCTGGACAGAGCAGATCTAGAGAGGATGTTTCCCCTGCCTGGGGAACCTAGAACCAGGGATCGCAGTTTCAGGGTTTGGGTAGACCATTTAAGACTGAGATAGGGTAAAAATTCTTCACACACAAGGTAGAGGACACATGGATTTCTCCGCTGTGGAAGGTGTGGAGGCCAAGTTACTGAATCTACTCAAGAAAGGTCATAAGACATTGGAGCAGAAATTAGGCCATTTCGGCCATCAAGACTGCGCTGCCGTTCAATCATGGCTGATAGGTTTTGGTAATTGTGACGTTATTCACTTTTTAAAAATAATAGATCAGAGTATTATTGAAATGGTGAAAGATTGCAGCATGCTGTTGTACAGAGGGACTCAGGAGTGCTCGTACAAGCATCTCTAAAAGTTGATTAGATTTAGATTACTTACAGTGTGGAAACAGGCCCTTCGGCCCAACAAGTCCATACCGACCCGCCAAAGCACAACCCACCCATACCCCTACATTTACCCCTTACCTAACACTACGGGCAATTTAGCATGGCCAATTCACCTGACCTGCACATCTTTGTGACTGTGGGAGGAAACCGGAGCACCCAGAGGAAACCCACGCAGACACGGGGAGAACGTGCAAACTCCACACAGTCAGTCGCCTGAGTCAGGAATTGAACCCGGGTCTCAGGCGCTGTGAGACAGCAGTGCTAACCACTGTGCCACCGTGCTGCCCACTAATTGATTTGCAGGTGCCACAGGTAATCAGGAAGGCAAATGGAATATTGGCTTTCATTGCTGGAGGGATTGGAGTTAAGAGCAGGGTGGTTCTGCTGCAATTGTACAAGGCGTTGGTGAGGCCACACCTGGAGTATTGTGCGCAGTCCTGGTCTCCTTACTTGAGGAAGGATACACTGGCTTTGGAGGCAGTGCAGAGGAGGGTCACCAGAGTGCAGAGGTTGATTTCGGAGATGAGGGGGTTACCCTCTGAGGACAGATTGAGCCGCTTGGGACTGTACTCACTAGAATTCAGAAGATTGAGAGGGGACCTTATAGAAACTTATAAAATTATGAAAGGGATAAATAAGATTGAGGCAGAAAAGCTAGTTCTGCAGATGGGTGAGACTAGGACTAGGGTACATGGCCTCAAGATTAGGGAAAGTAGATTTAGGACAGAGATGAGGAGGAGTTGCTTTTGCAGAGAGTTGTGAATCTATGGAATTCTCTGCCCAGGGAAGCAGTAGAGGCAGCTTCATTAAATATATTCAAGACCCAGTTGGATGGGTTGTTGCATGGTAGGGAAATTAAGGGTTATGGAGATAATGCAGGTCAGAGAAGCTGGGATGATGGCTATATCAACCATGATCTTAATTAGTGGCAGTGCAGACTGGACAGGCTAAATGGCCTATCCCTGCCTCTATTACTATGAAACTATGAAAACCCCATTTTCCCACTTTCTCCCTGTAACCTTTGCCCTTAGCAATCAAGAACTTATCTATCTCTGTTTTATATCTACTTGATGACCTGGCCTTCACAGCCTCCTGTGGAAATAAATTCCACAGATTCGCCACTCTTGGCTAAAAACCATTTCTCCTTATTTCCTTTCTAAAAGATTTTCCCTTTACTCTAAGGCTGTGCCCGCAGATCCTAGTCTCTCCTGCTAATGGAAACAACTTCTCAACATCCAGGCTGTTCAGTATTTTGAAAGTTTAAATTAGATCTCCCATCATCCTTCTAAACTCTATCAAGTATAGTCCCAAAGTCCTCAAATGTTCCTTATATGTTAAACCTTTAATTCCTGAGATCAGAATCGAGATTGTGGTGCTGGAAAAGCACAGCAGGTCAGGCAGCATCTGAGGAGCAGGAGAATCAATGTTTCAGGCATAAGCCCTTCATCAGGAAGGGATCATTCAGGGATCATTCTCATGAACCTCCTCGAGACCCGTTCCAGGGCCAATACATCTTTCCTGAGGTACGGAGCACAAAATTGCTCGCAATATACTAAACGTGGTCTGACCAAAGCCTTACAAAACATCAGAAGGACCCCTGGTTTTATATTCTAGTCCTTTTGTGATGAATAATAATGTTGTATTTGCCTTCCTAACTACTGACTCAACCTGCAAGTTTACCTTTTGAGAAACCTGGACTAGGACTCCCAAGTCCCTTTGCACTTCCAATTTCTGAATTTTCTCCCCTTTTAGAAACTAGTCCATGCCTCTATTCTTCCAACCAAAGTGCACCACCTCACACTTTCCAACATTGTATTTCACCTACCACTTCTTTGCCCACTGTCCTAACCTGTCTAAATCTTTTTGCAGCCTTACTGCCTCCTCAATACCACCTGTCCCTCCACCAATCTTTGTATCATCTGTAAACTTAGCCAGAATGCCCTCAGTTCCTTCATCCAGATCATTAATATATAAAGTGAAAAGTTATGGTCCCAACACTGAGCATTGAGGAACACAACTTGTCACCAGCTGCCATCTTGAGAAGGGACCTTTAATCCCCATTCTCTGCTTTCTGCCAGACAGTCAAGCTTCTCTCCATGCTCTCACAGAATGGGCCCTTATCTTACTCAGCAGCCTCCTGTGCAATACAAAAGCCTTCTTGAAGTCCCAGTAGATAATATCCATTGGCTGTCCTGGATCTAACCTGCTTGTTGCCTCCTCAAAGAATTCTAACAGATTTGTCAGGCATGACCTCCCTTTGATGAAACCATGCTGACTTTACCATATTTTACAATCCACTTCCAAGTATTCAGAAATCTCAGCCTTCACAATGGACTTCAAAATCTTACCAAATCTGAGGTCAGGCTAATGGGCCTATCGTTTCGTATCTTTTGCCTTGCTCCCTCAAACAGGGAGGTGCCATTAGTGATTTTCCAGCCCTTTGGGACTCTCTGTGACTCCAGTGATCCCTGAAAGATCACTACTAAAGCCACCACTATATCTTCAGTTAGCTCCTCCAGAACTCGAGTGTAGCCCATCTGGTCCAGGCAATTTTTAGATTTTAAAGGCATCAGGGTATGGGATGAAAGCAGGAATGTGGCATTGAGCTAAAGGATCAGCAATGATTACATTGAATGGCAGAACAGGCTCGAAGGACTGAATGAATAACTTCTGCACTTATTTTATTTCATTGCTTATTTGAAGATGGGCAGTAATTGAGTTAAATAACATGTTTCAGAATGATGCTAAAAGGTGTCAACTTCTTTGAGCAGTTAGATGTTTCTCTCTGCCAGTGACAATTGAGTATGATTGTGACTTTTGCCCACTGACTCCCCTTTTCATTCCAGTTTTGTTTTCAAAGTTGTAAATTCCACGTGAAGCGGGCTAAGGAAGGAACAGGACGTGTGGTGGTGTGGAGGATGGGAGTCACCAACAGTTACACCCTGGAAGCAACTTTCTGTGGCTCCACATTGGGTAAGCGCAGTATATCAGAGCAGAACTACCTCAATCTGTTTATAGATTGAGAAATCAAGGGTTTATGATCCATTGTGTTGTGTGTGATAGGAGAATTGCATATATTAATATATTGATGTGTAGTCATTTTTTTACTACATTATCATAAAAGAATATTTCATTTGTCTAGAGCAGAGAGACTAAAGACTAATAGAAATCCTTAAAACTATGGAGGAATTTGATGGGGTAGAGGAAGAGAAGGCGTTTTCATATCTAGGAGAGTCAAAAGCTCAGTGTCATAAATGTAAGATAATCACCAATAAATCCAATCAAAAATTTAAAAGAGATATCTTTACCTGAAGTGTCATTAGCAACTCATCACCATGTGAAGCCATTGAGGCAAATAGCTAGAGGTATTTAAGAGGAGGCCAGATAGATACATGCAAGAGAAAAGATAGAGGGACATGCTGATAGTTTGAGATGAAGTAAAGTTGGAGGAGGCTCACATTAAATGCACATAATGCCAGCATAGGCCTTTTGGGTTGAATGGCCTGTGTTTGTAATTGTAAATGGGAAGGCATAAGCCTAGTAGTATTATTGCTAGACTATTAATTCAGAGAGTTGAAAAGGGTGGCACTACAAAAGCACAGCAGGTCAGGCAGCATTCAAGGAGCAGGAGAATCGACGTTTTGGGCATAAGCTCTTCATCAGGAATGCCGATTCTCCTGCTCCTCGGATGCTGCCTGACCTGCTGTGCTTTTCTAGTGCCACCGTTTTCAACTCTCTGAATTAATAGTCTAGCAATAATACTATAGGCTAATGCCTTCCCATTTACAATTTGACCCTTGATTTTCCGGTATCTGCGGTCCTCACTTCCTTCTATTAATCCAGTGACCCAGATAAATGTTCTGGGGATCCAAGTTCGAATCTTGCCAGAGCAGTTAGTGGAATTTGAATTCAATAAGGATTGGCAAATTAAGAATCTAATGAAGACATGAATCCATTGTTGATTGTTGGAGAGCACCATCTGGTTCACTAATGCCCGTTCCGGAAGGAAACTGCCATCCTAACTTGAACTGGACTGCAGGTTACTCCAGACCCACAACAATGTGGTTGAGTCTTAACTGCCCTCTGGGCAATTAGAGATGGATATGAAATACTAGCCTAGCCAGTGAAGCCTAATTCCTGTGAATGAACACCTTTTAAAGATACATTGGTGGAACCAGCGACACAGCTGCTTTGAGTATGATTCAATATACAAGAGGAATTAAAGGTAATTCAATAATTACAGGGGATTTCATACCTTCATAAAAATCAGATTGACAACATTAGTTTGGAAAATGGGCTCATGGCATGTGACAGATGCTTAGAATAATAATTTTGATTAGATTAGATTCCCTACAGTGTGGAAACAGACCATTTCCAGAACCAACTGGAGGCTAGATTGCTGCTGATCTGGTCTGTGTCCATAGTGTCCTGTCATTGCATCTCTAAGATTTAATTCTAGAATTTTCCAACAGCAGATGTCAAACAAACTGGCATTTAACTCTCTGGTATTCTCACTCTGTCCTTTATTGAGCAATGAAATTGTTTTCACTATTGTACAGGTTATGGGGATTATTTAGAATCTGAGGGATTCTGGAAGATTACATTCTCTGCAGCTACCTCTGTACAACATTGAGACATAATCCATCACGTCCCTGGAGATTTGTTAGCTTTTAGTCCCATTAATTTCTATTGCATTTTTACTTTACTATTATTAATTATTAGATTATTAGACTCCAAGTTCCTCTTTATTTCTAGATTGTTTATGTTTTTACTTTGAAAGCAGATGTATCTCCCTCGCTTTTCTGTGATAATTATTATTTATCCTACCTCAATCTTTAAGCGACTGAGACTTACATGATCTGTTCTCTTCATTTTACACACTTGTAGAAACTCTTAGAATTTGGTTTTAGCTTGAATTACATTCTACATTCTCTCTATTCATCAAATTTTTGTCATTCTTTCTGCATTTCTAAATTCAGCAAATCCTAAAGTTTACTCATCCTCTGGATGATGTTACAAACTCCTTTTTGAATCTAATATATCTTTGACCACTTCAGGCAACCACGGATGGTCACCTTTGTGACAGAGTTTTTATTGTTTAATGAAATATGTATTCATAGAAAATTTGTATGTTTATTAACATTTTTGGTTATGTCTTTCTACTGCCATACCTTTTAATCTGATTTCCCAACTGACACTACTTAATTCACTCCTTCTGTCGAACTAATTGGATTTATTTAATTTAGATTATTTAATTTTATTGGAATTAAGTATATTATTTTGAAATTAAATGTGAATGTTTTTGCAATTATGATCTCTCTTTGCGGGAAATTCCCTTTATATGAGATTCCTAACAATACATAATACATTGTTAATTATGTATAACACCAGATCCAAAGCAACCTAGACCTTTGTTGAGCCCAGGAAATACTATTCTAAGCAACCTGAGTTTGTAATTTTATATGAAGATTAAAATGACTGTTACTGTACACAGGAGCCTCACAAACATATTTAATTTGCAGTCCTACTACCTGAATATATTGTGGCTTTCATCTGTCTCCCATATCCTTGGGGAAGTATTTGTTTCCACCTTGGCCTAGACCACTAGGTGGTGCTTTGATCAAGCGTGCATGGTGAGATACACGTCCCAATATATTACAGTTCTGGTGTCACTGAGTCAAAGTCCTGGGTCTCCATCCCTAATGGTACTCTGTATCTGCCTACAGTAGAATGACTGCAGCAGTTTAACAAGAAAACTCATCATCTCAAGGGAAACTAATGATGGGCAATAAATGCTGGCCCAGCCAGTGATGCCCACATCATATGAATGAACAGAAAAAGAAACCTAACTGAGGATGTAGAAGGTGCTTGTCTTGGGGAGTCCGTTCCAACTTCTTTAGCCTTGTCCCCTTAAAATCAATGGTCTTGCAAGGCTAGGCAGGTGCTCAATTCCAATAGCCTATCTGACAAACACCTGTTTAAGGAATATTAGGTTGGTGGTTCAGTTCCCAGTTGTTCCAGTTGGATTGCCAGTGAACATATTGTGGGAGTCAGTCCCCAATTCCTCCAACAAAGCAACGTATTGAAAATAAGCTATTTGAATCTTGACTCTGATTGTTTCATTACAGGGAACAGTGGGGACGTCCATTTCAATGTAAACGATCTGGAATCAGTGGGCTTTGAGTTTTGTGACACACTGTTGGACTACTGTGATCCTGATCAGTCCAAGGTAAACTTGCAGAATGGAAATGTGTTGGTGTAGCCTGCCTGTATTAATTGTATTCAAATGTTAATCTTATTCAAAGTGCCATCAGCTCTTGGCAAGCAGGACTTCTGCTGCTGAGATTCTGAATCCTGGCAAGGCCTGACTGATGCTGGCCATTTAAGTGGCTGCCCCATAAAGCAGACAGGAATTTCTCACCAGTCCTCCAGCCAGTGGGTAAGAACATTCACAGTTCTATTCAATTCAGGCCCCTGTTATGAGATGAATTTTGGATCTTTTAGTTTTTCAATACATGTGGATCCATTTCATAGACTGGATACTCTGTCAAACCAGTCCAGAGACTGTGTCAGAATTTGTTTTAAAGTTTAATTTAAGGACCTTAATTGTAGAGGTGGCTTGAATGATGTTAAAACAATCAAAGTAACTGCAAACATTTTAGCCTTTAATAAATCTGAAATGAGTTGAGTGTTTAAATTGAGGGAAATATTGGGAGAAGGTAGCGATGGAGAGAAGGGAAAAGCTTCTATCGAACCAATTGCTTACGACTCAATGATACTGCACGGTGGCTCAGTGGTTAGCACTGCTGCCTCACAGCACCAGGATCCCAGGTTCAATTCCAGCCTCGGGTGACTATCTGGTGGAGTATGCACATTCTCCCCGTGTCTGCGTGGGTTTCCTCCGGGTGCTCGGGTTCCTCCCACTATTCAAACATGTACAGGTCAGGTGAATTGGCCATGCTAAATTGCCCATAGTGTTAGGTGCATTAGTCAGAGGAGAAATGGATCTGGTTGGGTTGCTCTTCGGAGGGTCGGTGTGGACTGGTTGGGCAGAAGGGCCTGTTTCCACACTGTAGGGAATCCAGTCAAGGTTGCAAATTCAAGTTTCACTCTATAGTCGTAAACTTGAATCCAAGCTGACTCTTCAGAAGGAATATTGAAGGAGTACTGCACGGTGAGGTATAATCTCTTGAATTAAACATCAAACTGAGGCCATATCTACCTTCTCAGATGAATCTAGGAGATTCCATTGTATTAGTGAAGAAAGAGAGGGGAACTACCTGCTGTCTGGGCCGATCCCTCAAACCAAATCACTCAGTTTATCTTGTTATTGTTTCACTGTTGCTTGTGGTGCATTTCCTGCATTACAAAAGTCACTACTCTTTTCAAAGTGCTTCATTGTCTGTTGGGGAATTTGGGATGTTGTGAGATCAAGGAAGTTGTCATAAAAATGCAACTTTTTTTTAAAATGAACATTTCAAATACATGGAATATTAAGTGACAGTGTGAACACAAGGAAATGGAGAACTTAGAAGGATTATTTGCTCTTTAAAACCTTTTTCCTTCACTGGCCTTATACAATCATCCCTGTCATTGAATCAACATGATATGCCTATTCTCTCTTTGAGAAGCATTTGCCACTTAATTTTTATCTCTTCTGCTGAACTCACTTGCTCCTATGCTCCGGTACCTGGCATTTTCAGAAAACTTGATGTGTTGGGAGGAGAGCAAGATCAAAGACTAAAACAGTCCAATCTTCTTCCCACTATCTACACAAGTGTACATTCTGTTACTGAAAGGAAAACAAACTTGCTTTGCTCATCTCAACTCCAGATAATGAGGCCAATTTTATCATCAATACAGTAGCCCTAAGGATGTTTTGGATAAACACAGCTTGGAACATCCTATGGCTTTGTTCCACACTGCAGAAATTTTTTTATCAACTAATTTATGCAGGCTTGAAAAATAGTCATCAAAGTGCCCCCCATCCCTCAGACTGAAATCAGACTCCAGAATGTAAACTTCTTCTGATGGAAGATTATTGACCTGAAATGTTGGCTCTCGTTCTCTCTCCACAGATGTTGCCTGACCCTTTCTTGTGTTTCTTATAGAGTATTTTTGCACGGACATGTCCCACACTATTAATTTCACTGTCTACCCATCTTTACATTGTGACACCTATCTAACTTCACTTACCAATATTTTTCCTAATATCTATTGACCTCGCATCCCAACTTTTTCCCAATCTTACATCCCAACAACTACTGACTTTGCACCCCAATACATTCCCTATCTCACATCCCAAAATCTACTGACCTTACATCTCAATATTTTTCCAATCTCACATCTCAACACCTATTGACTTCACAGTTCAATATATGCCCAATTTCACATCTATTCCTTGGATCCCTGACTATTCATTCCAAAACCTGTCAAATCTCATATTTCAAACATTCATCAACCAAACCAAGTCAAATTCACATCCCAGGTTTTTCTTTCTAACATCTATAGAACCTCAGTTCCAATATCACCAATACAAAATGTGTCCATGTATATTTCCTGAACCCAGGTTCAATTCCAGCCTCGGGCAACTGTGTGGAGTTTGCACATTCTCCCTGTGTCTACATGGGTTTCCTCCGGGTGCTCCAGTTTCCTCCCACAGTCCAAAGATGTGCAGGTCAGGTGAAATGGCCATGCTAAATTGTCCAGAGTGTTCAGGGATGTGTAGGTTAGGTGCATTAGTCAGGGGTAAATATAGAGTAAAAGGGTAGGGGAATGGGTCTGAGTGGGTTACTCTTCGGAGGGTCAGTGTGGACATGTTGCTCTGAAGGGCCTGTTTCCACACTGTAGGGATAATTCTATTATCCCAATATGTATGCAGTCTTGTTTTCTAGACTGTTATTTCAAATCCCAACTAACATCATACCTCCTCTACCATAATCCCATAAGAACAGTGGGTTTCCTCCGGGTGCTCCGGTTTCCTCCCACAGTCCAAAAATGTGCAGGTCAGGTGAATTGGCCATGCTAAATTGCCTGTAGTGTTAGGTAAGGGGCAAATGTAAGGGTATGGGTGGGTTTCACTTCGGCGGGTCGGTGTGGACTTGTTGGGCCGAAGGGCCTGTTTCCACACTGTAAGTAATCTAATCTAAAAAAAAACAATATCTATTGGCTATATCCACATTACTTTCAGCCTTTTGAAAAATACAACTTCATTAATTTTAATACCTTGTGTAGAGAACAGAGTGTAGAATAAGCTGCTGACTTCATTCCCCCTCATTTAATGAAGTGCATTTTTTGATTCTTTGTCTCCTCAATAGTACATCCAATGCAAAAGGCATTTGCAGAACCAAATAAAAGAACATATTGCTGCCAAAATGGAGATGTCTGGTACAAAGTATGACTCTGATGCATCACTGGGAGATATCCTATCTTATATTGAATCCAGGTACGCGACAATATTTTTTACTGATTATAGTAACGGGCACTCTCTCCTTTGTTTACTGGGCATATATCAAGTTTCCAGTGTTTCCTTGAGGACCACCGTATCCTTCATACTTTCAGGGATTATAGAACACTTTAAACTATGGCCAGGTCATTGCCCAGACTGGACATTCGATTCCTCACGTTGTGAGTCCTGGGTCTTCAACTTGCCAAATCAAATATGAACATTTCCCTCTACATGGAGGGAATTATTATATGAAAGCTTGATTTACATTGCTCCTGATGGTATTTAGATGTTTAAAAATAAGGACGTGCTGGAGAATCTCAGCAGGTCTGGCAGCATCAGTGGAGAGAGAGTTACTATTTGGAGTCCGCTGTGATTCTTCTGCTAGGTTACCTGGAGGATAAATGACGAGGGAATAGCACAAGATAGACAAAAACATTTTGCCAAATACAGGGGATGGTGCCTTAGGATCATGTTCAAAATAGGCAAGTTTAGCATTTGCCTCCTCCCTCCTTCCTTACTGAGGGAATCAATGCACATATATGGGAGTACCACAAACTGCATCAAGCAACTTACCAGACAAACTTGCTGTTTCTTCAGTGTTATTGGGTCAATATCTTGGAGCTCTCTCCCTAACAGCATGTTGGGTGCTTCACATTCCAAGGACTGCAAAACTTCAAGAACGCAGCTCACCGTCACATTCTCAAGAGCATTTAGCATGCATGGTTGAAACACGCATGTCCAATGAATATATTTTTAAAAAAGTAATCCCGTGAAATAACTGTGGGCACATTTACTGCATCACTTCCATAGCCCAATATTACTGTCTGTTGAAACCTCACGGACAGACCTGTGCAAAAAGGTGGCGGGATTAATATCACGGGATTAATCATGCAGACACCAAAGACACGGGTTCAAACCCTTCCACGGCAGCTGGTAGAATTTGCATTCAATTCATGAATCTGGAATCACCACTGTGGTGGTGACCATGATATCAATTTTGGAAAAAAAATCGATCCAGTCCCCTAATGCTCTGCAGGGAATGTAGTTAGGTAATACCTGCCTGTAGGTACATCCAGCTGCCATCCTCCTTGGTCTGACCTATGTGTGATTTCAGACCCAAATGAATATGGTTGACTCTAAAATGCCCTCGATAATGGCCGTTCAAGGGTAACCAGTAATGGGCAATAAATGCTAACTTTGCCAATGATGCCTACTTCCCATGAAAAACAGTACTATATCAGTCTAGAGTACATACTCAAGTCTCTTAGGCTCACAACCTTCTGACTCAGAGATGAGAATGTTATCCATTGAACCACGAGTGACAATGTGGAGAATAGGTTGTTGTGCTTTGTGAAAAGTTTAATAGTTCTCCTCTCATTTCAGCACCACAGGTTCAAACAGTTCCGAGTCTGATGACCAGTCTTTGCATTTTGGAAGAAAGGTCCACCAGGTATGTATGGAATGGTTGGATAAGATCAGGACAGAACATAGAAATGTCCCGCACAGAACAGGCCCTTTGGCCCACAATGTCGTGCTGAGGGTTAATCCTAATGTAAAGTAAAATAATTTAACTTACGCACCCCTCAACTCACTGTTATCCATGTGCATGTCCAGCAGTCACTTTAATGTCCCCAATGACCCTGCTTCCACCACCACCGCTGGCAACACATTCCATGCATTCACACTTCACTGGGTAAAGAACCTACCTCTGACATCCTCTCTATACCTTTCTCCTAATATCTTAAAATTATGACCCCTTCGTACCAGTCAATCCTGCCCTGGGGAAATGTCTCTGGCTATTGACTCTATGCATTTTTTTCATTATCTTGAATAACTCGATTAGATCACCTCTCTTCCTCCTTCTCTCCAGAGAGTAAAATTTGAGCTTATTCAACCTCTCTTCATAAGGCAAGCCCTCCAGTCCAGGTAGCATCCTGGTAAACCTTCTTTGCACCCTTTCCAAAGCCTCTGTATCTTTCCAAAAGTAGGGTGATAAGAACTGGACACAATATTCCAAGTGTGATCTCACCAGGGACTTGCAGAGCTAGAGAAAACCTCACGGCTCTTAAACTCAATCCCCCTGTTAATGAAAGCCAAAACACCATATGCTTTCTTAACAACCCTATCCACTTCAGTGGCACACCAAGATCCCTCTATTACTCCACACTGCCAAGAATCCTGTCTTTAATCCTATGTTCAGCATTCGAGTTCGACCTTCCCAAATGCATCACTTCGCATTTATCCAAGTTGAACTCCATCTGCCATTTCTCAGCCCAGCTCTGTATCCTGTCTATGTCACACTGCAGCCTGCAGTAGCCCTCAATACTATCAACGACGCCTCCAACCTTTGTGTCATTGGCAAATTTACTAACCCACCCCGCAATCTCCTCATCCAAGTCATTTATAGCCATGATAACCACTCTCTGCCTTCTATCAACCAACCAATTCTGAATCCAGATTACCAAGACTCCCTGTATCCCATACTTCCTGACTTTATGAATGAGCCTACCATGGGTAACCTTATCAAATGTCTTGCTGAAGTCCAGATACACCACATCCACTGCTCAACCTTCATTGACCTGTCTTGTCACCTCCTCAAAGAACTCAATAAGATTTCTGAGACATGACCTGCCCCTCACAAAGCCATGCTGACTGCCTTTAATCACACTATGCTTTGCCAAATAGTCATAAATCCTATCCCTCAGAATTCTTTCCAAAACTCTGCTGACCACAGACGTAAGACTGACCGGTCTGTAATTGCCAGGGATTTCCCTTTTACTCTTCTTGAAAAGAGGAACAACATTCGCCTCCTTCCAATTCTCCAGTACGACTCCCGTGGAGAGTGAGGAGGCAAAGATCTTCGCCAGTGGCTTAGAAACCTCCTTTCTCGCTTCCTGGAGCAACCTAGGATAAATCTGGTCTGGCCCTGGGGACTTATCAATCATAATGTTTTCCAAAATTTCCAGCACATCAACTTCATCAATCTTGATCTGGTCAAGCCTGTATCCCAGCTCCTCAAAGTGCTCATTCACAACAAGGTCCCTTTTCTTCGTGAAAACCGAAGCAAAAATCTCGTTTAAGGCTTCTCCTATCTGCTCAGACTCCACGCACAAGTTCCCAACACTATCCCTGATCGGGTAAAAAGTGAGGTCTGCAGATGCTGGAGATCAGAGCTGAAAATGTGTTGCTGGTTAAAGCACAGCAGGTTAGGCAGCATCCAAGGAACAGGAAATCCGACGTTTCGGGCAGACGAAACGTCGAATTTCTTGTTCCTTGGATGCTGCCTAACCTGCTGTGCTTTAACCAGCAACACATTTTCAGCTCTATCCCTGATCGGCCCTACCTTTTCCCTGAGCATTTTCTTTCCAGCATAGAAGGCCGAGAGGGGACCTAAGTGAGATGAGTAAGATTATGAGAGGCATGGACTGGTGGATAGAAATTCCCTTTAGTTGAGGGGTTAATAACAAGGGGGGGGGGGGGGTCATAACTATAAGGTGATGGCAGGCAATTTAGAGGACATTAGAGGAAATGTCACCCAGAGTGTGGTAGGAATCTTGAATGCACAGCCAGGGAGGGTACTGGAGGCTGGAAAGCTCGTAACCTTCAAAAAATACTCGGATGAGAACTTGAAGTGTCATAACATTCAAATCTATGTGCCAAGTGCTGGAAAATAGGTCTAGTGCAGATTGAGAGTAGTTTTTGTCAGTGCAAACTTGATGGGCTGAATGGCTTCTTCTGTACCGTATGACTCTGTGACTGTATGATTATGCCATGGGAAGATTGGTTCTCTGCCTAAGAAGCGTGTTGATTTATATCATCCCTTCCTCTACCTTTTAATGGCTCCCATTGGTTTACTGTAGTGGTCCCCAATCTTTTCAGCATCAAGGCACAATTGAATGAGTCAAACAATGAAGAACACCTCCTTTTTTTCAAGTCTACGCATGTGCTGCTCTGGAGGCCATGTGCTAGCCCAGTCGATCAGGGCGCCTGCTGTCAGAGATACTGCCTTCAATAGTAGACATAAAGGATCCAGAGGAGATCAGAGGCACAGACACTGCCTCGATGCTCAGATAAGCAGCACAACTCCCAGAAAATTCCACAGCACACCTCCCACCTCATCGCAGCTCGCCAGTGTGCTGTGACACACCGGTTAAACACCACCAGTCTACTGGCTAATGGTATAGCTAGGTGTGCCACTGACTAATCCACATTAATGCATTAGTAGAGTGTGGCTGAATAATCTTGAGGAAAGGCACTTTCACTGAATAAACACATTTTTAAAAATGCTGATAGTAAAAATACTCTCAGCAAAATGGACATAAACTTATTGTTCAGAGTTCAAAGATTGGAGGATGGACATCAGGATACACGTTCAGGGTTACGATGGCTTGGTGGTATAATTGCAAAGCTGTTAATCCAGGAACTCAACTAATGTTCTAGGTGCCTGGGTTCAAATCCCACCACACCAGATGGTGGAATCAGAAATCAATTTTCAAAAAATCTGAAATTAAGTATCTACTGATGATAACGGAGCCATGGATTGTCATAAAGGCTAAACTGGATCAATAACGTCCTTTAGATAGGTAAATCTGATCTGGGTCTCAATGAAAGTGCAGTCTTCCTCCTAGTCTCTGCTGAGTTAGTTGGTCTTAGTAAGGCACCATTGAGGAGTTACCCTAATAATACTTCTGCATCCCAAAACTAATGAGGGAATAATCACTTGAAAGCTTCCATTCATAGTAAACATTGTTAATGTTTTGGTGTTGAATAAGAAAGGACTGTGTCAAGGGCATTAGACCGCCAAAACACTGAAAGTGACAGGATGGGAGCAGAGTGAAACTAATAAGGTTTACAGTCTCCTAGTTGAGAGAGTGGTGCTGGAAAAGCACAGCCGGTCAGGCAGCATCCGAGGAGCAGGAGAATCGACATTTCATGCATAAGCTCTTCATCAGGAATGACAGTTGATCACATTGAAATGTGTAAGATCCTGAGGGGAGTTGATAGGGTGGATATTTCCTCCTGGGAGAACTGCATTTAGAGGACACATTCTTGATGAATGGTTTATGCCTGAAACATTGACCTTCCTACTCCTCAGATGCTGCCTGACCCACTGTGCTTTTCCAGCACCACACTTTTTGATTCTGACCTCCAGCACCTGCAGTCCTCACTTCCTTGTTAACAAGCAGATGTCTTATTCTTCAACTGTGTCCTTTAAATGCAGTCCTCCCAGGAGGAAACATTCACCTTATCAACTCCCCTCAGGATCTTACACAGTTCAATGTGATCAACTGTTATTCTTCCCAACTTTAAAAGGTACAAACCCAATCTGGCTGTTACCTGTTGCAAACTAAATCTCTTGCTGATGCTCAGCCTTTTAGCGTCTGTGTGAAGAGGACACACCAAAAGGATTCAGGAACTTTGGGAATTGTACCCTAAGCTGCTTCCTACCTCTTGGGAACCATCGAGAAATCCTTGAAGCTGTTTGCATGATGGTTCGTAGTCATCTAATTGTCTGGTGTTGCAAGTAATTGTTGTAACCATGTCACATCCATGTAGAATTCAAAGGAGTTGAGGAGATGGCTTCAGGCACAGTTGAAATGGTATGGAAGGAGGGGAGAAAGAACGACTTGAACAGAAGGTCTTAGAGAGACTTCCAGTATTTGGGGATGAAGGTCCTGCCACTGATGGTGCAGACGAAAAGGAATGCACGGTATCAGAGTTCAAAGATTGGAGGATAGACATTAGGATACACATTCGGGGTTACAATGGCCTGGTGGTATAATTGCAAGCTTGTTAAACCAGGAACTCAGCTAATGTTCTGGAGGCCTGGATTCACATCCCACAACAGCAGATGGTGGAATCTGAATTCAATGTTCAAAAAAATCTGAAATGAAGTATCTACTGGTGATAATGGAGCCACTAGAAAAAAAATTACCTGGTTCACTAATGTCCTTGTGGAAGGAAATCCGCCATCCTCACCTGGTCTGGCTTACCTGTGACTCCAGACCCACAGCCATGTGGTTGACTCTCAACTGCTCTCTGAGCAATTTGAATGGGGCATTCACCCTTTTGAAACTTCTCCACCATTCAGTATGATCATGGCTGATCATCCAACTCCGTCCCCTGTTCCACTTTCTCCTCATACTCTCTGATACCTTTAGCCCTAAGAACAGTGTCTGGCTGAACTGGTGTAGCATTACAGTGTGATTGTTGTAAATACCTTTGTGTTATTCAGAGGTCTCAATTGGGGCACATTTAAGTATTCATAGAGAGATACACTGGCTTTGATAATGAGAGAATGTTGATAACAGTACTTGAAGAAACCTCATTATCCTTTTCTCTTTTATTTTGCAGCGTGTGACAAAAAGGAAGAAACAGCTAAAAACCAAAAAGCAGAGACAAAATTCCTACTTAATCCGAAAGGTGATGAATACTGAAAAGCAATACCAGGTGGGGATTCTTAGAAAGAGAGAGAGATACAGACAGGGGCAGAGAGATAGAGGGAGGAACATAAAAAGAAAGAGATATAAAGGGGAATAGAGTGAAAGAGAAATGAAGAGCAAAAGATAGAAGCAAACAGTCGCACACAAATAGATTGTGATAGCGAGAGAGTAACACAGACATGTTGTATACAAACACACATAAGGAGATGAGAAGTTTTATGTGTGTATGTGTGTTTTAAGTGAGTAGTTATTTTAAGTCACTTGTAATCTGGAATGTGTTGCCTGAAAGGGCAGTGTAAGGAGTTTCAGTCATTTCGATCAAAGTGGAATTGGATACATCGTGAACATGAAAAAATAGGGAAAGAGCAGGGATATTGGAAACAATTGGTTAATCCTTTCAAAATGTTAACACAGACAAGATGGGCCGAATATCCTCCTTGCTGTCGGATGCTCTACTAAGAGGAAGAAGAATGATATAAAGTATGAACTGCATCAGGTGGTGAGGAATCCATCAAAAAGGAGCATTTAACTTAGTCTTATCCTTACCATTATACCAGTTGCAGATGCATCTGTCCATGAAAGTATCAGTAAGAGCGACCACTGCACAGTTCTTGTGGAGATAAAGTCCCATATTTGCACTGAGAATACACACAGCAATGTGGTGACTTTCAACAGCCCTCTGAAATGGCCATGTAAGCCATTCAGTTGTTTCAATCACTACAAAGTCTCAACAAAGGAATGAAACCGGATAGACCACCTGGCAAGCACCAAGGCACAGGAAAGGCCGACGGCTGAAATAGACCGGTTGGGCCTGTAAAGTCCTCCTCACTAACATCTGGGGGCTCGTGCCAACAGTGGGAGAGCTCCCTTACAGACTAGTCAAGCAACAGCCTGACATGGTCACACTTATGGAATCATATTTTACAGACAGTGTCTCAGACCCCACCATCACCATCCCTGAATATGTCCTTTCTCACCAACAGGACAGACCTCGCAGAGATGGTTATACAATGCTTTAGAGTCAGGACGGAGTTAAGATCTTAAGACATAGCAGCAGTAATTAGGTCATTTGGACCAGTGAGTCTCCTCCACCATTCAATCATGGCTGATAAGTTTCTCAACCTCATTCTCCCACCTTCTCCCTTTGATTCCCTTAACAATCAAGAACCTAAATATTTCTGTTTAAATATTCTAAATGATCTGGCTTCCACAGCCTTCTGTGGCAATGAATTCCTTATATTCCCAACTCTCTGGTTGAAGAAGTTTCTCCTTATCTCTATTCTAAAAGGTATTTTCTTTACTCTAAGGCTGTGCCATTGAGTCCTAGCCTTTCCTGCCAACATTCAATCTATTCAGGCCATTCAGTATTTTTTTTTAGATTACTTACAGTGTGGAAACAGGCCCTTCGGCCCAACAAGTCCACACCGACCCGCCGAAGCGCAACCCACCCATACATTTACCCCTTACCTAACACTACGGGCAATTTAGCATGGCCAATTCACCTGACCTGCACATCTTTGGACTGTGGGAGGAAACCGGAGCACCCGGAGGAAACCCACGCAGACACGGGGAGAACGTGCAAACTCCACACAGTCAGTCGCCTGAGTCGGGAATTGAACCCGGGTCTCTGGTGCTGTGAGGCAGCAGTGCTAACCACTGTGCCACCATGCTGCCCCCTCAACCTTCTAAACTCCATTGAATATAGTCCCAGAGTCCTCAAACGTTCCTCATATGTTAAGCCTTTCATTCCGGGGATCATTCTCGTGAACCTCCTCTGGACCCTCTCCAGGGCCAGTACATTCTTCCTGAGGTATGGGCTCCACAGTTGCTCACAGCATTCTCAATGTGGTCTGACCAGAGCCTCATAATGCCTTAGAAGTACACCCCTGCTTTTATATTCTAAAATAAATTCCAACATTGCATTTGTCTTCCTAACTATCACCTCAACCTGCAAGTTTACCTTCAGAGAATCCTGGGCTCGGATTCCTAAATCCCTTTGCACTTCCAAAATCTGAATTTTCTACCCATTTAGGAAATAATCTATGCCTCTATTCTTTCTACCAAACTTCCTACTCTCTCACATGTATTCCACATGCCACTTCTTTGCCCACTCTCCAAACCTGTCTAGATCTTTCTGCAGCCTCCCCATCTCCTCAATGCTACTTGTCCCTCCTCCTATCTTTGTATTATCTGCAAACTTAGCCAGCATTCCCTCAGTTCCTTCATCTAGATCATTAATGAATAGAGTGAAAAGTTGTGGTCCCAACACCAGCCCTCGTGGAAGACCACTTCTCACCAGCTTCCATCCTGAGAAGGTCTCTTTTATCCCCACGCTCTGCCTTCTGCCACACAGCCAATCTTCTATCCACGCTAGGACCTTGTCTCTAACACCATGTGCCCTTATCTTACTCAGCAGCCTCCTGTGTGGCACCTTGTCAAAGGCCTTCTTGATGTCCAGGTAGATAATATCCACTGGCTCTCCTTGGTCGAATCTGTTTGAACTCCCCTTAATGAAACCATGCTGACTTTCCCCTATTTTATCATACACTTCTAAGTATTCAGAAATCTCATGCTTCACAATGGCCTGCAAAACCTTGCCAATGGCTGAGGTCAGGCTAATTTCCTGCCTTTTGCATTCCCTTCTTAAACAGAAGGAGTACATCAGTGATTGGACACTCTCTGACTTCAGTGATTCCTGAAAGGTGACCACGAACACCTATGTCCTTTAGAACTCTGGGGTGTAGTCCATCTGGTCCAGGTGACTTATCCTTCAGACCTTTCAGTTTTTCTTTTACCTTAGACTTGGGAATGGTCACTATACTCACTTCTGCTCCCTGATTTGCATGAATTTTTGGCATGTTACTCATGTCTTCTACAAGTAAGACTGACACAAAGTACCTATTCAGTTCCTCCACCATTTCTTTGTTCCCCATTACTAACTCTCCAGCCTCATTTTCTGGCAGCTCAAGGTCCACTTTTGCGGCTTTTTTGCCTTTCAAATATCTAAAGAAACTATAGCAATCTTCTTTTATATTACTGGTTAGCTTATCCTCATACTTAACCTTCTCCATCCTCATTTCTTATTTAGTTGTCCTCTGTTGGTCTTTGTAGGCTTCCCAATTCTCTGGCTTCCCATTACCTTTCGCTGTATGATATGCTTTCTCTTTTGCTTTTAAACTATCTCTGACTCCCTTGTCAGCCATGGTTGCCTTGTCCTCTCTTTAGTATGCTTCTTTTTCCTTAGGATGAATTTTTATGTTCCTGCTGAATCACTCCCAGAAACTCCTGCCATTGCTGTTCCATTGACTTTCCTGCTAGGCTCCTCTCCCAGTCAAATCTGGTCACCTCCTCTCTCATGTCTCGATAGTTACCTTTATTTATCTGTAATACTGTTACATCTGATTCCAGCTTCTCCCTCTCAAATCGCAAAGTAAAGTTGCCCTGAGAGACCACAACATTGACTCTGGAGGGTGGGTTAACATGAACAAGGAACTCTCCCGCTGGTTACCAGGAATCAATACTCCTCTATGTTGAACAGCACTTGGAGGAAGCACTGAGAGTGGCAAGGGTACAAAATGTACTCGGGGAGGGGATTTCAATGTTCATCACTAAGAGTGGCCGAGCTGGTCAGGTCCTAAAGGGCACAGCTGCTAGACTGGGTCTGTGAGGGAAGTGAGGTAGTGAGGGAATCAACAAGAAGGAAAAAATATACTGGACTTCATCATTCTTAATCTGCCAGCTACAGACGATACTAACCATGACAATATCACTAAGTCTGACTTCCACACAGTCCTTGTGGAGACAAAGTCCTGAGTTCACATTGAGAATAACCTCCATTGCGTTCTGTGGCATTGTCACTGTGTTAAATGGGACAGACTTCACACAGATCTAACAACTCAAGACTGGACATCCATGAGGTGCTGTGGGCCATCAACAGCAGCAGAAATGTACTTCAGCTGCTGTAACCTCATGGCCCAGCATATCCCCCACTCACCTATTACCATCAAGCCAGGGGATCAACTCTGGTTCAATGGAGAGTGCAGGAGGGCATGCCAGGAGCAGCACCAGGTGTACCTGAAGATGAGGCATCAAGCTGGTGAAGCCACCAAACCATCCCACAATGAATGGACCAGAGCTAAGTTCTACAGTTCTGCCACATTCAGTCATCAATAGTGGTGGACAATTAAACAACTTATTGGAGGAGGAGGCTCCACAAATACCCCCATCCTCAATCATGGAAGAGCGCAGCACATCAGTGCAAAAGGTAAGGCTGAAGCATTTGCAGCAATCTTTGACCAACACTGCAGAATGCATGTTCTATATTTGCCTCCTCCAGTAATCCCCAGTCTTTAGCCAATTCCACGTGATATCAAGTAATAGTTGGACGCACTGAATACTGCAAAGGCAATGGGCTCTGACAACATTCCAGCAATAGTACTGAAGACTTGTGATCCTGAACTTACCACTTTCCAGTCTAGTCCTTCCAATACACTGGCATCTTTCCGGCAAAGTATATAGTTACTCAGGAATGTCCTGCACATACAAATCAGGAAGAATCCAACTTGATCAATTACCACCCCTTAGTCTACACTTGATCATCAGTAAAGTGATGGAAGGGGTCACCAACAGTGCTATTAAGCAGCACCTGCTCAGCAATACTCTGCTCAGTGACACCCAGTTTGGGTTCCATGAGGGTCATTCAACTCCTGACCACAATACAGCCTTGATTCAAACATGGACAAAAGAGCTGAATTCCAGAGGGGAGGGGAGAGGGACAGCCCTTGACATCAGGACCATATTCAACTGAATGTAGCATCAAGGGACCTGAGTAAAACTGGAATCAATGGGAATCAGGAGGCAAACTCCCTGCTTGTTAGAGTCATACCTGACACATAGGAAGGTGGTTGTGGTTGTTGGAGGTCAGTCATTTCAGCTCTAGGACATCTCTGCAGGAGTTCCTTAGGGTAGTGTCCTCAGCCCCACCATCTTGAGCTCCTTCTGTCCAACATAAGGTCAGAAGTGGGGATGTTCACTAATGATTACACAAAGTTCAGCACCATTCATAACTCCTCAGACAGGGAAACAGTCCGTGTTCAAATGCAACAAGATCTGGACAATATCCAGACTTGGGCTGACAAGTGGCAAGTAACTTTGGCGCCACACAAATGCCAGGCGATGATCATCACGAATAAGAGACAATCTAACCACCACATCTTGACATTTGATGGTGTTACCATCACTGAATTCTCCTGCTATCAATATCCTGGGGGTAATCATTAACCAGAAACTCAACTGAACTCACTACATAAATGCAGTGGCCAAAAGGTCAGGTCTGAGGCTAGGAATCCTGCAGTAAGTAACTCACCTCCTTACTCCCCAAAGCCTGTCCACCATCTCCAAGGCACAAGTCAGGAGTGGGATGGAATACTCCCCACTTGCCTAGATAGGTACAGCTCCATTAACACTGAAGAAGCTTGTTCACCATCCAGGGCAAAGCAATCCACAATTTGGGACCACATCCACAAACACCCACTTCCGCCATCACTGGTGCTCAGTAGCAGCAGGGTGTACCATCTACAAGATGCACTGCAGAAATTCACCAAAGGTCCTCAGACAGCACCTTCCAAACCCATGACCACTTCCATCGAGAAGGACAAGGGTAGCAGGTACATTGGAACACTACCGACTGCAAGTTCCACTCCAAGTCACTCACAGTTAAACAAGAATAGAACAATACAGGCCCCTGGGTCCTCAGTGTTGGCAGTGGAATAGGGCTTCTGAGACCGGGGCTCATCTCCTCAGTCTGCTTTTCTCTTTAATTTCTTTTCTTTGTTTTCTCTCTTATTCTTTTTCCCTTCTTTTCTCTCTTTTATTTTACTTATCACTTGGTGACAGTAGCAGTGAATGACCTCACCACAGACTCGAGTAGGCCCAGCAGTGTCTACTCATGGCAGTGGCATCGGAGTTTGGGTTCCCAGTGGCTTCTGCACGGTCAAGGTGATCCTAGTGCCGACTCATGGCTGCTGAGGCAGAGGAGAGTTCGGGTTCCAGGCAGCATCTGTGCCCAGCATAGGTTCCAGGTGGTGGAGGTGGTTTTGGTCCCAGTATGAGACCCTGCAGCATTAACAGTGGCTCCATCAGCAAGATGGGCCCAAAAGGACTCATGTTTGGGTCACTGTGGTACCTGGTGTTGGTGGCATCTGTGTTGGTGAAGTCCATAGAGGACTCATAGTGGCATAAACATCAGTGGAGGTAAGATGGTGCTGAAATGTAGCAACTTTGATTCCAACAGTGACATGGCGAAAGGGCTTGTGCCTGGCCACCAGGCCCATGATAGAGCTGTTAACAAAAAGGACTGTAAGCTGAACAATGTTCTTTATTTCTTTATTCCGCTGCCTTTATCTTTTATATTTTGATTTATTTTTCTGTGCTTTAAGATGATAGCAAAGAGTCGTGACACTATACAACACATATTTCCTTGTGTCTGCATGGGTTTTCTCTGGGTGCTCAGGTTTCCTCCCACAATCCAAAAATGTGCAGATTAGGTGAATTGGCCGTGCTAAATTGCCCGTAGTATTAGGCGAAGGGGTAAATGTAGGAGAATGGGTGTGGGTGGGTTGCGCTTCGATGGGTCCGTGTGGACTTGTTGGGCCGAAGGGCCTGTTTCCACACTGTAAATAATCTAATCTAATCTAATATTTTGTAACAAAACACACATGACAATGAATAAAATAAATCAAATCAAATCATCTTGATTCAGAAATATACTGCCATTCCTTTACTGTCACTGGGTCAAAATCCTTTCTTAGGACATTGTGGGTCTAACACAGCACATGGACTGCACTGATAGAAGAAAACAGCTCAAGCCCACCTTCTCAAGGGGCAACTGGAGATGGGCAATGAATGCTATCCCAGCCAGCGACACCTACTTCCCATGAGTGAATTTTAAAAATCTCTCCGCTGATTGGAGTCATACGTGGCACAAAGGAAAAAGATTTGTAATGGTTAAGGAAAATATTGGTAACAGCAGCAATGTGCGCCATCTTCAAGATGCAACAATTATCAAGGTTCATTTGACAGCTCATCCTAACCCATGACCACTTCCATTTAGAAGGACAAGGGGAGCAGGCATAGAAGAACCCCTCCACTTGCAGGTTCCCCTCTGAGTTACTCACCATCCTGACTTGGAAATATATTGTTGTTCCTTCAGTGTCGCTGGGTCAGAATCCTCCCTAAATGCACAAGTGTATGTTCCTACCCCACAGAAACCACAGTGGTTCACGAAGGGGTTTCAACACTACCTTTTGAATAGCATTTATGATGGATAATGAATGCTGCTCTAGCCAGTGATACCCACACCCCATGAAAGATTAAGTTTAAAAAATCTGTTGAAGGGTAATAGTTCCTAAGACAGTTCCTAAGTCTTGTATTCCTAAGGCAAAGGATGGATATGCATGAACAGTCAGCTGAAATCTATGACCAAATATGTCATATGTATAAACTTCCTGCTCTAACTTCTGAATTTTGTAATTTTAGTGGGTATGGTATTTTTGTGATTAATGGCATCCACAATGATACCATCTATTCCAAGCTGCCAACTCTCTTTGAAAATCCAGTTGGTTCACAGTATCCTTCTGATCTGACCTATGTCTGACTCAAGTTCCACATTAAAACAAAAGTATAATATGACAGAGATTGGAAATTGGAAACAAAAACAGAAAATACACAAAAACTCTCAGGGGGACAGGCAGCAGCTGTGGTGAGAAAAACAGTTAATGTTTGATGTCATGACAAAAGTTGTTACCAATTCTTGTTAACTTTGAGCACTTGCTGTTTTTTATTTCAATATCTTACTGTGTTTTACATGCTTCTCTGGGAAATGTAGAGATGACCTATATCCTGAGTACAGATTTTATGGATATATTATCTTTAGTTTGTACAGCAAACACAAGCACACAAGAAACCACAAAAAACACATGCAGGAAACCATCAACACTACTTGAATCAAGCACCCGATCAAAATGGGAGTGACTTGGACTCTGCTGTCAATGTCCTGGTAAGTGCTCCATTTGTCATGGATGTGTCCTCAGCCTGATTAAGGATAAAGAGAATGAAAAGCATTCACTGAGTAATTCATGTATGCCATCCAGGAATCCAATCACATAATAGAATTAGAGAATTGCAGGAGGGGACATTGAGATAGGTCTTTTGAAGAACAATTCAACTATGAATACAATTCAATTTTTCTCATTATCCCTGGATTTTTTTTCTCTGCTTGAGGACGTTTACAAAATCCCTTGCTTCCAGCTCATCAGTTCTGTTATTCTCTTTCCCTCAGATCAACTTGTCCCTCTGTTCCCACACTGACAATAAAGTGCTAACACCTATTGTTCTGCCATTTTATACCACCTTGAGCAGCGCCTCTGATGTTGCCTGTCTTCCCACCACAACATACTAGAAAATACTTTGGGGTATTACTGTATGAAGGACAGTGTGTGCATTATGCAAGCTATTTATTTCCTGGCCCTAGTTGTTCTGGTGATGCTGTTAGACTCTCTCTCTTGGTGTAGAGGAGGCAGGTTATGGAGTGCCCATAGTCTTCTTCATTCTGTCCAATTCCTCCGTGGAGCGAAGGGCAAGATCTGCCTTCCTCCTTCGCTGCCAATTAACCTGAGATGTTAATGGAAAACTCAGGTGGAAATAGCCATCTGCACCCAACGCAACCCTCCAGCCCAGTTGATGGGTCGTGCCTGACTGGACTCAGTCAACCTGACCCCATTTACCCAGGTCATGTGGCATGCTCCAGGGTTACGGGTCCTGGCCAGGTGCTGTCTGAGTTGTATTCACTGCTTTTGGCCTCTCTTAGAAGTGGGATACCTACTCTGAAAAGAATAGATGCCCTAATGTCTGATGGGCACATCAAAACAAGTGCTTCCAGAAGCAGCTACAACTTGCAACCTTATGCCAGCTTCACTGCTATTACCATCTCTCCAGTTTGGGATTTTAGAAGTCATTTATTTTACCCTTTTCCTCTTTTTAATTCTGGGCAGGTACTTGTTCTCGCTTCATTTTCCCATACTACAGCATCGTGCATTAAATTACAGATCAATCCTTATCAGACAGAAAGAACATATAGGTGCAAATATTTCAACCCAATGAAATAGGTGGCAGCCATTTGCTGATATATTTGTCAGGGACAATGTTCTCACCATTGACAGTCAACCTGTCTGGTTTAAAATTTAAACAGGTAGTTAAATGTCAATCATCATTAATTGGTAGATTCTCCAGAACAATATTTCTATTGTGTAAGGTCCATTTGCCAATCAAAGAGAACTTGCCTCTCATGCAGTATAAATGTTCATTTTCCCCTCTAGTTGGTATTTCTTGCAAATTTCCTAGATGGGTGCAAAATGAAACGCTTCCATGAAATGTGCCTTTGCCAGCCAGACCCACAAGCTGCCAGTTCTTAGTCATAATTGATTTGAAACCATTCCTTTTTCCTTCCCATTATAGTGTGCTAGTTATCAAGAATGAAACCTTCTGATTAAAATTTGTCCCTCAGCAGCAGGTACTTTCTGCAAATGTTGGGAAATGGAAAAGCACAGAAGATTTACAGATAACAGATCATCAGACTTTCCAAAAGGTTTGAATATGATTCACTATTTGTATAGAATTGCTGCAAACTTGAGATATTTACATTCTTCATCAGGAATGTTGCTTGATTATGTCCATCAAGCAATGATTTGGGTGGAATTAATTGACCTTTCCTCTTCACCCAACCACAAGAATTGCACCGAGACCTTGGGTGGAATCCTTCTCTTCTGAGAAGTCATGGAGAACATGGTGGGGGAGAAGATTAGCACATGGGTTAACATTATTGATATACCTGCTATCTTCCTGCCACAGGAGGAGTAGCATTCTGGGTTGGACATTCACACAAACATAGAAGATAGGAACAAGTGTAAGCCATTCAGCCCTTCAAGCCTGCCCCACCATTCAACATGATCATGGCTGCTCATCCACATCCCCTCCAGTTGTCTCTTCCCACTTTCTCCCCATTTCCTCGATCCTTTAAAGTAAAGAACTATATCTAATTCCTTCTTGAAAACAGTTAATGTTTTGGTCTTGACTAGTTTCTGTGGTAGTGAATTACATAGGCTCACCCCTCTCTGGGTGAAGAAATTTCTCCCCATCTCAGAGGATTGACCTAAGTGGCCAATCTTAAGTCATATGTAATAATCTCTGTGGACTGGCTGCCTAATAGAAAATAATTGGTTTTGGAACCTGTTTTGTAAGGAACAGTCCCACTAGGGATCACAATTGAGATTGCAAGGCCTCAGTGTGCACAAATGTGAGTGTCATGGCAATTTCCAAAGGTTTTCTGAATTATCATGTCAATATGGTGCTGATCTGGACGTCAGTACCACAGGGATGGAAAACATCGTGTTGCTAAGAGTGCCCTGCTAAAGATTTCACAAGACCAGGGCAGCTGTAATGCATTGCATCTCTCAGGGAATTCAGGATCCTTTGCATTTTTAGATCAGCATCCTCAGTGAATAATGTGTCACAGACTCAGGGTCCAGTGAAATGGAAGTCAGTGGAGAACACCTAGCTGAATAGTTACATCTTAGGACAGGAGCACAAGACAGAATTCGGTCTTCACTCTGTAAGCAGTTCTCAGGCTGCACTAATGCACAAAGGCAGAGCCTGGCTAATTGATTAGCTCCCCTGCCTCGAAATCAGAAGGTTGAGAGTTTAGGTTCCCCAACAGGAGTCTTAAGCACCTATTCTCGGATGATACACCGAGCACAAAACAGGAGGGGTGCTGTGTTGTCAGCGGCACCATTTGTTCATTAAGATGCTTAACTGGATAATGCTGCAGCAGTTTGAAGAAAATTGTAATTTTCTCTGGTGTTCTAGCTAATGGTTCCCCTTAATCAACAATGTCTAGACAGATGATCAATATCTCATTGAGTTCTGAAGAGTCACCGGACCTGAAACATTAACTTTGATTTCGCTCCACAAATGCTGTCAGACCTGCTAAGCTTTTCCAGTAACTTCCACTTTTGCGTATGTAAATATCTCACTGCTTTCTGATGAAGGGCTTATACCCGAAATGTCGATTCTCCTGCCCCTCGGGTGCTGCCTGTGCTTTTCCAGCACCACACTCTTGACTCTGATCTCCAGCATCTGCAGTCCGCACTTTCTTAAATATCTCACTGCTGTTTGTTGAGTCATCCCACACAAATATTTGTTGTCACATTTCATCCAGCAGCTCTTTAAATGACTGTAAAGGTTGTGAAAGGTGATATTCAAATGCAGATCTTTCTTTCTTGCAGATGCAGCCTAAAGTAGCTCCTTCCCGGGCAGAAAGGACCACAAAAAGAGGATCCCTTCAGTCCCATGGCCACTTTGAAGCGCATGAGCCTGGGTCTGAACATGAAGAGCGGACACCTGCCCTTTCTGACCCTGCACCCCAGAGAAACCGCAAAATCGGGGAAGGAAAGGTATTTGCCGGCTTTTACAGATTCATAATATGTGTTTTGAGAAAAGACAGTGACTAAATTCTGTTGTGTTTGTTAAGATTCTGATGGGTATGCAGATGACTCTTAAGCCTGATCTGCTAAAAAGGTTAACGTTTCAAATCTAGTACGACTCTTCTCCAGATCTGGAAGGTGTTAGAAAATATATTTTTCCTGATATTTTGTCAATATCAGA
The DNA here is from genome assembly GCF_020745735.1 of Hemiscyllium ocellatum. NCBI lineage: Eukaryota > Metazoa > Chordata > Chondrichthyes > Orectolobiformes > Hemiscylliidae > Hemiscyllium > Hemiscyllium ocellatum. Next base: position 113,042,591 of record NC_083408.1, read on the forward strand.
GGAGTAACAAGAGAGAGCAGGGGGTTAAATTCCTCTCAGTACACAACCTAGAGTCATAGAGATGTAAAGCGTGGAAACAAACACTTTGGTCCGGCTCGTCCCAGTCGATCCAGACATCCTTACCTAACCTTGCCCCATTTGCCAGCACTTGGCCCATATCCCTCTAAACTCTTCCTATCCATGTCCCCCCATCCAGATGCCTCTTAAATGTTGTAATTGTACCAGCCCCACCACTTCCTTGGCAGTTCTTTCCACACACACAGCACCCTCTACATGAAAACGTTGCCCCTTCGGTTCCTTTTACATCTTTTCTCTTATACCTACACCCCTCTAGCTCTGGAATCCTCCACACCGGAGGAAAATAGCTTGCCTGTTTACCCTTTCCGTGCCCCTCATGATTTTATAAACCTCTTCAGCCTCCAGGGAAATCAGCCTCCAGCCTTTCCAGCCTCTCCCTGTAGCTCAAACCCTCCAACATCCTTGTAAATCTTTTCAGAACTCTTTCAAGTTTCACAACATCCATCCCATTTTGTTCGTAATAATTTCGTAATCTTGGAAATAAATTCTGTTTTGTTTAAAACTAATGGGGCTTGGTCAGCTTAATCCATCTTGGAATACCTGCGTTCCGACTGCTTAAACCAACTCGCAAAGCTCGGGTCTGGGCTACCTTCTTCAAATGTTTTGAGGATTTGTTCTGATAGTTCCGATTGGGATCATGTGCAGGACATATTTTATGTCGGAATGCTACTGTACATCAGCAGGCACACAGCCTTTGACAAAAGATAGATCCAGTACTAGGGATCAGGAGACCTTGCTGACTGGGGTTCTCCATACAGCTGCAGCCTTTATCCACTGTCGGCGCCACTGATATCACATGAATGGCTTCCACCTAAATCACTATTGAGGACCTGTTTTGGATTGTGCTTTGTCTAGCTCCTCCCCTCAATCGTCAGGATCCCTACCAAGAACCAAGGGCTCAAGTGACTAAATGGCTGGATTGTAATGCAGAGTAATGCCAAAAATTTCCATACTGTGGTGTGATGATGCTGCTCCTTTAACAAGATTAAATTATCCTTGTTTTCTTTTCAGAGGGGTCATAAAGTCAGAGGTTCCGATATGTCTGGGTTTATTTATTTGAGAATGCTTTTAAGTCTTTCTTTTAAAACACTTTTACAATGAAAGGGAAGTGGCTAATTGTCCCAGTTCAGGGTTTGGTTTGGTTTGTTTTCGCAAGTGGTCAATTATTGCTGGACCCAGAGAAACAGCTCCAGGCTGATTCTCTCTCTCTCTCTCTCTCTCTCTCTCTCTCTCTCTCTCTCTTTTTTTCTCTCTACAATCTCTGTGTTTGATTTTATCTTTTTTTTGCCGAGGGGGTGTTTATGGGGACGGTACAAATATTTGGAACAGCATCATTAAGTTGCGAGAGCGTCAACTGGGGTTTCAGATAGATTGTTATTCTAAATTTAATTTGCTTTTGTTCATGTGTAAAATGAATTTTGTTTTGTTTATCCTGGGATATCCACTTTACACCTGCTCAAAACAACTAACAAAATGAGGGTCTGGGCTACCTTCTTGAAATGTTTTGAAGGGGTCCAGCCTCGTCCACAACAGTGGTTGCCATGAAAAACTCTCCTTCTCAACCTCTTCGCTCCACACCTGAGGCATGGTGATCCTCAGGTAAACCACGACCAGTCATCTTCTCTACTGAGAGAACAATCCTATGTTTCAGTCCTTCACTTTATTAACAAACACTTTACATTTTTCACTGTATCTCTACACCATCTGCCCACTTGCTCCTCCTCTGTCTCTGTCAAAAGTATAAAAATAGCCTATTTTTCACCATCTTCCCGTTCTGAAGAAGATTAACTCCGTTTCTCTCTCCACAAATACTACTAGACCTGCTGAGTTTCTCCAGCATTTTCTCTTTGTTTCAGATTCTAGCATCTGCAGGATTTTGCTTTTATTTGCTGTATAGAGGGCAGGGTAGTGCAGACTGAGAGTTTTGGACAAAGTGCTGACATCTTGTTGAAATGCCTTCTGGACATTTAGTTCAAGCCGGTTCCCCTTTATCCTCATTGCTTGTTATTTCCTCAGAATCACTCCAAAACCTTAGTCAGATACGATTTCCCCAAACATAAATTGTCTTTCCCAAAATCAAGTTGACTCTGTCCAATTACATTTTGATTTTCCAACTGTCTCGCTACATCCACCTTAATAAAATGTTCCAGCATTTAGAATCATAAAGTCATCAACATGTACAGCACAGAAATAGACCATTTGCTCCATCTTATCCACGCCAACCAGATACCCTAAATTAATCTTGTCCCTTTTGCCAGCACTTGGCCCATATCCCTTCCTATTCATATACCCATCCAGATGCCTTTTAAATGTTTTAATTGTACCAGCCTCCACCACTTCCTCTGGCAGCTCATTCCATACACGCACCACCCTCTGCATGGAAAAGTTGCTCTTAGGTCCCCGTTAAATCTTTCCCATCTCACCTTAAACCTTAGTTTTGGACTCTCCTTCTACAGAGAAAATACCCTGACTGTTCACTCTATCCGTTCCCCTCATGATTCTATAAACTTCAAAAAGGTCACCCCTCAGCCTCCAATGCTTCAGGGAACAAAGCCCCAGCCTCTTCATCCTTTCCGTATTGCTCAAACCCTCCAACCCTGGCAATATCCTTCCATATTTTTTCTGAACCTTTTCAAGTTTCACAACATCTTTCCTATAGCAGGGAGACCAGAATTGAACACAATATTCCAAAAGTGGCCTAACCAATGCCCTGTACAGCTGCAACATGACATCCCAACTCCTATACTCAATGTATTGACCAATAAAGCATACCAAATGCTTTCTTCACTGTCCTGTCTGGGTGACTCAGTGGTTAGCACTCCTGCCTCACAATGCCAGGGAACTTGGGCAACTGCGTGTGTGGAGTTTGCACAGACACCTCGTGTCTGTGCTGGTTTGCTCCAGTTTCTTCCCACAGTCAAAGATGTGCAGGTTAGGGTGGATTGGCCATGCTAAATCCAAAGATGTTTAGGTGGATTAGCTATGGGAAATGAAAAATGTGTTGCTGGAAAAGCGCAGCAGGTCAGGCAGCATCCAAGGAACAGGAGAATCAACGTTTCGGGCATAAGCCCTTCTTCAGGAATGAAGAGGGTGTGCCAAGCAGGCTAAGATAAAAGGTAGGGAGGAGGGACTTGGGGGAGGGGCATTGGGAATGCGATAGGTGGAAGGAGATAAGGTGAGGGTGATAGGCTGGAGAGAGGGTGGGGGCGGAGAGGTCGGGAAGAAGATTGCAGGTCAAGAAGGCGGTGCTGAGTCCGAGGGTTAGGACTGAGATAAGGTGGGGGGATGGGAAATGAGGAAGCTGGAGAAATCTACATTCATCCCTTGTGGTTGGAGTGTTCCTAGGCTGAAGATGAAGCGCTATTCCTCCAGGCGTCGTGTTGCCATGGTCTAGTGATGGAGGAGGCCAAGGACCTGCATGTCCTTGGTGGAGTGGGAGGGGGAGTTAAAGTGTTCAGCAATGGGGCGGTTGGGTTGGTTGGTGTGGGTGTCCCAGAGGTGTTCTCTGAAACATTTCGCAAGTAGGCGGCCTGTCTCCCCAATGTAGAGGAGACCACATCAGGTGCAGCGGATGCAGTAAATGATGTGTGTGGAGGTGCAGGTGAATCTGTGGCAGATATGGAAGGATCCCTTGGGGCCTTGGAGGGAAGTGAGAGGGGAGATGTGGGCCCAAGTTTTGCATTTCTTACGGTTGCAGGGGAAGGTGCTGAGAGTGGAAGTTGGGTTGGTGAGGGATGTGGACCTGACGATGGAGGGAATGGTCTTTCCGGAATGCTGATAGGGGAGGGGAGGGAAATATATCCTTGGTGGTGGGGTCTGTTTGGAGGTGGTGGAAATGATGAAGGATGATACAATGTATCTTGAGGTTGGTGGGGTGGTAGGTGAGGACCAGTGGGGTTCTGCCCTGGTGGCGATTGGAGGGGCGGGCCATGGGAAATGCAAGGTTACAGGAGTGGTGCGTCTGGGTGGGATGTTCTTCAGAGAGCGGACTCTTTGGGTCAAATGGCCTGTTTCCACATGATAAGGACACTCCTTGTCCCATTTGCCCATCTATTCAAGGTCCCATTATACTCTGAGGTAACCTTCGTTGCTGTCCACTATACCACTAATTTTGGAGTCATCAGCAAACTGGGCGGCACGGTGGCACAGTGGTTAGCACTGCTGCCTCACAGCGCCTGAGACCCGGGTTCAGTTCCCGACTCAGGCGACTGACTGTGTGGAGTTTGCACGTTCTCCCCGTGTCAGCGTGGGTTTCCTCCGGGTGCTCCGGTTTCCTCCCACAGTCCAAAGATGTGCGGGTTAGGTGAATTGGCCATGCTAAATTGCCCGTAGTGTTAGGTAAGGAGTAAATGTAGGGGTATGGGTGGGTTTCGCTTCGGCGGGTCGGTGTGGACTTGTTGGGCCGAAGGGCCTGTTTCCACACTGTAAGTCTAATCTAAAAAAAACCATACCTCCTATGTACATATCCTCATTTCCCTCTGTCAGACTTTGAGCTAACTCACCTGTAGTTTCTTGTTTTCTGTCTGTACCACATCCCAAGCTCACCACACATCTTGCTTGAATAGCAGAGTCTGTTTGGCTATCTTCCACTGTTTTACTTTGCACGTGGGCACATCATCTGGGCAGTGAAGAAAAAAAAACGCTGTGCACATCCATACCTCTGATTTTATGTTGGAACAGCTGTTTGGGTGTAGGATTCTACCCTGATGACCTCTTACAGAAATGTCCTAGTGTTGAAACGATTATCCTCCAACAAACACAACCAGTTTCCCTTGAGGAAGGTAATGGCGAGGATCCTCCTTGAATCCGTTAACTTGAGTTTGGTAGTGCTGTGGAATCATACTCTTGGTCAAACATTCCCACATTTCAGTCACTCTTACTGTACTTCTAAAATCAGCTCCATACCTCAGGTTACAACGTGATCTTGACCAGATGGTCCAATGGACTGAGAAGTGGCAGATGGAGTTTAATTTAGATAAATGCGAGATACTGTATTTTGGGAAAGTAAACCTTAGCAGGACTTATACACTTAATGGTAAGTTCCTAGGGAGTGTTGCTGAACAAAGAGACCTTGGAGTGCAGGTTCATAGCTCCTTGAAAGTAGAGTTGCAGGTAGATAGGATAGTGAAGAAGTCGTTTGGTATGCTTTCCTTTATTGGTCAGAGTATTGAGTCCAGGAGTTGGGAGGTCATGTTGCGGCTGTACAGGACATTGGTTAAGCCACTGTTAGAATATTGCATGCAATTCTGGCCTCTTTCCTATTGGAAAGATCTCATGAAACTTGACAGGGTTCAGAAAAGATTTACAAGGATGCTGCCAGGGTTGGAGGTTTTGAGCTACAGGCAGAGGCTGAACAGGCAGGGGCTGTTTTCCCTGGAGTGTCGGAGGCTGAGGGGTGACCTTATAGAGGTTTATAAAATCATGAGGGGCATGGATAGGATAAATAGACAAAGTCTTTTCCCTGGAGTGGGGGAGTCCAGAACTAGAGGGCATAGGTTTAGGATGAGAGGGGAAAGATATAAAAGAGACCTAGGGGGCAACTTTTTCACTCAGAGGGTGGTATATGTATGGAATGAGCTTCCAGAGGAAGTGGTGGAGGCTGTACAACTGCAACATTTAAAAGGCATCTGGATGGGTATATGAATAGGAAGATTTTAGAGGGACATGGACCAAGTGCTAGCAGATGGGACTAGAGTGGGTTAGGATATCTGGTCGGCATGAACAAGTTAGACCGATAGGTCTGTTTCCATGCTGTACATCGCTATAATTCTATGACTCTATAAAAGCAATAATGAGATCTGGGATCAAATGACCCAAGACAAATGACTAGATTATCCCAAAATGGAGATGGAATGTAATGATGTGTTGATGGGCTCAGAAAAAATAGATTGCATGAGGTGCATAATTATTGGCATGCTCTTATTCAGTCATGCAGTCTTTTGGTTGCTGTATACTCCAGGTAATTCTTATAACATATAAAAATGCGGATGAGAATGTTTGTACTTTTCTGCAACATTGCTAATCATTTGTGCCGAACCTAAACTATTTTCATTCTCTCCTAAAGGTCACCCCAGTCTTGAGTATTGAAGAAACTGCTGCTGTTTCAGAGGTATTGCATTCCTACCACCTTCAATGATCAAGGATAGGTAGATAGGAAAAAAGGAAACTGCATTCATTGTCCTACTCTGATGGTGTGGCTTTCATCAAAACACTAATCCATGGCAGTAGGAGAGCTTTGAGGGATTTCACATCCATTGTTGTTTTTATTATGTCTCTCAAACCACAAGGCAGTTTCATGTAGTTTAATGAATTACTTTGATATAAGTAATTATGGTTATATCACTAAGGATGGGAGCCATTTTGCACAAGTCTACAAACTCCAAACAGCAGAGAGATCAATAGTCAGGAGAGCAAGTTAAAGAAAGCAGAGGATTTAGTGGTCTAATACATAGACAAGATGTTATAACAAGTAATGCTTCGTCACCCTGACATAACTGCACAGAAGCTGGTATCTCGTCATCAAGTCCTTGCTGAGCAAGAATCCAGCACACCTTTAAAGCATTACAGGCTTACTAGAAAAGAGCTCAAAATGGACTGAAGAGAGCGAAGGGGGGAATGAAAAAGGCTTGGCAAGAAGGATTAGGGAGAACCCAAAGGCATTTTACTCATATGTGAAGAATAAGAGAATGATCAGGGAGACAGGTAATGCTGGTCAGGGATAACGTAGGGAACTTGTGCGTGGAATCTGAGCAGATAGGGAAAGCCCTAAATGGGTCTTCTGCTTCAGTTTTCACTAAGGATAAGGACCTTGTTGTGAATGAAAACTTTGAGGAGCCAGGAAACAGGCTTGACCAGATCAAGATTGATGAAGTTGATGTGCTGGAAATTTTGGCAAATGTTAAGATTGATAAGTCCCCCGGGCCAGACCAGATTTATCCAAGGCTGCTCCGGGAAGTGAAAAAGGAGGTTGCTAAGCTGCTGGCGAAGATCTTTGCTTCCTCACTCTCCAGGGAGTTTTACCGGAGGATTGGAAGGAGGCAAATGTTGTTCCTCTTTTCAATAAGGGGAGTAGGGAAATCCCCGGCAATTACAGACCAGTCAGTCAGTCTTACGTCTGTGGTCAGTAAAGTTTTGGAAAAAAGTCTGAAGGATAGGATTTATGACTATTTGGAAAAGCATAGTGTGATTAAAGGTAGTCAGCATGGCTTTGTGAGGGGCAGGTAATGCCTCACAAATCTTATTGAGTTCTTTTAGGAGGTAACGAGATAGTGGATGTGGTGTGTATGGACTTCAGCAAGGCACTTGATAAGGTATCCCATGGTAGACTCATTCATAATGTCAGGAAGTATGGGATATAGGGAGATTTGGCTATCTGGATTCAGAATTGGCTGGCTGACAGAAGGCAGAGAGTGGTTGTGGATGGAAAGTATTCTGCCTGGAGGTCAGTGTTGAGTGGGGTCCTGCAGGGCTCTGTTCTTGGGCCTCTGCTCTTTGTAGTTTTTATAAATGACTTGGATGAGGAGGTTGAGGGGTGGGTTAGTAAATTTGCAGATGACACAAAGGTTGGAGGTGCCGTTGATAGTATCGAGGGCTACTGCAGGCTGCAGCGCAACATAGACAGGATGCAGAGCTGACTGAGAAATGGTAGATGGAGTTCAACCTGGATAAAGGCGAAGTGATGCATTTTGGAATGTCGAACTCAGATGCTGAATATAGGATTAAAGACAGGATTCTTGGCAGTGTGGAGGAACAGCGGGATCTTGGTATGCAGATGCCTAGATCCCTCAAAGTTGCCACCCAAGTGGATAGAGTTGTTAAGAAAGCATATGGTGTTTTGGCTTTCATTAACAGGGGAATTGAGTTTAAGAGCCACAAGGTTTTGCTACAGCTCTACAAAACCCTGGTGAGACCACACTTGGAGTATTGTGTCCAGTTCGGGATGCCCTATTGTAGGAAAGATACAGAGGCTTTGGAGAGGGTGCAAAGAAGGTTTACCAGGATGCTGCCTGGACTGTAGAGGGCTTGTCTTACAGAGACAGGTTGACTAAGCTCGGACTTTTCTCTCTGGAGAGAAGGAGGAAGAAAGTTGACCTGATTGAGGTGTACAAGGTAATGAGAGGAATGGATAGAGCCGGTAGCCAGAGACTTTTCCCCAAGGCAGGATTGACTGCCACGAGGGGTCATAATTTTAAGACATTAGGAGAAAGGTATAGAGGAGACATCAGAGGTAGGTTCTTTATGCAAAGAGTTGTGAATACATGGAATGCATTCCCAGCTGTGGTTGTGGAAGCAGAGTCATTACGGACAGTTAAGCGACTGCTGGACATGCACACGGAGAGCAGTGAATTGAGGGGTGTGTAGATTGGGTTATTTTATTTTAGATTAGGATTAATCCTTAGCACAACATAGTGGGCTGAAGGGTTTGTTATGTGCTGTACTTTTCTATGTTCTATGTTCTCAGTCCAAAAGATCATAAGACATAGGAGTGGAAGTAAGGCCATTCAGCCATTTCAACGCCACTTACCCGCACTTTTTATTTACTTGAGATCTTTAGAACGTATTGGGATTGTGAAAAGTAGCAAAATGAATATAAGTTTCTTCTTACCCAACAAAAATATGTTGTACCTTTGGAATGTGTGGTCCCAAAGAGCAGCATGGCCTGCTGGGAATTTGATTTTTCTGAGTATCCCTAAGTGGCCAGGAAATCATGGTTAGCAGTGAACCTTTTAATGTGCTCTCGAAGCAAATGAAGTCTCAGTTACAACGTCAAAAAAAACCACATCATCACAGAGGGAATGCAAATAACTCATGTGATGACGAAATGGCACCCAGAAGAAACTCATGGCCAAAGCTTGATTGTAGGATTTCATTATGATCTCATGGTATCATAGGTTCATACAGTGCAGAAGAAGCTCTCTAGCTCATTGAATCTGCTCTGACAAAAAACACTCTAAATCTGTACTAGTCCCAGGTTCCTGTTCCAGGCCTATAGCCTTGCTTGTTACGATATTTCAGGTGTCTCATCCAAATACTCCTGAAGTTTCCTGTTCGAACTACCCTCCCATGCAGTGCATTGCAGATCTCCACAACATTCTGGGTGAACAGGTTTAACATGGAATCCTTCCTAAACCTCCCGCCTTTCACTGTCGTCTTGCAAATGGCCACATTTTGAAGAAGGGGAACAGCAGCTTTCTATTTACCCCCTTCATGCCCCTCATTACCTTACACACCTCTATCAGGTTCCCCCTCTGCTCCAAAGAAAACAGCCTAAACCTATTCAGTCTCTCTTCATCACTGAACTGCTCCATCCCAGGCAACATTCTGGTGAATCCCCTCTGTAATCCCTCCATTGCAATCACATCATTCCTGGAGTGTGGTGACCAGACTGAGTCAGTACTCCAGTGCGGCCTCACAAAAGTCCTATACTGCTCCGACACAACCTTCTTGCCCTTATAATCTATGCATCAACTGACAAAGGCAAGCATCCCATATGCCTTCTTAACTACCCTGTAACAGGCCTCACCGCCTGCTGGGTTCTGTGGACGAGTATCCCAAGATCAGTTTGTTCCTCTGAGCTTCCTAGTGTCCAGTCATTTGTTGAGTATTTTTCCACTTCTCAGTGTTAAATTCCATCTGCCACTGATCTGTCTGGCTGACCAACCTGTTTATATTCTCCTGTGTAACATTAGACTTTCCTGCTCACTGTTAACCACCCGGCCAATTTTCTGTTATTTACAAACTTACTTATCTTCTCCCTGACATGCTCATTTATGTCATTCATATATGCCATGAACAATAATGGACCCAGCACTGATCCCTGTGGTACACCACAGGGCACTGGCCCACAGTCACACACACAGCCTTCTACCACCACCCTCTTGTGTCTCCTGTCACTAAGGAGAAAGTGAGGTCTGCAGATGCTGGAGATCAGAGCTGAAAATGTGTTGCTGGAAACGCGCAGCAGGTCAGTCAGCAACCAAGGAACAGGAAATTTGACATTTCGGGCATAAGCCCTTCATCAGGAAGGAATGTTCCTTGGATGCTGCCTGACTTTTCCTGTTCCTTGGATGTCTCCTGTCACTAACCCAATTTTGGATCTAACCTGGCAAGTTTCCCTGGATCCCATGTGCTTTCACCTTCTTTATCATTCTCCCATATGGCATCATAACAAAGGCTTTGCTGAAATTCGCATAGAGTGCATCAACTGTACAAACCTCATCAGCACATCTGGACACCTCCTCCAAAAATTCAATCGAGCTTGTTAGGCATGACCTGGGTTGTATGGAAATCTGTGCTCTATTTGGTGGCAGGGTAGCCTGTGAGTCAGAAGGCTGTGGATACAAAATCCAGGCTAACCATTGTTTGCCACGATGAGGGAGTCCTGCACGGTCAGTTAAGGCATTAAGCTAAGGTCTGATTGCTGTCACATTGTTCCCAGATCCCTTCTTCGGCAAATATTTATCCTACAACCAATATCAATGAAACAGATGGGTCAGCATGTTGAGATTACAATTTCTGAGGGCTTGCAAATTGACTGCTTCCTTTCCTTCATTATAGCAGAAATCAGAATTAGCTGCAAAATGCTTTAGAATGTTGTGAATGACTCAATGTATTTCCAAACTTTAATTGATCTTTATTTCCACCCTCAGGCTAGACTTGGGACCAGTGAAGATTCAATCTATGATGACTATATGTCTGGTGGAATAAGCATGAGACTACACCACCCTACGAATAGTAAGACGCCTGTTTTGTACTTTGTGGTCACCTGAGATTATTGATAGTATTAAAAGGTCTGAGCAAATATTGGAAGGGAAGGAGTGAGCTGATGAAACTGCACAAATATCATAAGTACAGGCCACAAAGGTTTATTCTCCAGTTCTAGTGTTTGCAAACAACCCCACTCTAAACATATGTAAAGGTTTAAATACCTATTTTCACGCCCAACAGATCATTCCATACAAGGTTCATGGACTATAAGAGAATAGATCCATTCCACTAACTAATGCACCTTACCTACACATCTCTGAACACTATGGACAATTTAGCATGGCCAATTCATCTAACCTGCACATCTTTGGACTGTGGGAGGAAACCCAAGCAGACACAGGGCGAACTCTACACAGCCCGAGGACTGGAATCGAACCCAGACCCCTGGCAATGTGAGGTATCAGTGTTAACTACAGAGCCACCATGCCAGTAAGAGGGTTGTGAATCTATGGAACTTACTGCCTCAGAGTACAGAGCACTGCCTCAATCAACAGATTCACAAAAAGAAAGAAATGTGCTTATAATATAAAGTTTGATAAAGGGCAATGGAGAGCAGGCAGGAAAATGGAGTTGGGACCAGGATATGATCAGCCATCTTTATGTTAAATAGCAGAGCGGGCTCGAAGGGCTGAATTTCCTGCTCCTGCTCCTAATTCCTATGCTCCTAAACTTCCATAAAGGTATAAACCAAATAAGAAAAGTAGGGCAGACTAACTAGTTTCAGTCATTATGATAACATATCCATTTAATTTTAAGAGTGAAATTTGTTTATTGATGGTTTTTTGAGCTTGATTCAACCTGGTCAGGTGATCATAGTGACCATCTTAATTTGATGTTTACCTTTTCTAAAAAAAACATTTTCGTCCATGAAAGGTCCCAGGTATCGAAAATCAGAAAGTGAATATTGGAGACTAATGGCCCATTTTAACCATTATAATAACAGACATTATTGCACAAAGCCTCGATCTCACTGGTGTACAGCACGTGTGGAAGATAGCTGTGTATGAAAATAACCATTACGATTCAAACTGAGTTCAAACTTCTTATCCATCTGGCCATACAATCACAAAGCCTGTTTTTATACTCACTTAAATATCAACTAAATAAATAAACACATTAACTAATTGACAGCCACTTAAAGGGGCACATTAACTTTAAAAAATATAATTAAGGAAAACTGATCACAATTAAATTAAAATATTATCTTCTGGGAGAGATGATGCACTAAATCCAATCTCGCTCTCTAGGGAGACCCCAAATATGGGCATAATCTAGATATAAAAATGTGGCAAGTATGAATATGAGTTGGCCATTTGACCCCTCAAGCCTTGCTCCTCTGTTCAGTAGGATCACAGCTGACCTGTTTCTGGATTTGTCTCCACTTTCCTGTCAGCTCTCCATCATCGTTCACTCATTCTCTTACAATATTCACACGGAAGTCTGAAGCCTTATTCATCAGACTGTACAGGCAAAGTCCAGTTTGCAATGTTTACAGAACTATTTGACTCAGCAAATGTGTTTGACAATGCCATGCCATGTGTGCTGTGTTGTAAGGCATCTCCTCGGCTCATTACCAAGCTGAGCTGTCTTTAATGATGATGATTTGCCATTGCCTTTCACTGGTGGGGGCACAATGAGGAACTAGGCCCCAAATCCACCTCAGCCTGAATAGGAACGGAACCCATGCTGTTGGCATTATTTTTATTTATATCCAGCCACATAAACAAACTGTGCCCCATCCCCACAATTCTTTCTTCATGGTTTTTAAGGCACTACAATGAGATCTTGATCAGATGAGCCAATGGGCCGAGGAGTGGCAGATGGAGTTTAATTTAGATAAATTTGAGGTGCTGCATTTTGGAAACGAAAATCAGGATAGGACTTATACACTTAATAGTAAGGACCTGGTGAGTGTTGTTAAGCAAAGAGACCTTGGAGTGAAGGTTTATAGCTCCTTGAAAGTGGAGTTACAGGTAGATAGGATAGTGAAGAAGGCGTTTGGTATACTTGCCTTTATTGATCAGTGCATTGAATAAAAGAGTTGGAGGGTCATTTTGAGGCTCTACAGGGCATTGGTTAGGCCATGTTTGGAAAACTGTGTGCAATTCTGGTCTCCCTGCGATAGGGAGGATGTTGTGAAGCTAGAAAGGATTCAGAAAAAAATTACAAGGAAGTTGCCAGGGTTGGCGATTTTGAGCTAGAGGGAGAGGCTGAATAAGCTGGGGTTGTTTTTCCTGGAGCGTCGGAGGCTGAGGGGTGACCGTATAGCAGTTTATAAAATCAGGAAGGGCAAGAATAGGATAAATAGACAAGGTCTTTACCCTGGGTTAGGGGAGTTCAAAACTAAAGGGCAAAGGTTTTAAGGTAAGAGGGGAAAGATTACAAAGGGACCAAAGAGACACCGTTTTCCTGTAGAGGTTGGTACGTGTATGGAATGAGCTGCCAGAGGAAGTGGTGGAGGGTGGTACAATTACAACATTTAGAAGGCATTTGGATGGGTACATGAACAGGAAGGGTTTAGAGGGTTATGGGCCAAGTGCTGGCAAATGGGACTGGATTAACTTAAGATATCTGGTCGGCAAGGACGAGTTGGACTGTAGGGTCTGTTTCCATGCTGTACGTCTCTATAACTCCAAATGTATATTTTGATATTAAGGTATATTATATACATTGCACATCCTATTGTACATTTTCAACAGTAATCATTAAAATTGTGTCCCCTTAAATCCAGTGTGTGTGTGTGTGTGTGTGTGTGTGTGTGTGTATGTATGTGTGTGCGTGTATGTGTGTGCGTATGTGTGTGTGTATTGTGTGTATATGTGTGTGTGTATATGTGTGTGTGTGTATGTGTGTGTGCCCATTGGAGCAAGAGTGGTATTTGCTCAAGGCAATGAACTCCACATGTAGCCTATATCTTGGTGGCGGGTGACTGTTAAACTGCTGCCCCAGGGTTCTGACTGGCTAGGCAAGTATCCTATTTTTACTGCCTGTCATAGGCCTATCTGAAGGATTTAAAGATTGATGATCAGACAGTCTAGCCAATTTAGGATATATCTTCTCTGCTCATCAATTGCTTAGATGAGACATTTTCTATCCTCTCATGGAACGTGGGCATTGCTGGTTGATTGCCAGTCCCTAGTTGCCCCTTGAGTAGGTGGGGATGAGCTGCCTTCTTGAACATCTTCAGTTTACATGCTGTAGATAGACCCATAATGTCCTTAGGGAGGGAATTACAGGTTTTTGACACAGCCACACTGAAGGAACAGTGATAAATCTCTACATTAAGATGGTGAACTTTTGGATGCAAGAGATCATGGGTTTGGAAGGTGCTGCCTGAGGACTTTTGATGAATGTCTGCAGTACATTTTGTAGATAGTACACACTGCTGCTACTGAGTGTTGCTGGGGGAGGGAGTGGATGTTTGTGGATGTGGTGCCAATCAAGTGGCTGCTTTGTCCTGGATGGTGTTGAGCTTCTTGAGTGTTGTTGGAGCTGCCCCCATCCAGGGCAAGTGTGGAGTATTCCATCAGACTCCTGACTTGTACCTTGTAGATGGTGGACAGGCTTTGGGGAGTCAGGAGGTGAGTTACTCACCGCAGGATTCCCAGCCTCTGACCTGCTGTTGTAGCCACAGTGTTTATGTGGTGAGTCCAGTTGAATTTCTGATCAATGGTAAACCCCAGGATGTTGATAGTGGGGGATTCAGTGATGGTAACACCATTGAATGTCAAGGGACAGGAGTTAGATTCTTTCTTATTAGGATGGCTGTAGCCAGGCATTGTGTGACCAGCTGGCATTGCCCTAGGCACAGGGCTACCTCATGAACTGCAGCATAAATCAGTTTGACACAAACAGACTCAAAGCAAGGCCTCACACCGACAATGCATTGTCTGACCCGAGCTTGCGGTTTCAAATACACCTGTTGGACTATAGCCTGGTGTCATGTGATTTTTTACTTTTGCATTTCAAGAGGGTAGCTCACCACCCACCAGGCATCACACACCATCAAAGGCAACTCGGGACGGAGCAAGAAATGCTGGTCTAGCCAGTGACGCCTCCATGCCACCCACTCTAAACTTTTACCGCTTAATTGATATTTCATCTTGTCAGTCCTTCTATCAAAATATATCACAGCACTCATCTGTTCATTAAATTGCATCTGCCGTCTATCTGTGCATATATATATATCCCCCTGAAGTCCATTAAAATCCTTCTCTGCATTAATAGTACATTTGAGTGTTGTGTATTGTGCAAACTTCAAAATTATACCCTTTAGTTTGAGATGCAGGGTTTCAATACAGACCAATAAAAACAACTGTCCTAATGATGGCCCCTTGAGGAATGCTCGTGTATTGTATCATCCCATTTGAAGAATGACCATTCATTCTGCTCTCTGGTTCCTGTTCCTTGGTAAATTTTGTATCTACAACCACTTATCCTTTCATCCCAGGGGCTTTACGTTTGCCAGAAATATGATTTGTCATCCTTTCTTTTCTCTTTGCAGCTATTACAGAGGATTGTCAGAATTCAGACTCCACTTTCTCAGTTCAAGTCCACGAGAAGCATCCAAATTCTTCCAAATATGGTGAGTTGAAATCAAGCAGAAGGATAGAGAATAAAAGCTAAACTTGAATTTAGTACGAACCTGTCAGAATGTCCATATGAGGCTGTCGGATATTGGGTTCAGGGATACACATATGTGGGGTCTTGCCCAACTGGATTCAGATGTGGAGCTCCACTCTCCTCCATTCCTTTTACCATTCAACAGGTTTATTTGGAACCACAAGTTTTTGGAGCATTGCCCCTTTGTCAGGTGAAGTGAAGAAAAGCATACAGAATTTATAGGCAGACAGATCAAAAGATCATATGAATGGTGTGAGTGAAGTGTCCATAAATTGAATGCAGATGATCAATAGAATGGGACCCCTCTGGAAGGCTGTTGCCCGAGGCTCGACATGTATGTTCAAGCCGTGAAGGGACATGTTAAGTCCAGATTCATCAGTTGCACTCACAAGGTAGCACAGACATCACCCAAGCACAATATAACGCCATCCATGCTCTTAAGGCCAATTATAATATCAAAGGAGGAGCCATCATCATACAGAATAGAACGGACTACTGCAAACAAGTGTACCGACAAGAGGAACACTACAGACAATTACCTGCCAAACCAGCCAAAGAACACACCTGTCAACTCAACAGACTGATAAAAACCCATGATCCAGACCTTCGGAGTAGACTATGCACTCTCATCCTGTGTACTTCTTGGCAGAGGAGAATTCTACTGCCTGCTGAAGATACTCAAAGCCAAGACACCAAGATGTCCCAGTTGTACCAGGGAATGGGACCCAGTGTGAGAGCCTCTCTGGCTATGTCGAGGGCACCTTGAAACCCATTGTACAGGGGACCCCTATCTGTCGCGACACTACAGATTTCTTACGGAAACTCAGCACCCACGGACCAGTCGAACCAGGAACATTCCTTGTCACAATGGACATTTCCACACTCTCCACTGGCATCCCCCACAATGACAACATCGCTGCAACAGCCTCAGTACTCAACACTAACAACTGCCAATCTCCAGGCACCATCTTACAATTCATCCGCTTCATCCTCAACCATAACATCTTCACCTTCGACAACCACTTCTTCATCCAGATGCACTGAATAGCTATGGGGACCAAATATGCACCCCAATACACCAGAATTTTCATGCACAGGTTCAAACAAGATTTCTTTGCTGCATAGGACCTCTGACCAATGTTATGCAACAAGATACATAGACAACATTTCTTGCTGTGAACTTGTGGCTTGGAATCATTGAAGCAATTACAGTGATTGTGTGTGTGGGTTTCCTCCAAGTGCTCCGGTTTCCTCCCGAAGTCCAAAGATGCGCAGGTCAGGTGAATTGGCCATGCTAAATTGCCCATAGCGTTCAGGATTGTAAAGATTAGGCGCATTAGTCAAGGGAAATGTAGATAATAGGGTAGAGTAATGGGTCTGGTTGGGATACTTTTCAGAAGTTTGTTGTGGACTTGTTGGGCCTGTTTCCACATTGTAAGGATTCTATGATTCTATGATTCCACAACAACATCAAAAAGTTTCATCCCACCATCAGACTTACCATGGCCTCCTATTTAGTATCTGCCTTATTCTTGGACACATGCCTCTCCATCAAGGATGGCCACCTCAGTACCTCACTCTACCATAAACCCACGAAGAACTTTACAATGCTATTTCTTTAGCGTCCACCCTAAACATGTTAAAGAAGCCCTCCCCTACAGAGAAGCCCTGTGTGCATACAGGATCTATTCAAGTCAGAAGAAACACAATGGAACCTCAAGATGATGAAAGATGCCCTCGTGAGAACGGGATATGATGCTCAATTGGTCGATTGCCAGTTCCGATGTGCCACAGCAAAAAAATCACAATGTCCTCCTCGCAAGGACATGATTAATTGAGTACCCTCCATTGTCCAGTATTTCCCCAGAGCAGAAAAACTGAGCCATGTTCTTAGCAGCTTTCAACAGGTCATCGATGATGATGAACATCTCACCAAGATCATCCCTAAGCCTTCATTTCTCGCCTTCAAACCATTGCCAAACCTTAAACAGACCATCGTTTGCAGCAAAACTACCCAGCCTTCAGGACAACATTGATACATAACACCCCATCACCCTGTCAGGGCATGTCAGTTCATTGTCACACGTGGGGACACCACCCACCAGGTACACAGCAGATACTCGTGTGACTTGACCAATGTTGTCTACCTCATGCCCTGCAGGCAAGGATGCCCCATGGCATGGTACATTGGTGAGACCAAGCAGACACTATGACAATGGATGAATAGAGACTGCACAACAATCACCAGGCACGAGTGTTCCCTCCCAGTCGGGGAACGCTTCAGCGGTCAGAGACATTCAGCATCCGACCTTCGGGTAAATGTCCTCCAAGGTGGACTTTGATATACATAGCAACACAGAATCACCAAGCAGAAACTGATAGCCAAGGTCTGTACCCATGAAGATGGCCTCAACCGTGATTTTGAGTTCATGTGCTACATGTAACCCCACCACACTGTTCTGTATTTGCAAAATCTTCCTTACTGTCCTATTTTAACACTATTACTTTGATAACTTGTGATGATCTCTCTACCTGAATTAGTTTGTACAGTTTTGGATTACTTGTTACTTTATTTAGATGGGGAGAAAGTGAGGTCTGCAGATGCTGGAGTATCAGAGCTGAAAGCGCAGCAGGTCAGGCAGCATCCAAGGCACAGGAAATTCGACGTTTCGGGCATAAGCCCTTCCTGATGAAGGGCTTATGCCTGAAACGTCGAATTTCCTGTTCCTTGGATGCTGCCTGACCTGCTGCGCTTTTCCAGCAACACATTTTCAGCTACTTTATTTAGACCCTTGGTATGTGACTCTTATACCTACCACATTATCCCAGTCATTTGGTTTGTCTCCAGCACCACCTTATTTTTAATTTTTTTTGTAATTTACTCTGTGCCTCATTGAAAATTATTATTGATCATCCCTTCACTTATAATCCACCTGCTGACAGTTTACTCACACCATCTGACACTTTTGATCACCTGAAGAGACTTATTATTCAACCCATGGACACTTCACTCACACCACTTATATGATCTTTTGATCTGTCTGCCTATAAATTCTATGCTTTTCTTCACTTCACCTGGTAAAGGGGCAGTGCTCCAAAAGCTTGTGATTTCAAATAAACCTGTTGGACTATAACCTGGTGCCTTGCGACTTCTGACCTTGTCTACCCCAGTCCAACACTGGCACCTTCACACCATTTATCATTGGCAACTATTTATTTGCATCAGAATTATTGGGAGGAGCTTTGAAATCCAGACATTTGTTTCTCATTGTTGTCATATGCTGATGCGTGAGGTAACTTGAGCTACTGAGAAACCATAGGAGATGCTTCCTTTATTAGTCAAGGCATTGAATACAAGAGCAGGGAGGTTCTGACAGAACTGTATAGACCATTAACTAAACCACAATCTGAATATTATGTGCATTTCTGGTCACCACACTATAGGAAGGATGTGATTGCTGTCAAGATAGTGCTGATGAGATTCACCAGGACGTTCCCTGGGATAGAGTGATTTAGCTATGAAGGGAACTAGATGGGCTGAGGTAGTTCTCCTTAAAATGGAGAAGTTGGAGGAGGTGCCTGATTGCGGTTTACAAAATTATGAAGGGTATAGACAGAGTAGATAGAGAGAAATGTTTCTCTTAGTAGAAGACACATTAACCAGGAGGCATAGATTTAAAGTAAAAGTAGGGAAGTTCAGAGAGGATTTGAAGAAGAGTTGTTTCATTCAGATGATGGTGGTATCTGGAACTTGGTGCCTGAAAGAATGGTAGAGATGAGATCGCTCTCTGGGGGAGAAATGTCTCACCATCTCAGTCCAAAATGGCCGACCTTGTATCCTTAAACTGTGACCCCTGATTCTAGAGTCAAGATACAATCCATCCACAGTAAATGTTAGGGCAGTCTCAGGGCGACAACAGACCTAATGTTGTTCGTAAGTGCCATCTGATGATTAGGATATTTGAGATATTATTGCTCAGTGGTGGAGCATTTTGTACTCTGCACAAACAGTTTCAGCATCTACCAATTTCCTGCTCAGCTTTCACACAGTAAGATGCAGAGTAAACCTCTTGATCAATTCTGCCCAAACCTCTCAGCACGCTTTCCACCCATGACCCTTTTCCACACCACACCCCGACCCCAGCCTGCCACTGTTCTCTCTCTGGTCTCTCTGTGGGCTGTGTCAGGCACAGCATTGGGAGGGTTCAATCTTCACTACATAGACCATGAACAGAGAAACACCTTCATGTTTCTGGCATGGATTTGGACGCAGAGTTTCAGTGATAAAAGTTGCTCACGTTTTGAGCCGTCGCTTATTTCACTCTCAGCAGAAGAAAATAATACAAGAGTTACTCCCACACATGTTGCCCTCACTGACAATTGCTGCACATCAACACATATTCTCGGTTTGGAGGAACGAGTTCAAATCAAAGCGTGACATTTTCTTTCATTCCTCAGAATTTGAATGGGTTCCAAGAAAACAGCCTTCTAACCTGAAAACATCTCCCCCCAAACCACAGTCGATTGCTACTCCAGCACCCTTCTTTCCCATTAAAAAAACAAAGCTGCCTGTCATTGACCATATACAGAACAGGAACCTGAGGGCAGCCAGACGAGGTAAGAGACAATCTGAAGGTTTGGTGCGTCATCTAGTAAGACTGTTTTAAATAGAGCTATAAGCTAATGCCTTCATTTTCACTCTCTTCATCACCAAGTGTGCTGTGCAGAGGGATCTGGGCATCCTTGCGCATGAATCACAATAAAGTTGGTTTGCAGATGCAGCACATAATTAAGAAGGCAAATTGAACATTGTCCTTTCTTGCTGGACAGATGGTGTTTAAAAATAGGGAGGGTATGCTGCAGCTGTACAGGGTGCTGGTGAGGCCACAGATACCCAGAGTACTGTGTAAGGTTTTGGCAGCCTTACTTGAGAAAGGATGTACTGGCACTGGAGGAGTGTTCACCAGCTCGATTCCAGAGCTGAGAGGGTTGGCTTATCAGGAGAGATTGAATAGCCTGGGATTACACTCAGTGGAATTGAGAAGAATGAGGGGACATCTTATAGAAGCATATAAAATTATGAAGGGAATAGGTAAGGTAGAAGCAGGGAAGTTATTTCCACTGGCCGGTGAAACCAGAACTAGGGAGCATCGTTTCAAAATTAGGGGGAGCAGATTTAGGACTGAGTTGAGGAGGAACTTCTTCACCCAAGAATTATGAATCTGTGGAATTCCCTGCCTGTGAAGCAATTGAGGCTACCTCATTGGATGTTTTTAAGGGAAAGATAGATAGATTTTCAAACAGCAAAAGAATTAAGGGCTGCAGTGAATGAGTGGGTAAATGGAGCTGAGTCCATGAAAAGATCAGTCATGATCTTATTGAACTCAGTGGACCAGATGGCCCACTCCTGCTCCTTTTTCTTATCTTCATATATATACATAAATTAGATATGTGTGTGTGTCTGCACGTGTGTATGTGTGTGTGTGTTTGTTTGTGTGGGTGTGTCTGTGTGTGTGAGAGAGAGTGTGTGTGAATGTATGAAATATTTGAATTAAAAACCTGATTTACTCAGGCACATTTAAAAGCATTTCACATCGCAGAAATAATTATCAACCTAATGTTTCAAACTCTGCCAGCCAGCTGCAAACAACAAACAAGAAGGAACATTAGTCCACATTAACCCATGTTGCAGCCATTAAACTAGTGCAACCCAGGCCTTGTTATCTCTGCATATATGTTCAGGCCACTGGTACATTGATGTGGTTTGCTGTTAACATATTGCAACAGATCACCTGGTTGGTCCTTCAGGATATATTAATAAGGAGTTGAATCCCAATTTAAAGTTTCCACTAGGCAGTTTGTTTCTCACAAAAGGAGCAGTCTCAGGAGGGATCATCTACAAACAGAACTATCCTGAGGCTGGGGTGAACTGGGTCAACTACCCTGGGCCCATGGTCAGGAACTGGCCCCCACCCCCACCCGCCCTCAAACCCATCCAGCACTGCCCCCTGCCACCCAACACCACCCCCACCTGCCCTCAAACCCATCCAGCACCGCCCCCTGCCACCCAACACCACCCCCACCTGCCCTCAAACCCATCCAGCACCGCCCCCTGCCACCCAACACCACCCCCACCTGCCCTCAAACCCATCCAGCACCGCCCCCTGCCACCCAACACCACCCCCACCCGCCCTCAAACTCATCCAGCCCCGCCCCCTGCCTCCCAACACTACCCCCACCTGCCCTCAAACCCATCCAGCACCGCCCCCTGCCTCCCAACACCACCCCCACCTGCCCTCAAACCCATCCAGCACCGCCCCCTGCCTCCCAACACCACCCCCACCTGCCCTCAAACCCATCCAGCACCGCCCCCTGCCTCCCAACACCACCCCCACCTGCCCTCAAACTCATCCAGCACCACCCCCTGGCCCCCAACACCACCCCCCATCCTCAAATCCATCCAGCACCGCCCCCTGCCCCCTAACACCACCCCCACCTGCCCTCACACCCATCCAGCACTGCCTCCTGCCCCCCAACACCACCCCCACCTGCCCTCACACCCATCCAGCACTGCCCCCTGCCCCCCCACACCACCCCCACCCGCCCCCAAACACATCCAGCATCGCCCCCTGCCCCCCAACACCACCCCCACCCACCCTCACACCCATCCAGCACTGCCCCCTGCCCCCAACACCACCCCCACCCACCCTCACACCCATCCAGCACTGCCCCCTGCCCCCAACACCACCCCCACCCACCCTCACACCCATCCAGCATCGCCCCCTTTTTGTACTGCACCTTTTTGACAGGTTCCACCTCTGCCCTGTGCAGGACACTGTTGGTCAGATTATCTGGGGAAGGGGGGGTATTTAGGGTACACCCCTCTGTAGAATTCCAGGGAAAGCGTGGGGAGAGAGAGAGTGCGGGAGGTCAGTCATTTGGAGACAGTGCCTGTTTAATCACTGTAAACAAAAGATGCGATCAGTGTTGGAAACACATCTTTGATGTAATGTTTCTATCGGGACCTCGAGATCTCCTTCAGATAATCCGATTTTTGGATAATTGGTATTTGGATAATCGAGGTTCCTCTGTAACTGATTTTTAAACTGAGGTTGACAGAAAGCATGGACAAGCTTTTATACTTAACACGAAATCACCATTTATGGCAGGTCATCAGATTTGAGCCATAGGTAAACAATTAAATTTAGTAAACTCTACAAATTATAACCTCTGTACCGCTTATCAACTGTCCCTTATGCACACACAAAGATAAACAGGGGAGAGAAAGAAAAATAGGTGACACGAAACTAGCAAAATGTTTAATTGTCTTCATTTATAAGATCTGTTGGATTCCTTTTTGCTGATTGACAGATTTCCCTTGACCTTGCTTTTTCAGAATGATTCCATTGGTTTTTGAGAGGCACAGACGGCTGTTTCAATTATGAAAGCTGATTATATAAGCATGAGACAAAAAAACCCCCACAGATGCTGGCATCCAAAGTAAACAACAACACAACAAACCAGGCAGCATCAGGAGGTGGAGAGGTCAATATTGGCTCTTCCACCCCAGATGCTGCCTGGCTTGCTGTGTTCTTCCAGCCTCCTGCTTGTCAGGGTTATATAAGCATGTCTGTTACATATTGTTGTATTGCAGTTTTATATTTTACGGCCAGGAACACAGTAATGTGCAAAGCTTTCAGTGAGGCACCTTTTCATAACTGTACCTGGGTGAACATGTGTGTGAGGGAAACAGTCTAAATTGATCTGGTAGAGTCTGAAGAAAGGGCTTCTCCTGAGCCATCAGCTTGCAGGATCAAACAGTTCCTTTCTCATGAAACTTAAAATGTGGTTATTCCGACACGTCAATATCATTTCTGCTTTAATGCCAATATTAACTGCATTGAATTGACATAAGGATACCAAAAATGATAAAAACAAGACTGATTTCCATGCTTTTGTGTTTTTATGCATGTAGAAACTTTCTATAAAGTTTTTGCTGTGCCTCCAGTCCTTCTAAGAGCAAGTAGCTTAAGGTAAGTGGGAAGGTTCAGGTTTGAACTAATCGCGTGATTTTCATAATTATAGAAAGCTAGCCTGGAAGGCTAACTCCATTTCACCTTTACTACATCAGCATCATGTTTTGTTTTCCTTTCTCCATTCCATGTCTCTTCTTCATCTGTTTTAATTCCATTTTGAACATTTTAATTGAGTCAAAACTGAATTGAAATTCTCAAGGTTTAAATTTAACTTCAAATTCTCTGGCTTACTAGTCCAAATATATAAATCATATCTGGGTGATTGTGATCTCAAATCCTAGAATCTAGTTTTAACCAGCAGCCTTCATGATTCAGAGGCTGAGGTCCAACTAGCTGACCCTCGCTCTTCCACATGCAGAGGGACCTCAATTATCCGAATAGCAACTATCTGAATTTCAGATTATCCAAACAAGATCTTAAGGTCCCGTAAAAACGTTACATCAAAGAGGTAGGTGAATTTGGATTACCTGTACTGAGGAACATGTGAAAATGCTGGCAAAAACAAAGAGACACAAGCACCTCAACCATCAATGACTGGAGTTTGTTTTTACATAAGGGTTGGTTACATAGCCCTTTTCAAAAGTAAGTGCTTTATTCCCATCACTTTACCGGGCACTTCTTGAAACAAATGGCGGAGAAAGTAAATACATGCATAAGGCAATGCTTCTGTCTTTCTATCATGACTCTGAGTTCAACAGAAACTGATAAATGCCCTTGCACTTGTAGCAGCTGTTCGGGACCTTGCTTAATACTGGAAGTTTATATATTTATGTGATGGTGAGAGTTTAGCCCTACTCAGTTTAACCTGCAATTTGCAGAATGCAAAGATTAGCTTGTTAAGTAGCAGACTCATCAAAATTATAGATTTAGTCAAACTCTCTGGTACAGCACAAAATTAGATCAGTATGGCTTTGCTTGTTTAGAGTCAAATTGATTATCCAAATAATCAATTATCCGAACAAAATAGTGTCCGCCAAACTCGTATGGATAATTGAGGTTCTTCTGTATTGTGATGTTTCATACAGGCAAGTGAACTTTACACAGAATTTAAAGTACAGAAACATGCCTTTCCACACAACTAGTCTGTGTAGTTGCACAGTTTTATTTTAATCAACCTGTTGCTGAGATGTTATTACACACCTCTGGAACAGGTGGTACTTGAACCTAGGTCTCCTGCCTCAGGGGTAGGGTCACTACTGTTATGACATGGAGGTGAAGCCCTCTGTTAATTAAACCAAACACCCAGATAAGCTCACCTCACCTGTTAAAGTATGCGTGACAGAGAACTCCTAAGTCCGATGGTTTAAAGAAACTGGCATCAATTTATTTTCTGAGTCTGAAAGTGAACATTAAACAAAAACTGTTCACAAATCTAAGCTCTGCTTTCTCTTAATTGCTCACTATCTGACTCCAACTCCATAAAAAAGATACTGTTCCAATAAGACACTTATTAAATTTACATTAACTTAATTTCAAAACCACACAGGCCGTGTTTTCGCCTATGCCTTCACTCTTCTGGCTGATGATCTCCCTGGGTTGTCGTCTTTCTTTTTTACTGCGAATATGTTTTACGTGAAAAGGTATCTTTGATAGAGAGTGTTTTCTCATTTCTTTAGGAGCAAGATGTTAGATAGGCAATTAGCTCTCTAGCAATTTCTCTCTTTGGCAGTATCTCTCACCAATTTTCAAAATTTCCACATTCTTATACCCCACAACATTGGATCTCCTCATTGGTTCAATGTTGGCAAACCAATGAATTCAAACGTGATTGGATTTTAGTATCCTGGGGCATAATTTAAACTGATTGGTTAAATTTGAATTGTTGTCAAAACAGCAACCAAAACTCAGGTATCCATTTTACCGTCAAACGTTCCATATGGTTAAATTTGAATTGTTGTCAAAACAGCAACCAAAACTCAGGTATCCATTTTACAGTCAAACGTTACATATTTTCAATTTTCCAGTTCAGTCTGGGACTGCCATCTAGTCAGAAACATTAATGTCTCTGTTCAGAACAGCATTCTCTCTCTCTTAAAGGCACAGTACATGACTTCAACTTTATAACACTACCATTGCACAATTAGAGCTGTCATATAATTGTATATGCTGCACATAAACCAATCGATTTACTTTATCCTACTCTATCAGTGTGTAGAGTCATAGGGTCACAGAGTTGCATTGCGTGGAAACAGACCCTTCAGTTCAACTTATCCATGCTGATCAAATATCTTAAATTAATCCAGTCACATTTGCCAGTATTTGAGGCATATTTATCTGAACCATTCCCATTCATGTACCCATTCAGATGCCTTTTAAATACTGTAATTGTACCAGCCTCCACCATTTCCTCTGGCAGCTCATTCCATACATGCACAACTCTCTGCGTGAAAAAGTCCCTGTTATAGCTTTCCCCTTTCACCTTAAATCTATACCCCCCCCCAGCTTTGGACTCCCCTATTCTGTCCTTCTTTGTATTTCTCTCTCCTACTTCTAACCCTCCACCTCATATGCATCAAGTTTCACAGCTTTACCAATGACAACACAGACCCTTTTTCAAGAAAAGGTGTTCCTAGATTATTGTAAACATCTCAAATCCTAGTCTTGTTGTTGATCATTAAAAGGCTCTTTTCATATCTTACAGCAGTGAATGCACCTCAACGATGACCGATTACCAGACTACACAGGACTCAGCTCATGTAGAACCGGCACACTCACATGATGTTGAACCCCGTCATCAAGAGGAGGCGTGTTTGTTTGAAACCACGTCAACAGTCCCAACTGGTTTAGCCACTAGTAGATTAGGGAATAAAGGCAGAAGCAGTCAGCCTTGTCCTGGGAAACAAGGTAAAGTTCTTTCCAGGCTGGTGTTTGTTGTTATTTCCTAGGAACATTATTTGTTCAGCTGTACATTTTGTATTTAAGTGGGTATGGTGAATTTGAAAAGGCCACCAGACCTGAAATGTTAACTGATTTCTCTTCACAGATGCAGCCAGACCTGCTGAGCTTTTCCAGCAATGTCTGTTTTTGTAACGGAGAAATTGATATTAATATTTATAATATTAAAACCCTAAGACCATAAGACATAGAAGCAGAGATCAGACTATTCAGCCCAATGAGTCTGCTCTGCCATTCAAAAACATAAGGACTAGGAGCAGGAGTAGGCCATCAGGCCCTTGGATCCTGCTGCACCATTCAATAAGATCATGGCTGATCTTTCCATGGCCTCAGCTCCACTTATCCACCCTCTCACCATAACCCGTGATTCCATTACTGTTCAAAAGCTTATCTATCTTAACTTTAAAAACATTTACAGAGGAATCCTCAACCACTTCACTGGACTGGGAATTCAATCACGGCCGATAAGTTTCTTAACTCCATTCTCCTGCTTTTTCCCCATAACAGTTGATCCCCTTGACAAGCCAGAATCTATCTAACTCCGTCTTAAATATACTCAATTACCTGGTCTCCATAGTCTTTGGTAGCAGTGAATTCCACAGACTCACCACTCTCTGGCTAAAGAAGCTTCTCCTTCTCTTCTTTCTAAAAGGTCTTCCCTTTACTCTACTGCTGTGCCCTCGGATCCTAGTCTCTCCTACCAACGGAAACATCTTCCCAATGCCCACTGTGTCCCAGCCATTCAGTATTCCGTAAGTTTTAATTAGATCCTCCCTCATTCTTCTAAACTCCATCGAGTATGGACCCAGAGTCCTCAAACATTCCTCATATGTTAAGCTTTTCATTCCTGGGGCCATTCTCGTGAACCTCCTCTAAACACACTCCAAGGCCAGTGCATTCTTCCTGAGATATGGGGCCCAAATCTGTACACAATACTCCAAATGTGGCCTGACCAGAGCCTTATACAGCCTCAGAAGTAGGTATTTTGCAATATACCATTGGTGAATTATTATTAATTGTAGCTTAATGATTGGCATCAACTATGCTGCTATTATTGACACAGACTACAATTGTGAAAGTAAATTTAGATCTGACAAAGGGCCCCCAATCGAAGCATCGACTTTCCTGCATCTCCAACGTTGCCTGACCTACTGTACCTTTCCAGCGCCACCTTTTATCAAGTAACTTTAGAAGATATTGGTTTTTAATCTCTAACTGTGTGAATCAGTGCTGATATGAGTGTACAAAGATTGGTTCCAGTTCCATCCTTTACCAAAGAGCACATAACAGAGTGACAGAAATGGCTGCCTAACGGTGAAAGTTGGAAGCTAAGAAAAAAAATTCAGATAAAACTTAAAATCCTATCCATATTGTGGAAATAGCAGAAAGTCAATGCAAATTATTGGGGTGTGATTATCCTCGGATGGTCTCAGAGTGGGGAGCTTTGACCAGTGGAAGTAAGAAATGGATGTGCCAAGAGTTATGCTCTTACTAAGGAATAGAAAAAGTCATCGAGTTTGATGTTGCCACTTCTTATGGGAAGTAAAAGCGTAAGTAAACTGGTTTTAGGCTAAATGTACACTATTTGTACTGTAAAAAATAGGATTGGGCCTTTGAAACCCAGGATATAGTCTTGGATTAAACTTTCTAAGAGAGGTGGTCCTTTAATTGTTAATGAAGTAGGGTTAGATTTCTATAGATTTCAGAAAAAAAAGATAATAATTCCATGGAGCTATGTGTCAAGAATTTTAATAGATTGTGTTAACTCTTTTTTACAATATTCACCTTGGGGACCCCGGGGTCAGGAATGGCATTTAACCTTGTGGATTGTGCTAAGGTATCTCTATGAACAGGCTCTGAACTGGTGCTAGTTATTCAGAATAGACGCCCTTTGATTTCGATGCCTGTTTGCCTTGAAAAAAATCCTGAGTAAAGTCATTTTGTTGAAGAATCCTGGAACAAGTGGGACATCCCATGACAGCACAATGAATAAAGCACTCGAGGCTTGATTTTTTGTCTTGTTCCGATTCTAAATGCTGGTGACAATACAGCGAAGATGAAAGCAGATTGTGTTTACAGCAGAAGACAGAATTGGAACAACAATAAATAGTGAATAAATCCCAGGAAAGCTGAAGGAATTGTTCATACAGGCTGCAGAGTGACTCAATGCATCAACTTGTGATGAGCTGCCCTCACAAATTTGATGAATCCTCAAAATGTCACCCAAAGCAATTTCTCAGGAAGACGATGAAGACAGTAATGAATCCAAATAATTTTCACTAGTTCTGTGACAAATGTCTTGGCGTTGCTCTTTTATCTGTGCTGTTCTGAATAGTGCTTACACTTTAACAGTATGGCAATTGATTAAAATGATATTTTTGATCATTAATGTGCCACTTGCTTTAGGTTTGATGATGGCAACAAGTTGAGGTCAGTAAAACGATTCCATGTGAAATTGCTGGAGTAAAGTCTGGTATACAGTGCAAACACAAATACTGTGGATATTGGTAATCTGCAATTAAGACAGAAAATGCTAAAATGCTGGAAATACTCAGCATATCAGGCACCACTTGTGGAGAGAGAATGAGTGAACATTTCACATCAAGAATCCCTGGATCAGAATTGAGTAAGTGAAAGGGAGGTGGAGGTGAGAAAGATTAAAAGGTAAGGTCTGTAATAGGGTCAAGATTAGAGGGATGTTGGAAAAGCACAGCAGATCAGGTAGCATCTGAGCAGGAAAATCAATGTTTCAGGCAAAAGCCCTTCATCAGGAATTTCCTACTCCTCAGATGCTGCCTGACCTATTGTCATTTCCCAGCACCACTCTGATCTTGACTCTAATCTCCAGCATCTGCAGGACCCACTTCTGCCCTGTATTTGGGTGTAAAATGGGAGAGATAGAATGTTGAAAGGATTCATGGTATGACAGCCAAAGGGAGTGATAATGAATGAAGTACAGGAACAAAGATGTGCCCAGATGTGGTGTGAATGGTTAATTAGCGGCTGTCTGAACACAAAGAAAGGAATATGATGAAACCAAAGTGGCAAAAAAAATGCAAAATGAAGGCAGAATTTTTGATTTAAAACTGTTGAACTCAATGTTAAGTCTAAACAGCTGGAGGGTGTTGAGTTGAAACAAGAGGGGCTGTTTCTCATGCATGTGTTCAGCAGTTCAATGGTGTATTACAGTACACCAAGGACACGGATGTCAGATGAGGATTCAGGTTCGAGAATTCTATTGACAGGATTATCAGGGTAATGCTTGTAGACTGAATGGGGCTACTCATCATGTCTATTTTGTGCCCAATGAGGAGTCAAACCATCCAGTGCTATTCAAACATTGCTCCCCCACTACCCATCCTTGCTTCTTACCCCAATCTTCCATCCCTCTCACTGGCACCCACCTGACTGGCCCCAGCAAAAACTCTGAATATTGCAACATTGACAATTGTCATTGAGGACTGGAGAGAGTTACTGGGACCAGGGGGTGGCCTTCCATTTGATTGATTGACAGTTCTTGAAGGTTGGAACCCTTTTCCTAAGCCAATTAACAGCCTGATAGGTGCATCCACATACTGGATAAGAAAATTTCCTTGTACACACTTAACTAATTCCTCTCCATCTTAACATTATGGCAGTCCCAGGCAATGTTTGGAAACTTAAAATCCCCTTCCATTACAACCTTCCATATCTGAGATCTCCATATTACACATTCGCTTCTCAATTTCCTGCTGACTATTGGGGGTGGCAAAATGCCACATTGGGGAGACAGGCTGCCTACTTGCGGAACATTTCAGAGAACATCTCTGGGACACCCGCACCAACTAACCCAACCGCCCCGTGGCTGAACACTTTAACTCCCTCTCCCACTCCACCAAGGACATGCAGGTCCTTGGCCTCCTCCATTGCCAGACCATAGCAACACGACTTGGAGAAGAGCGCTTCATCTTCCGACTAGGAACCCTCCAACCACAAGGAATGAATGCAGATTTCTTCAGCTTCCTCATTTCCCCTTCCCCCACCTTATCTCAGTCCCAACCCTCAGACTCAGCACCGCCTTCTTGACCTGCAATCTTCTTCCCAACCATTCCGTCCCCACCCTCTCTCCGGCCTATCATCCTCACCTTAACCTCCTTCCACCTATCGTATTCCCAGCGCCCCTCCCCCAAGTCCCTCCTCCCTACCTTTTATCTTAGCCTGCTTGGCACATCCTCTCCATTCCTGAAGAAGGGTTCATGCCCGAAACATTGATTCTCCTGTTCCTTTGATGCTGCCTGACCTGCTGTGCTTTTCCAGCAACACATTTTTAAGCTCTGATCTCCAGCATCTGCAGTCCTTACTTTCTCCTGGCTATAGTACCACCCCAATACGTGATCACCCCTTTCTCATCTCTCAGGTCCATCCATATAACTTCTCTGGATGATCGCCCAAGAATATCTACCCTAAGTACAGCCGTAATGTTACCCTTAAACAAAAACGCCACATGCTCTCCTCTCTAGCCTCCCTTTCTATCCTCCCGATAGTGCATATACCCTGGAACTTTAAGTCCTGTCCATCCCTGAGCCCACATTTCTGTATGATATGATAAGGTAGTCCTATGTTATGAACCATGCCCTGAATTCATCTGCCTTACATGTTAGGCCTTTTGCATTAAAATAAAAACAATTTACCTAATTTAATTTATCAATTTTGCCTTGTTCTCTGCTGTGCCCCTTGGCTATTTGACTTGCTCCTCTTCTCAACTGTACCGGCCTCAGACTGATCTCTTTTCTCACTATGTCTTTGGAGGGCCCTTGAGGATCTACTTTCTAACCTCCTGCCTAATTTCCAAATTATCTCTGCAGAGCCTCCTCCTTTCCTCTTCCTATGTTGTTAGTCCTAATATGTGCAACAACTTCCTTCTGATCACTCTCCCCTTTAAAATAATCTGCCACTTCCCTGAGACATACTTGACCCTGGCATCAGGGAAGCAACACACCATTCTGATATATCACTGTTGGCTGCAGAAACATCTGTCTCTTGAGAGTCCCTTTCACAATTGATTGTTTGGAACCTGACACAGCCCTCATTACAGGAGAGCACAGGAACTCGGCTATCAGTGCTACATTCCCTTGAGAGTCCGTCACTCCCAACATTATCTGAAACAATAGACATTTTTGAGATGAGAATAGCCACAGGAGATTCCTGCACTTCCTGCCTACTCCTCCTACCTTTCCTAACAGTAACCCATCTACCCAACTGTATCTGGGGGTTCCCCACTTTCCTGAAATTGCCATCCACCACACCCCTTGGTTCATGTGAATTCCACCTTGACTCTAACTGTCCCCCTTTCCAATCCATGCAATCCAATATGATTCACATCCAGACATACTTCCTGCAGACCTAATCATCAGGAACATTGAAATTCTCCTTAATATCCTACATCCAACAGGAAGAACACATTGCTCTAGAAAAGCTATCTCTGCAACTTACAGCAAGCTGCAGACCCAGAATATACCCCAAAATCAATCAGAACGCATTTTCTCAAAAGCTCAGTATTAGCACAGTCTTACTGCTCAAAAGCACTGCTCTCCGATAACTTGATACCTATCTTTTATATTAAAAATTTAATCAAGAGATAGATTTCTGTAAAATATGAAAGAAAAACTTTCACCCTACTCAGAATCGTAGATTTACAAAATAAAACAGATTAAGATTTATAAGTTTTTTTAAGTCCGAAAATTAAATATGCAGCTGATCAGGCCCTGATCACTCCCAGCTGCTGTGTGTAGTTTCGATAATGGACTGTAGCCGTTAATGAAGGCAGCAGCACCATATTCTCAACGGGAACTAGGAAGTGGGAATTGATCCTGGCGTGGCCAGTGATGCCTGCAGCCTCTGAATGAATTTTACAAAGAAACTAACCTAGGAGTATGTTTTAATGGAGACTAGAGTATTCACTTCTGCATATTTGGGATTTGATTAGCAGTGTTCACCACCATGTGTGACTAACATATTGATGATTAATTGCCAAGGTCAAAACATCAGGCTCAACAGAAAACTTTACTTGGAGTTGCTGTGGTTTTCAATTTCAGTTTTTGTTTTCTCTGCTCTCTCAGTTTTCAGTGAGGAGGAGGCAAATCCCACTGACCGCACAAGCAGGATGTTGAGGATCACAGGGGAAGGAATCGACAGCCAGGTTGGATTAGATCACAGGACTGAGATTACACAAATGTGGAAGGGGATACCGTCCCAGGTGTCCCAGTCTCCAAGCAAACAGCTATCAGGAGTTGTCTCCCGTACTTTGTCAACAAATCCCATCAGGTGTAACTTGCCAGTGACAGCAAAACATGGACCAGAATTAAGGCCCAGCAAAGAGTCAATCATTCAGAGCAGGTGAGGGAAATACCTGGGTAGTTTCACTGATTCTCTGGCATATCTGACCGCTATAGTACCTGCATATCCATTCCCACTTGCTATCCTGGATATTGTGTGCACTGCTAATCATGGAATTATCATACTCATACTTCGATTCCCTCAGGAGAGGGAAAGGGAATAGGCAGATGGTGCAGGGGTTCCCTGTGGCCCTTTCCCCTAAATAATAAGTATACCACTTTGGATACTGTTGGGGGGATGACCTACCAGGGGAAAGCAACAGGGCCCAGGTTTATGGCACTGAGCCTGGCTCTCTGGCTCAGAGGGGAAGAGGGAGAATAGGAAAGCAATAGTGAGAGGAGATTCAATCGTGAGAGAAACAGACAGGGCACTGCGGTCGCAAGTGAGACTCCCAGATGGTGTGTTGCCCCCCGGGTGCCAGGGTCAGGGATGTCTTAGATCGAGTCTACAGGATTCTTAAGGGGGAGAGAGAGCAGCCAGAAGGCATGGTACACATTGGTATCAATGACATAGGTAGGGAAAGGGATGAGGACCTGAAAAGAAAATAAAGTGACTTAGGTTGGAAGCTAGAAGACAGGATGAGCAGAGTAGCAATCTCAGGATTGCTACTGGTGCCACGGGCTAGTGAGGCTAGGAACAGAGGTGATTTAGAGATGCCGGTGTTGGACTGGGGTGTACAAAGTTAAAAATCACACAACACCAGGTTATAATCCAACAGGTTTAACTGGAAGCATGCGTGTGCACGCGCACACACACAGGCACTCCTATACACACATATACATAGACACTCACACACACTCCTACAGGCACAGTCCCACACTCACACATGCACCCTCTCTCAGACTTAGATCACTTTACACACACACATACGCTCTCTCATAGAACCCCATCCCAGACAAACACACACACATACACACACAAACGCACATCACACATACACATACATGTTTGTGGGTGAATTTGTACTTGCAGAGTTACATTGTACTTTGCTCAAAAACTGCATGAATCTATGTAAAAATCTGTTAACTCACTTTTTTGATTAGAATCAATCTAAACTTTATGGCACAGACAGGGAACACAGGGTGCTAACACCTTCAGCATCTCAACAGCTTATCTGGGCTGACACCAATTGTTACAGTTAACCTGAGAATGTAACTTTTAAAAAAAGTTTTGTGATTTATATATGAAAGAAGTGAAACTATCATGGTCATTCTAACAGATGAGAGACTCAACAAACAATCGAGATATTTTTCAATGTATAATTTCAATCACATCACACTGTAAACTTTTGCTATAAATTCTGTGTACTACAATTGTGTCCTCCTCAACCACCTGATGACGGAGCAGAACTCCGAAAGTTAGTGCTTCCAATTAAACCTGTTGGACTATTACCTGGTGTTGTGTGATTTTTAACTAGGAGCAGAGTGTGAGTGCAGCTGAACACGTGTCTGCAGGGCTGGTGTATGAGGGAGGGCTTCAGATTGCTGGGGTGGGGGGGGGGGGGGAATCAGAGCCACATGTCTAAGAGGGGGAGAGTTGTAGATGGGGCAGTGACAGGATGTAGTGAATCTATCAGGAAGGTTTCTCATGAGATGAAACAAAGGGATTGGTTAAAGTGTGTCTGCTACAATGCAAGGAGTGTCACAAATAAGAGTGACGAACTTAGAGCATGGATCAGTACTTGGGGATATGATGTTGTGGCCATAACGGAGACGTGGGTTTCACAGGGGTAGGAAGGGTGCTTGATGTTCCAAGGTTTAGAACATTTAAAAAAGAACAGAGAGGGTGGAAAACGAGGAGGAGATGTAGAATCAGAGAGTGCTTTACAGCTAAAGAAACCAAGGTTGTTGAGGAAGGTCTGCTTGCTGAGTCAGAATGGGCGGAAGTCAAGAACAACAAGTGAGCAGCCATCAGACTGGGGATTTTCTACAGACCACCTAATCGCAGTAGAGAGATTGAAGAATGCATAGGTGGGCAGATTCTGGAAAAATGCAGATGTAGGAGGGTTGTTGTTATGGGTAATTTCAACTTTCCCAATATTGACTGGAACCTCCTAAGTGCAGATGGTTTGGATGGAGTCGTTTTTGTCAGGTGTGTTTAGGAGGATTTCCTTACTCAGTATGGAGACAGACCAATGAGGGGGGAGGCCATTTTGGATTTGGTGCTCGGCAATGAGCCAGGACAGGTGTCAGATTTCGTTGTGGGAGAACAGTTTGGTGACAGTGATCAAAACTGCCTAACATTTAGCCTTAGAGAGGGAAAGGAGCAGTTACCAAAATTGTTCCACAGAAAGGGCTCAGCAGACATGTGGAGGCTGTTTAAGAAGCAGTTGTTGCGAGTGATGCACACATTTATTACTCTGAGACAGGTAAGAAGTGGTAAGATTAAGGGGTAGGTCACTTAGAACAGAGATGAGGAGAAACTTCTTCACCCAGAGAGTGGTGAGTGTGTGGAATGCTCTGCCCCAGAGGGCTGTGGAGGCCAAGTCTCTGGATACTTGCAAGAAAGAGTTGGCTAGATCTTTTAGAGATAGTGGAATCAAGGGTTATGGGGATAAGGCAGGAACAGGATACTGATTGAGGATGATCAGCCATGATCATAATGAATGGTGGTGCTAGCTCAAAAGGCAGAATGGCCTACTCCTGCACCTATTGTCTATTGTCTATCAAGGAACCTTGGATGATGAGAACAAAGGAGCTTATCATCAAAAGGAAGAAGGCAGCTTACGTAAGGTGGAGGAAGCAAGAATCTAACACAGCTTTAGAGGAATGTAGGCTTGCTAGAAAGGAGCTCAGAAATAGACTAAGGAGAGTCAGGATGGAGCATGAAAAAGGCTTGGCAGGAAGGATTAGAAAGAACCCAAAGGCATTTTCCTCATACGTGAGGAATAAGAGAATGATCAGGGAGAAGGTAGGGCTGATCAGGGATAGCGTAGGGAACTTGTTTATGGAGTCTCAGCAGATAGGGGAAGCCTTAAATGAGTATTTTGTTTCAGTTTTCCCTTAGGAAAAGGACCTTGTTGTGAATGAGCACTTTGAGGAGCTGGGATACAGGCTTGACTAAATCAAGATTGATGAAGTTGATGTGCTGGAAATTTTGGCAAACATTAAGATTGATAAGTCCCCCGGGCCAGACCAGATTTATCCAAGGCTGCTCCGGGAAGTGAAAAAAGAGGTTTCTAAGCCGCAGGTGAGGATCTTTGTCTCCTCACTCTCCATGGGAGTCATATCGGAGGATTGGAAGGAGGCGAATGTTGTTCCTCTTTTCAAGAAGGGGAGTAGGGAAATCCCTGGCAATTACAGACCAGTCAGTCTTATGTCTGTTGTCAGCAAAGTTTTGGAAAAAATTCTGACAGATAGGATTTATGACTATTTGGCAAAGCATAGTGTGATTAAAGGCAGTCAGCATGGCTTTGTGAGGGGCAGGTCATGTCTCACAACCCTTATTGAGTTCTTTGAGGAGGTGATGAGACAGGTCAGCGAAGGTTGAGCAGTGGATGTGGTGTATCTGGACTTCAGCAAGACATTTGATACGGTTCCCCATGGTAGGCTCATTCATAAAGTTAGGAAGTATGGGATACAGGGAGATTTGGCTGTCTGGATTCAGAATTGGTTGGCTGACAGAAGGCAGAGAGTGGTTGTAGATAGAAGGTATTCTGCCTGGAGGTCAGTGTTGAGTGGGGTCCCGCAGGGCTCTGTTCTTGGGCCTCTGCTCTTTGTAGTTTTTATAAATGACTTGGATGAGGAGGTTGAGGGGTAGGTTAGTAAATTTGCAGATGACACAAAGGTTGGAGGTGTCGTCAATAGTGTAGAGGGCTACTGCAGTCTGCAGCACGACATAGACAGGATGCAGGGCTGGGCTGAGAAATGGCAGATGAAGTTCAACCTGGATAAATGCAAAGTGATGCATTTTGCAAGGTCGAACTCGAATGCTGAATATAGGATTAAATACAGGATTCTTGGCAGTATGGAGGAACAGAGGGATCTGGGTGTGCAAGTGCATAGATCCCTCAAAGTTGCCACTTAAGTGGATAGGGTTGTTAAGAAAGTATATGGTGTTTTGGCTTTTATTAACAGGGGGATCGAGTTTAAGAGCCGCGAAGTTTTGCTACAGCTCTACAAATCACTGGTGCGACCACACTTGGAACATTGTGTCCAGTTCTGGTCACCCTACTATAGGAAAGATACAGAGGCTTTGGAGAGGGTGCAAAGAAGGTTTACCAGGATGCTGCCTGGACTGGAGGGCTTGTCTTATGAAGAAAGGTTGAATTAGCTCGGACTTTTCTCTCTGGAGAGAATGAGGAAGAGAGGAGACCTGATCGAGGTGTACAAAATAATGAGAGGAATAGATAGAGTCAATAGCCAAAGACCTTTCCCCAGGGCATGATTGACTGCTACAAGGGGTCTTAGTTTTAAGATATTAGGGGAAAAGTATAGGGGAGAAGTCAGAGGTAGGTTCTTTACGCAGAGAGTTGTGAATGCATGGAATGTGTTGCCAGCTGTGGTGGTGGAGGCAGAGTCCTTGGGGACATTTAAGTGACTGCTGGACAGGCACATGGAGAGCAGTGAGTTGAGGCGTGCATAGGTTAGTTTATTTTATTTTACATTACGATTAAACCTCGTAGGCCAAAGGTCCTGTTCTGTGCTGTACGTTTCTATGTTTTATGTTCTATATGTGGACTGTTGGGATAGCTTCTGGGGAGTGTGGGACCGTAGAAGGACAGGTTGTAACTGAACAGAAGGGATTACCAATACCCTGGGCGAGAGGTTTGTCAGAGCTCTTCGGGAGAGTTTGGAAGGGGGATGGGAACCTAAGCTATGGATCAGATGCTAGAGTAGGTAGTGAATAGCCAGATACAACGTGCAGAGAATCTGTGAGGAGGGAAAGGCACTTGACCGGGCAAAGGTGCAGTCAGTGTGATGGGTTGAAGTCTGTCTATTTTAATACAAGAAGTGTCAGGAATGAGGGTGACAAACTCAAGAGCATGGATCAGTACTTGGAACTATGATGCTGTAGTCATTATGGAAACTTGGATATCACAGGGGCAGGATTGGTTGTTGGATGTTCAAGGGTTTAGATGTTTCAAAAGGAACAGGGGAGAAGGTAAACGTGGTGGAGGAGTGGCATTGCTAATCAATATGTAGATAGGCCGACTAGAGGGGAGGCCACATGGGATTTGGTACATTGTCACACCTCTTGGTGAGAGAGCATTTCGGTGATAGTGAAGGTGATAGTGATCACAACTCCATGATCTTTACAATACTCATGGAGAGGTATAGGACCAGATAGTATGAGCACGTATTTAATTGGGGGAGGGGGAAATTACAATGTTGTTAGGAAGGAATTAGGGCGCCTAAATTGGCAACAGATGTTCTCAGGGAAAGGCATGACCGAAATGTGGAGGTTGTTTAGGGAGTACTTGCTGGTAGTGCTGGACAGGTTTGTCCCAATGAGGCAAGAAAGGGATGGTAAGGTGAAAACACCTTGGGTAATAAGGAATGTGGAACATCTTGCCAAGAGGAAGAAGGAAGCTTACATAAGGTTGAGGAGATAAGGATCAGACGGGGCTTTAGAGGATTACAAAGTAGCCAGAAAGGAACTGAGGAATGGACTGAGGAGATTAACCAGAATACGGCCTGGACTGGAGGACATAGCTTATGAAGAAAGGCTGAGGGAGCTAAGGTTTTTCTCCCTGCAGTGAAGGGGAATGAGAGGTGACTTGATAGAGCCGTACAAGGTGATGAGAGACACAGAGAGAGTGGATTGCAGGAAACGTTTTCCCATGGCGGAATTGCCTATCATGAGGGGGTAGACTTTTAAGGTAATTGGAGGAAGGTTTATGGGAGATGTCAGAGATAGCTTCTTTACACAGAGAGGAGTGGAATGCATTGCCAGCAGTGGGAGGAGAGTCAGGGACATTAGGGACATTTAAATGACTCTTGGATTGGCACAAGGATGATAGCAAAATGAAAGGTATGTAGGTTAGTCTGCTCTTAGAGTAGGATTAAAGGCCAGCACAGCATCGAGGGCCGAAGGGCCTATACTGTGCTGTACTGTTCGATGTTCAGGTAGTCCTTTCCTGGCGAAATTACCATTCACCACTCTCCTTGTATGCTATTGTTCAAGAGTGCCAGCTAGATGTTGCTAATTGGGAATCCACATGTTACCAAATATGAAAATATATAGTTTTTGCTGTAACTGGCCATGGGGTTTCAATTTGTGTCCACACTTGTGTTATTTAACTTCTTTTGTGTCTTGGTCAATGGTAAGATGAAGAGCAGGGTTTGAATTTTTTCTAGAATGGCTGATATTGTTTCACTTCCGTGGTTATTAAATAATAACAGGTGTTTACTAATTTATACACGTCCAATGTGGATAATGCATCAAAAATAGAGCTTGCTGGAAAAGCTCAGCAGGTCTGTTCTGAGGAAGGATCACTCGATTTGAAATGTTAACTCTGATTTCTCTCTACAGGTGTTGCCAGACCTGCTGAGCTTCTCCAGCAATCTCTATTTTTATTTCTGATTTGCGGTTGTTTCGATTTGTATTTTCCTGCATTTGTGTTGAGCAGTTTTTACTAAAATTAATGATGTGGCTGAAATATTTTTGCCATAGCAAAACCTGCCCAGCAAACAATTTCTGTTGGACAGCTCTGCCATAGTCAATATACACAACTGGTGGTGCTTTATTCCTGATGAAGGGCTTTTTGCCCGAAACGTCGATTTCGCTGCTCCTTGGATGCTGCCCAAACTGTTGTGCTCTTCCAGCACCACTGATCCAGAATACACAACTGGTGGTCATGGGAAGAAGAGAGAAGGCAGGAATGGGTCTTTTTCAGGTTGGCGAAGTATAACATATGGTGTGCCTCAGGAAGTAATGCTGGGACCCCAACAGTTCACAATTTACTTAAAAGAGACTTAGATAGGTACATGAATAGGGAAGGTTTGGAGGGATATGTGACAAACAGGCATTTGGGGCTAGCTGAGTTTGGGATTGTGTTTGACATGGGCTAGTGGACTGAAGGGTCCATTTCCATGCTGTATAACTCGATGACTTAGATGAAGGGTTGAAGGTATGGCTGATGCCACAAAGATAGGTAGGAAAGTGAAACCAAAGCAGATGTTGCTGGAGAATCTCAGCGGCACTGGCAGCATCTGTGGAGAAATAGCCGAGTTAATGCGTCAAGTCCAATGAAACTTTTCCAGAACTTTTTGTTTCAGATTTCCAGCACCCACAGGTCATTCATTTTTTTTTTGTCCAGGGAGGAAAGTGGGGTTGTGAAAAGGACATAAGGAAGTTGCAAAGGGATATAGCTGGGTTAAGTGAGTGGGCAAAGATCTGGCAAATGGAGCACAATGTAGGGTTTTGTGAAATTGTCCATTTTGTTAGGAAGAATAAAAATAAAACCTTATTATCAAAATAGAAAAAGATTCAGAGAATCATAGAATCCCTACAGTGGGGAAAGAGGCCATTCGGCCCAACAAGTCTGAAGCAACCCTCCGAAGATCATCCCACACAGATCCAGATCTCCTCCCCCTCCCTATAACTCTGCATTTCCCATGGAAAATCCACCTGGCCTGCATACCCCTGGCCACTATGGGACCATTTACCCTGCATACTCCTGGCCACTATGGGACATTCACACTGGACACCCCTGGACACTACGGGACAATTTACCCTGGATACCCCTGGACACCATGGGACAATTTACCCTAGATGCCATTGGACAATTTACCCTGGACACCCCTGGACACTATGAGAAATTTACCCTGGACAGCATGGGATAACTTACCCTGCACACCCGTGGACACCATGGGACAATTTACCCTGCACACCCCTGGACACCATGGGACAATTTATCATGGACATCCCTGGACACCATGGGACAATTTACCCTGTGCACCCATGGACACCATGGGACAATTTATCATGGACATCCCTGGACGCTATGGGATAATTTACCCTGGGCACCCCTGGACACCATGGGGCAATATAGCCTACACAGCTCTGGACATCATGGGACAATTTACCGTGCACACCCTGGACACTACGGGACATTTTACGCTGCACACCCCGGGGCACTCCGGGATAATTTACCCTGGAAACCCCTGGAGACCATAGGGCAATTTACCCTGGACACACCTGGACACTATGGGACAATTTAGCCGACAACCTCCTGGACACTACAGGACAATTTACCCTGGACACCCCTGGATACCATGAGACAATCTACCCTGCACAGCCCTGGACACTATGGGACAATTTACCCAGGGTCTCCTGGACTCCATGGAACAATCTACCCTGGGCACCCCTGGACACCAAGGGACAATGTACCCAGCACACCCCTGGACACCAAGGGGCAATGTACCCAGCACACCCCTGGACCTTATGGGACAATTTATCCAGCACACCGCTGGACACCATGGGACAATTTACACTGGGTACCCCTAGACACTCCGGGACAATTTACCCTGCACACCCCTGGACACCATGGGACAATTTACCCTGCACACCCCTGGACACCATGGGACAATTTACCCTGGACAACCCTGGACACTATGGGACAATTTACCCTGCACACCCCTGGACACCATGGGACAATCTACCCTGCACACCACTGGACACTACGGGACAGTTTACCCTAGGAACCCCTGGACACTACGGGACAATTTACCCCGGACACTCCTGGACACCATGGGACAATTTAGCCTACACACCCCTGGACATATGGGACAATTTACCCAACATGCCCCTGGACACCATGGGACAATTTACCCTGGGTCTCCTGGACACTCTGGGACAATTTACCCTGTGCACCCCTCGACACCATGGGACAATTTTGCCTACACACCCCCGGACACCATGGGACAATTTACCCTGGACACTTCTGGACACCTTGGGACAATTTATCCAGCACACCCCTGGACATCATGGGACAATTTACCCTGGACACCCCTGAACACCTTGGGACAATTCACCCTGCACACCCTTGCACACTACGGGACAATTTTACCTGCACACCCCTGGACACCATTGGACAATGTACCCTGCACATCACTGAACACTATGGGACAATTTACCCTGCACAGCCTTGAACACCATGGGAGAATTTACCCCGGACACCCCTGGACACCATGGGACAATTTACCCTGGACACCCCTGAACACCTTGGGACAATTTATCAGCACACCCCTGGACATCATGGGACAATTTACCCTGGGCACCACTCGACACTATGGGACAATTTACCCTGTGCACCCCTCGACACCATGGGACAATTTTGCCTATACACCCCTGGACACCATGGGACTATTTACCCTGGACACTTCTGGACATCTTGGGACAAAGTACCCTGCACAGCCCTGGACACTATGGGAGAATTTACCCCGGACACCATGGGACAATTTACCCTGCACAGCCCTGGACACCATGGGATAGTTTACCCAGCACAGCCCTGGACACCTTGGGACAATTTAGCCTACATACCCCTGGACACCATGGGACAATTTACCCTGGGTCTCCTGGATACCATGGGACAATTTACCCTGGGCATCCCTGGACACCATGGGACAATTTACCCAGCACACTCCTGGACACTATGGGACAATTTACCCTGTGCACCCCTCCACACAATGGGACAATTTTCCCTGCAAAGCCCTGAACACAATGGGACAAGTTACCCTGGGCACCCCTGGACACCTTGGAACATTGTACCCTGCACAGCCCTGGACACCCCTGAACACTATGGGACAATTTACCCTGGGTCTCCTGGACACCATGGGACAATGAACCCTGGGCACCCCTGGACACTACGGGACAATTTACTCTGGACACCCCTGGACCCCATGGGACAATTTAGCCTACACACCCCTGGACACTATGGGACCATTTACCCAGCACGCCCCTGGACACCATGGGACAATTTACCCTGGGCAACCCTGGACACCATGGGACAATTTACCCTGGGCAACCCTGGACAACTTACCCAGCACAGTCCTGGACACCATGGACAATTTAGCCTTCACAGCCCTGGACACTATGGGACAATTTACCCGGGGCACCCCTGGACACCATGGGACAATGTAACCTACACGGCCCTGGACACTATGGGACAATTTACCCTGGACACCATGGGACAATTTACCCTGGGCACCCCTGGACACTACAGGACAATTTGAAGCCCATCTAACCTACACTATTCCATGTACGTCCATATGCTTGTCCAATGACGACTTAAATGCACTTAAACTTGGCGAATCTACTACCATTGCAGGCAA
The DNA here is from genome assembly GCF_020745735.1 of Hemiscyllium ocellatum. Classification (NCBI taxonomy): domain Eukaryota; kingdom Metazoa; phylum Chordata; class Chondrichthyes; order Orectolobiformes; family Hemiscylliidae; genus Hemiscyllium; species Hemiscyllium ocellatum. Next base: position 113,085,642 of record NC_083408.1, read on the forward strand.
AGCATTCCATACCCTTACTACTCTCTGAGTAAAGAAACTACCTCTGACATCTGTCCTATATCTATTACCCCTCAATTTAAAGCTATGCCCCCTCATGCTCACCGTCACCATACTTGGAAAAAGGCTCTCCCTGTCCACCCTATCTAACCCTCTGATCATCTTATATGTCTCTATTAAGTCACCTCTCAACCTTCTTCTCTCTAACGATAACAGCCTCAAGGCCCTCAGCCTTTCCTCGGAAGATCTTCCCTCCACCAGGCTGTATCCTAGTAAATCTCCTCTGCACCCTTTTCCAAAGCTTCCACATCCTTCTTATAAAGTGGTGACCAGAACTGTACACAATGGGACAAGTTACCCTGGGCACCCCTGGACACCTTGGGACATTGTACCCTGCACAGCCCTGTACACCCCTGAACACCATGGGACAATTTACCCAGCACACCCCTGAACACCATGGGACAATTTATCCTGGGTCTCCTGGACACCATGGGACAATGAACCCTGGGCACCCATAGACACCATGGGACAATTTACCCTGGGCACCCTTGGACACCAAGGGATAATTTACCCAGCACACCCCTGGACACCATGGGACAATTTACATTCCACACCCCTGGACACCATAGGACAATTTACCCTGCACATCCGTGGACACTACGGGACAATTTAACCTGCATACCCCTGAACACCATGGGACAACATGTCCTGGACAACCCTGGACACCATGGGACAATTTACCCTGCACATCCGTGGACACTACGGGACAATTTAACCTGCATACCCCTGAACACCATGGGACAACATGTCCTGGACAACCCTGGACACCATGGGACAATTTACCCTGGACACCCCTGGACACCACAGGACAATTTACCCTGCACACCCCTGGACCCCATGGGACAATTTAGCCTATACACCCCTGGACACTACAGGAGAATTTACCATGCACACCCCTGGACACCATGGGACAATCTACCCTGCACACCACTGGACACTATGGGACATTTTACCCTGGACATGTCTGGACACCATGGGACAATTTAGCCTACACACCCCGGACACTATGGGACAATTTACCCAGCACGCCCCTGGACACCATGGGACAATTTACCCTGGACACCCCTGGACAACTTGGGACAATGTACCCTGCACAGCCCTGGACTCTATGGGACAATTTACCCTGCACACCCCTGGACACCATGGGACAATTTAGCCTACACAGCCCTGGACTCTATCAGACAATTTAGCCTAAACAGCCCTGGACACCATAGGACAATTTACCCTGGGCACCCCTGGTCACCATGGGACAAATTAGCCTGCACAGCTTGGACACCATGGGACAATTTAACCTAGACACCCCTGGACACCGTGGGACAATTTAGCCTACACAGCCCTGGACACTACGGGACAATTTACCCTGGACATCCTGGGACAATTTACCCTGCGCAGCCCTGGACACCATGGGACAATTTACCCTGGGCACCCCTGGACACCATAGGACAATTTAGCCTACGCAGCCCTGGACACCATGGGACAATTTAGCCTACGCAGCCCTGGACACCATGGGACAATTTACCCTACACAGCCCAGGACACCATGGGACAATTTAGCCTACATAACCCTGGACACTATGGGAAATTTAGCCTACACAGCCCTGGACACCATGGGACAATTTAACCCACATGCCCCTGGACACTACGGTACAATTTACCCTGGGCACCATGGGACAATTTACCCTGGACACCATGGGACAATTTACCCGACACAGCCCTGGATACTGTGGGACAATTTAGCCTACACAGCACTGGACACTTTGGGACAATTTAGCCTACACACTCCTGGACACTATGGGACAATTTAGCCTACACAGCCCTGGACACTACGGGATAATTTAGCCTACACACCCCTGGACACTATGGGACAATTTAGCATGGCCAATCCACCTCACCTGCACCTGGACTGTGGGAGGAAACCAGAGCACCCAGAGGAAATCCATGCAAAGGTCTGGAATGTGGAGGGATTTTGGTATCCTGTGCATGAATCACAAAGAGTTAATTGTAAATGCTTGTGGAATGTGATCATATATTGCAGCGAGAATTCAAATACAAAACTGGGGTTACACATGGCATTGGTTAGACCACATATGGAGCACTGTGTACAGTATTGGTTACCTTATTTAATGAATGATATAAATAAATGCACTGGGAGTAGTTCAGAGAGGTTTTATTCAGCTAATACCTGAAAATGGCAGTTGTCTGATGAGAAAAGGTTGGATGGGTAGACCTCCACCCCCTGGAGTTGAGAAGAATAAGGAGTGATTTGATTGAAACATATAACATCAAGAAGAATCTTGGCAAGCTGGACTTGGAGAGAATATTTTTTTATGTTGTGGGAGAATCTAGAAAGAGGAGCCACTGTTTAAAATTAAGGGGTTGCCTGTATAAGATAGAAGTAAGAAGAATTTTTTTTCTCTTTAGAGTCATGAATCTTTGTAATTCACTTCTTTGAAACACGTTAGAAGAAGGGACACCGTCGCTCAGTGGTCAGCACTGCTGCCTCATAGTGCCAGGGAACCAGGTTTGATTCCACCCTCAAGCGACTGTCTGTGTGGAGTTTGCATGCTCTCCCTGTGTCTGTGTGAGTTCCCTTTGGGTGCTCTAGTTTCCTCTCACAATACAAAGGAGGGTGGATTGGCAATACTAAATTGCCCTGTAATGCCCAGGGGTGTGTAAACTGAATGGATTAGCTATGGGAAATCTGCATAGAATATGCATGAGAGGGTCAGTGTGGACTTGATGGACTGAATGGCCTTCTTCTACATTGCAGGGAGTCTATGAGAGTCTTTGAATCTTTTTATAGCGGAGGTAGATAGATTCTTGGTAAACAAGGAACTGAATTGTTATTCGGATAGATGAGAATGTGGAGTTGAGGTTTCAATCAGATCATCCATGATCTTATTAAATGGCAGACTCAATCAAGGGGCCAAATGGTCTACTCCTGCTCTTAACTCATACACTCAAATTTAGACATTCCATAAACCTCTTTGACCAACATAGTTCCTTATATCCTCACATACGGCTCATTATCAATTTTCATATATTATAATGCTCATGTGATATGCCTTGGGCCTTTCAACTACATTACAGTTAACAAGCAGTTTCAGACATTTAATGAGGTAATTCATGACTCTCAATAAAAATACACCCCGATAAGGAGGAAAGGTTCTGAGAGGGATAAACCCAACCATGGCGAACTGAGGAAGGAGAAAGAATAAACAAATGAGGAGGCTAAGATCAATGATAGCCCCAAAGAGTGAGATAAATTCAGAATCCAGCAAAGCATAACACTACAAAGAGGAAATGGCCTGACCTTACAATCCTCCTTCATTGTTTAGATCTCCTATAGTCATGGATAATGATGCCATCTTCCTTTATTTCATGTGAATTCCAAAACTAAGCTGTGTGCTGGGTCTGTGGTGGAAGGGGGGACTGACTGGGAGGGGAAATAGTTGCAGCTTACACTGACCCACTGCTCACCAGATGCTAGACCAGATGGTTGGTATTTGATAAACTTGGAATAAAGCACTGGACTTTAAAGGATGGGGAGTGCACATGGAGTGTTGGCCCCTAATGAATGAGGAGTGGTATAGAGAAGCAGGACTGTCTTGTTACAGATGCACAGAGTATTGCTGAGATCACAGCTGACACTGTGCACAGGTTTTGTCTCCTTGGTTCAGGAGAGATATTGGAAGGAATTCAAATAAGATTGATTCCTGGCATGGAGGCTTGCCCTAATGAGGAAAGGCTGACTAGGTTGGGCTTATCATGATTGGTTAGAAGAATGAGAGGTGATCATATTGAAAAGTAATAACTTATGAGGTAGGGAGAAAGGAATCCTTGACAGGGCAGATACTGGTTGGTTATTTTCCCTTATTGGAAAGTCTACAATTAAGGGGGATACAGTTTAATCATAAAGATTATGACTCAGTTAAGACTGAGATAAACAGGTTTTTCTTTCCTCTCAAGAGGATGAGTGTTTTTTTAATTCTTACCCACGGAGAGTGAGGTCTGGATCATTGAATAGTAAGAGAGGAAAGTGGAGCTGGAATCACAGAAAGATGGAATGCCTACAATGCAGATAGGGGCCATTCAGCCCATCGAATCTGCACTGACCCTCTGAAGAGCATTCTACCCAGATCCACCACCCATCAAACCACAATCAAATCAATTGTGATCTCATCTGAATGAAGGAGCCAAATGGCCTACTACTGTTCCTATTTCTTATGACCATTAACTATGATCATACCCGATCATCCAACTCAGTCCCCTGTTCCTGCTTTCTGTCTATACCTCTGATCCCTTTAGCTCTCAGAACTTTATCTAACTCCTTCTTGGAAACATACAGTATTTGGCCTTAACTACTTTCTGTAGTAAAGAATTCCACAGGCTGTCCACTCTCCGGGCGAAGACATTTCTCCTCGTTTCATGACCAAATGGCTCACTCTGTATCCTTATCCTGTGACCGTGGTTCTTACACTAATTATGAGAATCCCTACAGTGTGGAAACAGGCCCTTCATCCCAACAAGTCCACACCAACCCTCCGAAGAGTAACCCACCCAGGCCCATTCCTCTACATTTAACCCCTGACTAATATAGGCAAAAATGAGGACTGCAGATGCTGGAGATTAGAGTCAAGAGAGTGGTGCTGGAAAAGCACAGCAGGTCAGGCAGCATCTGAGGAGCAGAAGAATTGATGTCATCAAGAATGATGAAGGGTTTTTGCTTGAAACGTCAATTTTCCTGTTCCTTGGCCTGTTGTGCTTTTCTAGCACCACACTCTTGGTCCTGACTAATGTACCCAAACTGCACATCCCTGAACACTATGGACAATTTAGTGTGGCCAATGCACATCTTTGGATTGTGGGAGGAAACCCACACAGACGCAGGGAGAATGTGCAAACTCCACACAGATAAGTCACCCGAGGCTAAAATCGAACCCAGATCTCTGAGGTAGCAGTGCTAACCACTGAGCCACAGTGCTGCCATCTCTCTGCAGTCAAAGCATATGTTGCACATAGAAACACAATCTGTATATAATACACAGTATACATCATTGTACCCCAAGGATTAGATTTACAATTCCTTTTGCAGTTCTTAGAAGTTCTAAGTTTTTGTTTGCTGATGTGATACAGTAGAGCTGCTGTAAAGAATTATCATGCTAATTGCAACATTCAATTCACAGAGCATCACCGGCTGCCTCCAAGCCTGCGTTGTGCACTTGTTCAGACTTATTGGACATCACCTGTGGAAACCAAGAGGAAACTGCAGGAAAGGGAGGTTCATTTCTGCCTCAGCACTGGGTGACATGCCTGATAAATAAACAACAGGAATCCTCCCGCTCCTCCCTACACATCGGGAAAGATGTGCAACAGCCGAGGAGAAGCCTGAGAATAGGCTTTGTGGAAAACCCACAGAGATTCCACATGAATGCAGAGAGTTCTTCAGGGGGCCAGAAGAGGAGGTTGAGAGTGAAGCTAGACAGGACTCCATTGCATCAAGCTACTCGGGCGCCGAAACGCAATGTTGAGCAAAGTCACGGTGAGACTAACGCTCTCTCAAGTACCTATACTGAGGATATGGCAGAATCACCAAAATCTAATCTCTTGAAGTCCCTGGAAAAGGATTTCAGTATGATCTCCTTACAAACAGCACTTCAACTGTCATGATACATAGGGCTAGCAACGGAGAACTTCCACCTCAAGTCATTCTTGACTAACTGGTAGCTCTGATGAATGAGGTTACAGTTCTCTAGTCTGGGAGAGAGGATTTGTTCCTTAGGTTTATAATTTAGTGTTAATAATTATTGGTTTAGCCTCATATTTCTCCACATTGATCAATCACACTTCAGGTAACTATGGTTTAGCAAGACAAGCATATTAACAAACAGTTTGTGTTTACACCAACACCACCAAAAATATATAGCGCTCCCTCCCAATCAATCTATTGTCAACAAAGTAAGCAAGAACCGATCAACAATGACTTATTTTAAGTTGAATTTCCAATGAAGGAGGACTGTTCCATTGTCTGTTCACTTCTGGTTGTTCGATGTTAAGGTGAACTGCTCAAATGGGAGCCTAACAAAAAACATTTAGGAAGAGGACAATGCGATTGCCTTCATTCTTACAGGGCCCTGTGTCCAATATTACAATCTACAGCGACAGCAAACATATGAAGAAGGATGCTGTCAGGGGAACTTTTGCCTCAAGGGACAGACTTCACTCCTTGAGCTAAACAATGAGGAAAATATCACTCAGGAAATTCTGCTCGGTGATGGAAGAGCACAGAACTTAATTTAAGGCAAAGGCAACTTCTGAATCCAAAATAACCTGGAATTCTTTTTGTGGGATAAGGCTCCTTAAGTGAACTGATACCACACAGCAGACAATACAAGACAAAGTCAAAGAATGTTCATTTTACAATATTCATCAATCTATTTTAAATTGGATTCAGCAATAAATGGCAAATAAATGAAAATAAAGCAAGACTTTAGAAAATTGGGTTGTTGGATTTCTCCCTCTATCCTCCTCTTTGCTGTTCATTAGTTATTCGTGTTTGTGTGCATAAGTATATGTAAATATACCCCTAGAACCTTCCCAGAATCTAAAGTAAGAATTTCCCTGTTTGACCTGACTTCCTGAGTGACAGTAAAATAAAATGAATCTGAAGATCTGAAACAAAAACAGAAATTGCCAAAGAAACTCAGCAGGTCTGGCAGCATCTGCAGAGAGAGAAACTGAGTTAGCTGTGTGAGTCTAGTGGTCATGTTTAGACTCTTCTCTTAAAAAGGGGCACTGGATTCAAAACATGAATTGCGCTTTCTCTCCTTAGATGCTGCCAGACCTGCTGAGTTTTCCCAGCAATTTCAATTTTTTTGCTGCTGTGATAGTTCCCTACAGTGTTAATGCTACAATGCTAGCTCACACTCTTAGAGGGAGAAAGCATTGATGCCTGCCTCCTCTAGTGACACTGCTTTTTGCCTCATCCCTGACATCTCCATGGAGATTACTTTGCAATGATGGGACCTTCGGCCTGACTGACTAAAAGACTTCCTCACCATCCACTCAACATTGTGGGGGGACAGGATGAGCACTAAATTCCCTGAGTGTGACGAGCGCAAATTCTCAAGGAAAAGAAAGCATGGCTGGGGAGGACGAGAGGTTCAGTGATATTCCCAGTTTGCAGAGAACACTAAAAACAGTAGTAGGCCATTTGGCCCTTCGAGCCTGTTCTGTCATTCATTATGATCATCCAGTTCAATAGCCTGTTCCTACTTTTCCCCAAACCATATGACTCCTTTTGCTCCAAGTGCTATACCCAACTCAAGAGTGAAGAGAGTGAATGCCTTTTAAATATGGAGCCCAGTCATAGCATCCCAGAAGGTGCTGCTCCTGAACCTTTGCATTTTGCCCAAGTGCGCATACGTAATGAGCAGAAATGAACGTAATCACCCAGGAAAATATATCCCACCCCTAAATGGAAGAGCCTCCAGCTTATACACGCACCTCAAGTCTTGACCCCAGAGAAACAAAAATGCCTGTTGTTGTTTCAGCTAATTGTTTTCCGGTTTGACTCTATATTTTCTCCCCTTTCCCACTCTCTTCCAATGTCTGTGATCTAGCTGTCAACATCAGTGAGGTATACTGGAGAGGCCGAGGGCATCAGTACTGGATCCCAGGGCATCAGGTGATCTTGTTTGTGGGGAGAGATGGATCAGCTGCGTAGGGGAGAGTAAGAATCTCTACCTTTCCGCTTCCTACCCAACTACCACCCTCTCTGGAGCCTGCCCTGCTCCCCCCAGGCTGAAAACAGCCTGCACGAATTTCCATCCAAGTTGTTCAATTGGTGGTGAGTTGGGAAAGTGTCCTTGAACTTCCCCATCCCAAGAGAAAGTGAGAACTGCAGATGCTGGAGATCAGAGTCGAAAAATGTGGTGCTGGAAAAGCACAGCAGGTCAGGCAGCAACTGTGAAGCAGGAGAGTCAACATTTCAGGCAGTCATGACGCAGGGTGGTTTATGCCGGTAATGTCGACTCTCCTGTTCCTCGGATGCTGCCTGACTTGCTGTGCTTTTCCAGCGCCACCTTTTTCGACCCTTCCAATCCTGGATCAGTTGTTAATGATGTGGGAAGGCAATGGGGCATCTTTGAGACTGATTGACTGTTCACCTCAGTATCCACTCACTCCAGGGGAGGGCATTAAGTAACCCACGAAATGTGATGAGTGCAAATTCTAAAGAAAATAAAAATGTATTCATCCAGGCCAACTGGGACAGACATGACAGCCCAGCATATTTCCCATGACAGCCCAGCATATTTCCCATGACAGCCCAGTATATTTCCCATGACAGCCCAGCATATTTCCCATGACAGCCCAGTATATTTCCCATGACAGCGCAGTATATTTCCCATGACAGCGCAGTATATTTCCCATGACAGCCCAGCATATTTCCCATGACAGCGCAGTATATTTCCCATGACAGCCCAGTATATTTCCCATGACAGCCCAGCATATTTCCCATGACAGACCAGTATATTTCCCATGACAGCCCAGTATATTTCCCATGACAGCCCTGCATATTTCCCATGACAGCCCAGTATATTTCCCATGACAGCCCAGTATATTTCCCATGACAGCCCAGCATATTTCCCATGACAGCCCAGTATATTTCCCATGACAGCCCAGCATATTTCCCATGACAGCCCTGCATATTTCCCATGACAGCCCTGCATATTTCCCATGACAGCCCAGTATATTTCCCATGACAGCCCAGCATATTTCCCATGACAGCCCAGCATATTTCCCATGACAGCCCAGTATATTTCCCATGACAGCGCAGTATATTTCCCATGACAGCCCAGCATATTTCCCATGACAGCCCAGTATATTTCCCATGACAGCCCAGCATATTTCCCATGACAGCCCAGTATATTTCCCATGACAGCGCAGTATATTTCCCATGACAGCCCAGTATATTTCCCATGACAGCCCAGTATATTTCCCATGACAGCCCAGCGTATTTCCCATGACAGCCCAGTATATTTCCCATGACAGCCCAGTATATTTCCCATGACAGCCCAGCATATTTCTCATGACAGCCCAGTATATTTCTCATGACAGCCCAGCATAATTCTCATGACAGCCCAGCATATTTCCCATGACAGCCCAGCATATTTCCCATGACAGCCCAGTATATTTCTCATGACAGCCCAGCATAATTCTCATGACAGCCCAGCAAATTTCCCATGACAGCCCAGTATATTTCCCATGACAGCCCAGTGTATTTCCCATGACAGCCCAGTATATTTCCCATGACAGCCCAGTATATTTCCCATGACAGCCCAGCATATTTCCCATGACAGCCCAGCATATTTCCCATGACAGCCCAGCATATTTCTCATGACAGCCCAGTACATTTCTCATGACAGCCCAGCATAATTCTCATGACAGCCCAGCATATTTCCCATGACAGCCCAGCATATTTCCCATGACAGACCAGTATATTTCTCATGACAGCCCAGCATAATTCTCATGACAGCCCAGTATATTTCTCATGACAGCCCAGCATAATTCTCTTGGCAGCCCAGCATATTTCCCATGACAGCCCAGCATATTTCCCATGACAGCCCATCATATTTCCCATGACAGCCCAGCATAATTCTCATGGCAGCCCAGTATATTTCCCATGACAGCCCAGTATATTTCCCATGACAGCCCAGTATATTTCCCATGACAGCCCAGCATATTTCCCATGACAGCCCAGCATATTGCCCATGACAGCCCAGCAAATTTCCCATGACAGCCAAGGAAATTTCCCATGACAGCCCAGTATATTTCCCATGACAGCCCAGCATATTGCCCATGACAGCCCAGCATATTGCCCATGACAGCCCAGCAAATTTCCCATGACAGCCCAGTATATTTCCCATGACAGCCCAGCATATTGCCCATGACAGCCCAGCATATTTCCCATGGCAGCCCAGTATATTTCCCATGACAGCCCAGTATATTTCCCATGGCAGCCCAGCATATTTCCCATGGCAGCCCAGCATATTCCCCATGACAGCCCAGCATATTTCCCATGACAGCCCAGCATATTCCCCATGACAGCCCAGCAAATTTCCCATGACAGCCCAGCATATTTCTCATGACAGCCCAGCATATTGCCCATGACAGCCCAGCATATTTCCCATGACAGCCCAGCATAATTCTCATGACAGCCCAGTATATTTCCCAAATCAGCCCAGTATATTTCCCATGATAGCCCAGCATATTTCCCAAGACAGCCCAGCATATTTCCCATGACAGCCCATCATATTTCCCATGACAGCCCAGTATATTTCCCATGACAGCCCAGTATATTTCCCATGATAGCTCAGCATATTTCCCATGACAGCCCAGCATATTTCCCATGACAGCCCAGTATATTTCCCATGACAGCCCAGCATATTTCCCATGACAGCCCAGTAAATTTCCCATGACAGCCCAGCATATTTCCCATGACAGCCCAGCATATTTCCCATGACAGCCCAGCATATTTCCCATGACAGCCCAGTAAATTTCCCATGACAGCCCAGTATATTTCCCATGACAGCACAGCATATTTCCCATGACAGCCCTGTAAATGTCCCATGACAGCCCAGTAAATTTCCCATGACAGCCCAGTATATTTCCCATGACAGCCCAGTATAATTCCCATGACAGCCCAGAATATTCCCCATGACAGCCCAGCATATTTCCCATGGCAGCCCAGCATATTTCTCACGAAAGCCCAGTATATTTCCAATGACAGCCCAGCAAATTTCCCATGACAGCCCAGTATATTTCCCATGACAGCGCTGCATATTTCTCATGACAGCCCAGTATATTTCCCATGACAGCCCAGTATATTTCCCATGACAGCCCAGCAAATTTCCCATGACAGCCCAGCATATTTCTCACGAAAGCCCAGTATATTTCCAATGACAGCCCAGCAAATTTCCCATGACAGCCCAGTATATTTCCCATGACAGCCCAGCATATTTCCCATGACAGCCCAGTATATTTCCCATGACAGCCCAGCATATTTCCCATGACAGCCCTGCATATTTCCCATGACAGCCCTGCATATTTCCCATGACAGCCCAGTATATTTCCCATGACAGCCCAGCATATTTCCCATGACAGCCCAGCATATTTCCCATGACAGCCCAGTATATTTCCCATGACAGCGCAGTATATTTCCCATGACAGCCCAGCATATTTCCCATGACAGCCCAGTATATTTCCCATGACAGCCCAGCATATTTCCCATGACAGCCCAGTATATTTCCCATGACAGCGCAGTATATTTCCCATGACAGCCCAGTATATTTCCCATGACAGCCCAGTATATTTCCCATGACAGCCCAGCGTATTTCCCATGACAGCCCAGTATATTTCCCATGACAGCCCAGTATATTTCCCATGACAGCCCAGCATATTTCTCATGACAGCCCAGTATATTTCTCATGACAGCCCAGCATAATTCTCATGACAGCCCAGCATATTTCCCATGACAGCCCAGCATATTTCCCATGACAGCCCAGTATATTTCTCATGACAGCCCAGCATAATTCTCATGACAGCCCAGCAAATTTCCCATGACAGCCCAGTATATTTCCCATGACAGCCCAGTGTATTTCCCATGACAGCCCAGTATATTTCCCATGACAGCCCAGTATATTTCCCATGACAGCTCAGCATATTTCCCATGACAGCCCAGCATATTTCCCATGACAGCCCAGCATATTTCTCATGACAGCCCAGTACATTTCTCATGACAGCCCAGCATAATTCTCATGACAGCCCAGCATATTTCCCATGACAGCCCAGCATATTTCCCATGACAGACCAGTATATTTCTCATGACAGCCCAGCATAATTCTCATGACAGCCCAGTATATTTCTCATGACAGCCCAGCATAATTCTCTTGGCAGCCCAGCATATTTCCCATGACAGCCCAGCATATTTCCCATGACAGCCCATCATATTTCCCATGACAGCCCAGCATAATTCTCATGGCAGCCCAGTATATTTCCCATGACAGCCCAGTATATTTCCCATGACAGCCCAGTATATTTCCCATGACAGCCCAGCATAATTCTCATGACAGCCCAGTATATTTCTCATGACAGCCCAGCATAATTCTCTTGGCAGCCCAGCATATTTCCCATGACAGCCCAGTATATTTCCCATGACAGCCCAGCATATTGCCCATGACAGCCCAGCATATTGCCCATGACAGCCCAGCAAATTTCCCATGACAGCCCAGTATATTTCCCATGACAGCCCAGCATATTGCCCATGACAGCCCAGCATATTTCCCATGGCAGCCCAGTATATTTCCCATGACAGCCCAGTATATTTCCCATGGCAGCCCAGCATATTTCCCATGGCAGCCCAGCATATTCCCCATGACAGCCCAGCATATTTCCCATGACAGCCCAGCATATTCCCCATGACAGCCCAGCAAATTTCCCATGACAGCCCAGCATATTTCTCATGACAGCCCAGCATATTGCCCATGACAGCCCAGCATATTTCCCATGACAGCCCAGCATAATTCTCATGACAGCCCAGTATATTTCCCAAATCAGCCCAGTATATTTCCCATGATAGCCCAGCATATTTCCCAAGACAGCCCAGCATATTTCCCATGACAGCCCATCATATTTCCCATGACAGCCCAGTATATTTCCCATGACAGCCCAGTATATTTCCCATGATAGCTCAGCATATTTCCCATGACAGCCCAGCATATTTCCCATGACAGCCCAGTATATTTCCCATGACAGCCCAGCATATTTCCCATGACAGCCCAGTAAATTTCCCATGACAGCCCAGCATATTTCCCATGACAGCCCAGCATATTTCCCATGACAGCCCAGCATATTTCCCATGACAGCCCAGTAAATTTCCCATGACAGCCCAGTATATTTCCCATGACAGCACAGCATATTTCCCATGACAGCCCTGTAAATGTCCCATGACAGCCCAGTATAATTCCCATGACAGCCCAGAATATTCCCCATGACAGCCCAGCATATTTCCCATGGCAGCCCAGCATATTTCTCACGAAAGCCCAGTATATTTCCAATGACAGCCCAGCAAATTTCCCATGACAGCCCAGTATATTTCCCATGACAGCCCTGCATATTTCTCATGACAGCCCAGTATATTTCCCATGACAGCCCAGTATATTTCCCATGACAGCCCAGCAAATTTCCCATGACAGCCCAGCATATTACTCACGATAGCCCAGTATATTTCCCATGGCAGCCCAGTACATTTCTCTCGGCAGCCCATCATATTTCCCATGACAGCTCAGCATATTTCCCATGACAGCCCAGTATATTTCCCATGACAGCCCAGTATATTTCTCACGACAGCCCAGTATATTTCCCATGACAGCCCAGCATATTTCCCATGACAGCCCAGTATATTTCCCATGACAGCTCAGCATATTTCCCATGACAGCCCAGCATATTTCCCATGACAGCCCAGTATATTTCCCATGACAGCCCAGCATATTTCTCACGACAGCCCAGTATATTTCCCATGACAGCCCAGCATATTTCCCATGACAGCCCAGTATATTTCCCATGTCAGCCCAGCATATTTCCCATGACAGCCCAGTATATTTCCCATGACAGTCCAGCATATTTCTCATGGCAGCCCAGTATATTTCCCGTGACAGCCCAGTATTTTTCCCATGACAGCCCATCATATTTCCCATGACAGCCCAGCATATTTCCCATGACAGCCCATCATATTTCCCATGACAGCCCAGCATATTTCCCATGACAGCCCAGCATATTTCTCATGGCAGCCCAGTATATTTCCCGTGACAGCCCAGTATTTTTCCCATGACAGCCCATCATATTTCCCATGGGAGCCCAGCATATTTCCCATGACAGCCCAGCAAATTTCCCATGACAGCCCAGCAAATTTCCCATGACAGCCCAGCATATTACGCATGACAGCCCAGCATATTTCCCATAACAGCCCAGCATATTTGCCATGACAGCCCAGCATATTACCCAAGACAGCCCATCATATTTCCCATGACAGCCCAGTATATTTCCCATGACAGCCCAGAATATTTCCCATGGCAGCCCAGTATATTTCCCATGACAGCCCAGTATAATTCCCATGACAGCCCAGTATATTTCCCATGACAGCCCAGCATATTTCCCATGACAGCCCAGTATATTTCCCATGGCAGCCCAGCATATTTCCCATGACAGCCCAGTATAATTCCCATGACAGCCCAGCATATTTCCCATGACAGCCCAGTATATTTCCCATGGCAGCCCAGCATATTTCCCATGACAGCCCAGTATATTTCCCATAACGACCCAGCATATTTCCCATGACAGCCCAGTATATTTCCCATGACAGCCCAGCAAATTTCCCATGACAGCCCAGTATATTTCCCATGACAGCCCAGTATATTTCTCACGATAGCCCAGTATATTTCCCATGGCAGCCCAGCATATTTCCCATGACAGCCCAGTATATTTCACACGACAGCCCAGAATATTTCCCATGGCAGCCCAGCATATTTCTCACGATAGCCCAATATATTTCCCATGGCAGCCCAGCATATTTCCCATGACAGCACACCATATTTCCCATGACAGCCCACCATATTTCCCATGAAAGCCCAGCATATTTCCCATGACAGCCCAGTATATTTCTCTCGGCAGCCCACCATAATTCCCATGACAGCCCAGCATATTTCCCATGACAGCCCAGCATATTTCCCATGACAGCCCAGTATATTTCTCTCGGCAGCCCACCATATTTCCCATGACAGCCCATCATATTTCCCATGGCTGCCCAGTATATTTCCCATGACAGCCCAGCATATTTCTCATGACAGCCCAGTATATTTCCCATGACAGCCCAGTATATTTCCCATGAAAGCCCATCATATTTCCCATGACAGCCCAGCATATTTCACCATGACAGCCCAGCATATTTCCCATGGCAGCCCAGTATATTTCCCATGACAGCCCAGTATATTTCCTATGACAGCCCAGTATATTTCCCATGGCAGCCCAGTATATTTCCCATGACAGCCCAGCATATTACCCATGACAGCCCAGCATATTTCTCACGACAGCCCAGTATATTTCCCATGGCAGCCCAGTATATTTCCCATGGCAGCCCAGTATATTTCCCATGGCAGCCCAGTATATTTCCCATGACAGCCCAGTATATTTCCCATGACAGCCCTGCATATTTCCCATGACAGACCAGTATATTTCCCATGACAGCCCAGTATATTTCCCATGAGAGCCCTTCATATTTCCCATGACAGCCCAGTATATTTCCCATGACAGCCCAGTAAATTTCCCATGACAGCCCAGCATATTTCCCATGACAGCCCAGTATATTTCCCATGACAGCCCAGCATATTTCACATGACAGCCCTGCATATTTCCCATGACAGCCCAGTATATTTCCCATGACAGCCCAGTATATTTCCCATGACAGCCCAGCATATTTCCCATGACAGCCCAGTATATTTCCCATGACAGCGCAGTATATTTCCCATGACAGCCCAGCATATTTCCCATGACAGCCCAGTATATTTCCCATGACAGCCCAGCATATTTCCCATGACAGCCCAGTATATTTCCCATGACAGCGCAGTATATTTCCCATGACAGCCCAGTATATTTCCCATGACAGCCCAGTATATTTCCCATGACAGCCCAGCGTATTTCCCATGACAGCCCAGTATATTTCCCATGACAGCCCAGTATATTTCCCATGACAGCCCAGTATATTTCCCATGAAAGCCCATCATATTTCCCATGACAGCCCAGCATATTTCCCATGACATCCCAGCATATTTCCCATGGCAGCCCAGTATATTTCCCATGACAGCCCAGTATATTTCCCATGACAGCCCAGTATATTTCCCATGGCAGCCCAGTATATTTCCCATGACAGCCCAGCATATTACCCATGACAGCCCAGCATATTTCTCACGACAGCTCAGTATATTTCCCATGGCAGCCCAGTATATTTCCCATGGCAGCCCAGTATATTTCCCATGACAGCCCAGTATATTTCCCATGACAGCCCTGCATATTTCCCATGACAGACCAGTATATTTCCCATGACAGCCCAGTATATTTCCCATGAGAGCCCTGCATATTTCCCATGACAGCCCAGTATATTTCCCATGACAGCCCAGTATATTTCCCATGACAGCCCAGCATATTTCCCATGACAGCCCAGTATATTTCCCATGACAGCCCAGCAGATTTCCCATGACAGCCCTGCATGTTTCCCATGACAGCCCAGTATATTTCCCATGACAGCCCAGTATATTTCCCATGACAGCCCAGCATATTTCCCATGACAGCCCAGCATATTTCCCATGACAGCCCAGTATATTTCCCATGACAGCGCAGTATATTTCCCATGACAGCCCAGCATATTTCCCATGACAGCCCAGCATATTTCCCATGACAGCCCAGCATATTTCCCATGACAGCCCAGTATATTTCCCATGACAGCGCAGTATATTTCCCATGACA
The DNA here is from genome assembly GCF_020745735.1 of Hemiscyllium ocellatum. Lineage (NCBI taxonomy): Eukaryota > Metazoa > Chordata > Chondrichthyes > Orectolobiformes > Hemiscylliidae > Hemiscyllium > Hemiscyllium ocellatum. The sequence continues at coordinate 113,102,276 of NC_083408.1, forward strand.
GCCCAGTATATTTCCCATGACAGCCCAGCGTATTTCCCTTGACAGCCCAGTATATTTCCCATGACAGCCCAGTATATTTCCCATGACAGCTCAGCATATTTCCCATGACAGCCCAGCATATTTCCCATGACAGCCCAGCATATTTCTCATGACAGCCCAGTACATTTCTCATGACAGCCCAGCATAATTCTCATGACAGCCCAGCATATTTCCCATGACAGCTCAGCATATTTCCCATGACAGCCCAGTATATTTCTCATGACAGCCCAGCATAATTCTCATGACAGCCCAGTATATTTCTCATGACAGCCCAGCATAATTCTCATGGCAGCCCAGCATATTTCCCATGACAGCCCAGCATATTTCCAATGACAGCCCATCATATTTCCCATGACAGCCCAGCATAATTCTCATGGCAGCCCAGTATATTTCCCATGACAGCCCAGTATATTTCCCATGACAGCCCAGTATATTTCCCATGACAGCCCAGCATATTTCCCATGACAGCCCAGCATATTGCCCATGACAGCCCTGCATATTTCCCATGACAGCCCAGCAAATTTCCCATGACAGCCAAGGAAATTTCCCATGACAGCCCAGTATATTTCCCATGACAGCCCAGCATATTGCCCATGACAGCCCAGCAAATTTCCCATGACAGCCCAGTATATTTCCCATGACAGCCCAGCATATTGCCCATGACAGCCCAGCATATTTCCCATGGCAGCCCAGTATATTTTCCATGACAGCCCAGTATATTTCCCATGGCAGCCCAGCATATTTCTCATGGCAGCCCAGCATATTCCCCATGACAGCCCAGCATATTTCCCATGACAGCCCAGCATATTCCCCTTGACAGCCCAGCAAATTTCCCATGACAGCCCAGCATATTTCTCATGACAGCCCAGCATATTGCCCATGACAGCCCAGCATATTTCCCATAACAGCCCAGCATAATTCTCATGACAGCCCAGTATATTTTCCAAATCAGCCCAGTATATTTCCATGATAGCCCAGCATATTTCCCAAGACAGCCCAGTATATTTCCCAAGACAGCCCAGCATATTTCCCATGACAGCCCAGTATATTTCCCATGATAGCCCAGTATATTTCCCATGACAGCCCAGTATATTTCCCATGACAGCCCAGCATATTTCCCATGACAGCCCAGTAAATTTCCCATGACAGCCCAGTAAATTTCCCAATGACAGCCCAGCATATTTCCCATGACAGCCCATCATATTTCCCATGACAGCCAAGCATATTTCCCATGACAGCCCAGCATATTTCCCATGACAGCCCAGTAAATTTCCCATGACAGCCCAGTATATTTCCCATGACAGCCCAGCATATTTCCCATGACAGCCCAGTACATTTCCCATGACAGCCCAGTATATTTCCCATGACAGCCCAGTATAATTCCCATGACAGCCCAGTATATTTCCCATGACAGCCCAGCATATTTCCCATGACAGCCCAGAATATTCCCCATGACAGCCCAGTATATTTCCCATGGCAGCCCAGCATATTTCTCACGACAGCCCAGTATATTTCCCATGACAGCCCAGCAAATTTCCCATGACAGCCCAGCATATTTCCCATGACAGCCCATCATATTTCCCATGACAGCCAAGCATATTTCCCATGACAGCCCAGCATATTTCCCATGACAGCCCAGTAAATTTCCCATGACAGCCCAGTATATTTCCCATGACAGCCCAGCATATTTCCCATGACAGCCCAGTACATTTCCCATGACAGCCCAGTAAATTTCCCATGACAGCCCAGTATATTTCCCATGACAGCCCAGTATAATTCCCATGACAGCCCAGTATATTTCCCATGACAGCCCAGCATATTTCCCATGACAGCCCAGAATATTCCCCATGACAGCCCAGTATATTTCCCATGGCAGCCCAGCATATTTCTCACGACAGCCCAGTATATTTCCCATGACAGCCCAGCAAATTTCCCATGACAGCCCAGTATATTTCCCATGACAGCCCTGCATATTTCTCATGACAGCCCAGTATATTTCCCATGACAGCCCAGTATATTTCCCATGACAGCCCAGCAAATTTCCCATGAAAGCCCAGCATATTAGGGCGGCACGGTGGCACAGTTGTTAGCACTGCTGCCTCACAGCGCCTGTAGACCTGGGTTCAATTCCCGACTCAGGCGACTGACTGTGTGGAGTTTGCACGTTCTCCCCGTGTCTGCGTGGGTTTCCTCCGGGTGCTCCGGTTTCCTCCCACAGTCCAAAGATGTGCGGGTTAGGTGAATTGGCCAAGCTAAATTGCCCGTAGTGTTAGGTAAGGGGTAAATGTAGGGGTATGGGTGGGTTGCACTTCGGCGGGTCGGTGTGGACTTGTTGGGCCGAAGGGCCTGTTTCCACACTGTAAGTCTAATCTAATTACTCACGATAGCCCAGTATATTTGCCATGGCAGCCCAGTATATTTCTCTCGGCAGCCCATCATATTTCCAATGACAGTTCAGCATATTTCCCATGACAGCCCAGTATATTTCCCATGACAGCCCAGTATATTTCTCACGACAGCCCAGTATATTTCCCATGACAGCCCATCATATTTCCCATGACAGCCCAGTATATTTCCCATGACAGCCCAGCATATTTCCCATGACAGCCCAGCATATTTCCCATGACAGCCCAGTATATTTCCCATGACAGCCCAGCATATTTCTCACGACAGCCCAGTATATTTCCCATGACAGCCCAGCATATTTCCCATGACAGCCCAGTATGTTTCCCATGACAGCCCAGCATATTTCCCATGACAGCCCAGTATATTTCCCATGACAGTCCAGCATATTTCTCATGGCAGCCCAGTATATTTCCCGTGACAGCCCAGTATTTTTCCCATGACAGCCCATCATATTTCCCATGACAGCCCAGCATATTTCCCATGACAGCCCATCATATTTCCCATGACAGCCCAGCATATTTCTCATGGCAGCCCAGTATATTTCCCGTGACAGCCCAGTATTTTTCCCATGACAGCCCATCATATTTCCCATGGGAGCCCAGCATATTTCCCATGACAGCCCAGCAAATTTCCCATGACAGCCCAGCATATTTCCCATGACAGCCCAGCATATTTCCCATGACAGCCCAGTATATTTCCCATGACAGCCCAGCATATTTCTCACGACAGCCCAGTATACTTCCCATGACAGCCCAGCATATTTCCCATGACAGCCCAGTATATTTCCCATGACAGCCCAGCATATTTCCCATGACAGCCCAGTATATTTCCCATGACAGTCCAGCATATTTCTCATGGCAGCCCAGTATATTTCCCGTGACAGCCCAGTATTTTTCCCATGACAGCCCATCATATTTCCCATGACAGCCCAGCATATTTCCCATGACAGCCCATCATATTTCCCATGACAGCCCAGCATATTTCTCATGGCAGCCCAGTATATTTCCCGTGACAGCCCAGTATTTTTCCCATGACAGCCCATCATATTTCCCATGGGAGCCCAGCATATTTCCCATGACAGCCCAGCAAATTTCCCATGACAGCCCAGCAAATTTCCCATGACAGCCCAGCATATTACGCATGACAGCCCAGCATATTTCCCTTAACAGCCCAGCATATTTGCCATGACAGCCCAGCATATTACCCATGATAGCCCATCATATTTCCCATGACAGCCCAGTATATTTCCCATGACAGCCCAGAATATTTCCCATGGCAGCCCAGTATATTTCCCATGACAGCCCAGTATAATTCCCATGACAGCCCAGTATATTTCCCATGACAGCCCAGCATATTTCCCATGACAGCCCAGTATATTTCCCATCTCAGCCCAGCATATTTCCCATGACAGCCCAGTATAATTCCCATGACAGCCCAGCATATTTCCCATGACAGCCCAGTATATTTCCCATGGCAGCCCAGCATATTTCCCATGACAGCCCAGCATATTTCCCATAACGACCCAGCATATTTCCCATGACAGCCCAGTATATTTCCCATGACAGCCCAGCAAATTTCCCATGACAGCCCAGTATATTTCCCATGACAGCCCAGTATATTTCTCACGATAGCCCAGTATATTTCCCATGGCAGCCCAGCATATTTCCCATGACAGCCCAGTATATTTCACACGACAGCCCAGAATATTTCCCATGGCAGCCCAGCATATTTCTCACGATAGCCCAATATATTTCCCATGGCAGCCCAGCATATTTCCCATGACAGCACACCATATTTCCCATGACAGCCCACCATATTTCCCATGACAGCCCAGCATATTTCCCATGACAGCCCAGTATATTTCTCTCGGCAGCCCACCATAATTCCCATGACAGCCCAGCATATTTCCCATGACAGCCCAGCATATTTCCCATGACAGCCCAGTATATTTCTCTCGGCAGCCCACCATATTTCCCATGACAGCCCAGCATATTTCCCATGACAGCCCACCATATTTCCCATGACAGCCCACCATATTTCCCATGACAGCCCAGTAAATTTCCCATGACAGCCCAGTTTATTTCCCATGACAGCCCAGCATATTTCCCATGGCAGCCCAGTATATTTCCCATGACAGCCCAGCATATTTCTCATGACAGCCCATCATATTTCCCATGGCAGCCCAGTATATTTCCCATGACAGCCCAGCATATTTCTCATGACAGCCCAGTATATTTCCCATGACAGCCCAGTATATTTCCCATGAAAGCCCATCATATTTCCCATGACAGCCCAGCATATTTCCCATGACAGCCCAGCATATTTCCCATGACAGCCCATCATATTTCCCATGGCAGCCCAGTATATTTCCCATGACAGCCCAGCATATTTCTCATGACAGCCCAGTATATTTCCCATGACAGCCAAGCATATTTCCCATGACAGCCCAGCATATTTATCATGACAGCCCATCATATTTCCCACGACAGCCCAGCATATTTCCCATGACAGCCCAGCATATTTCCAATGGCAGCCCAGTATATTTCCCATGACAGCCCACCATATTTCCCATGACAGCCCAGTAAATTTCCCATGATAGCCCAGTATAATTCCCATGACAGCCCAGCATATTTACCATGACAGCCCAGCATATTTCCCATGGCTGCCCAGTATATTTCCCATGAAAGCCCATCATATTTCCCATGACAGCCCAGCATATTTCCCATGACAGCCCAGCATATTTCCCATGGCAGCCCAGTATATTTCCCATGACAGCCCAGCATATTTCTCATGACAGCCCAGTATATTTCCCATGACAGCCCAGCATATTTCCCATGACAGCCCAGCATATTTCCCATGACAGCCCAGTATATTTCCCATGGCAGCCCAGTATATTTCTCTCGGCAGCCCACCATATTTCCCATGACAGCCCACCATATTTCCCATGACAGCCAAGTAAATTTCCCATGACAGCCCATCATATTTCCCATGACAGCCCAGTGTATTTCTCACGACAGCCCAGTATATTTCCCATGACAGCCCAGCATATTTCCCATGACAGCCCAGCATATTTCCCATGACAGCTCAGTATATTTCCCATGACAGCCCAGTATATTTCTCACGACAGCCCAGCATATTTCCCATGACAGCCCAGTATATTTCCCATGACAGACCAGCATATTTCCCTTGACAGCCCAGCATATTTGCCATGACAGCCCAGCATATTTCCCATGACAGCCCAGCATATTTCCCATGACAGCCCAGTATATTTCCCATGACAGCCCAGTATATTTCTCTCGGCAGCCCACCATATTTCCCATGACAGCCCACCATATTTCCCATGACAGCCAAGTAAATTTCCCATGACAGCCCAGTATATTTCCCATGACAGCCCAGTGTATTTCTCACGACAGCCCAGTATATTTCCCATGACAGCCCAGCATATTTCCCATGACAGCCCAGCATATTTCCCATGACAGCCCAGTATATTTCCCATGACAGCCCAGTATATTTCTCACGACAGCCCAGCATATTTCCCATGACAGCCCAGTATATTTCCCATGACAGCCCAGCATATTTCCCATGACAGCCCAGTATATTTCCCATAACAGCCCAGTATATTTCCCATGACAGCCCAGCATACTTCCCATGACAGCCCAGCATATTTCCCATGACAGCCCAGCATTTTTCTCACGACAGCCCAGTAGATTTCCCATGACAGCCCAGCATATTTCCCATGACAGCCCAGTACATTTCCCATGACAGCCCAGCATATTTCCCATGACAGCCCAGTATATTTCCCATGACAGTCCAGCATATTTCTCATGGCAGCCCAGTATATTTCCCGTGACAGCCCAGTATTTTTCCCATGACAGCCCATCATATTTCCCATGACAGCCCAGCATATTTCCCATGACAGCCCAGTATATTTCTCACGACAGCCCAGTATATTTCCCATGACAGCCCAGTATATTTCCCATGACAGCCCAGCATATTTCCCATGACAGCCCAGCATATTTCCCATGACAGCCCAGCATAATTCCCATGACAGCCCAGTATATTTCCCATGACAGCCCAGCATATTTCCCATGACAGCCCAGCATATTTCCCATGACAGCCCAGCATATTTCTCATGGCAGCCCAGTATATTTCCCGTGACAGCCCAGTATTTTTCCCATGACAGCCCATCATATTTCCCATGGGAGCCCAGCATATTTCCCATGACAGCCCAGCAATTTTCCCATGACAGCCCACCAAATTTTCCATGACAGCCCAGCATATTACGCATGACAGCCCAGCATATTTCCCATAACAGCCCAGCATATTTGCCATGACAGCCCAGCATATTACCCATGACAGCCCATCATATTTCCCATGACAGCCCAGTATATTTCCCATGACAGCCCAGAATATTTCCCATGGCAGCCCAGTATATTTCCCATGGCAGCCCAGCATATTTCCCATGACAGCCCAGTATAATTCCCATGACAGCCCAGCATATTTCCCATGACAGCCCAGTATATTTCCCGTGGCAGCCCAGCATATTTCCCATGACAGCCCAGTATATTTCCCATAACGACCCAGCATATTTCCCATGACAGCCCAGTATATTTCCCATGACAGCCCAGCATATTTCCCATGACAGCCCAGTATATTTCCCATGACAGCCCAGCATATTTCCCTTAACAGCCCAGCATATTTGCCATGACAGCCCAGCATATTACCCATGATAGCCCATCATATTTCCCATGACAGCCCAGTATATTTCCCATGACAGCCCAGAATATTTCCCATGGCAGCCCAGTATATTTCCCATGACAGCCCAGTATAATTCCCATGACAGCCCAGTATATTTCCCATGACAGCCCAGCATATTTCCCATGACAGCCCAGTATATTTCCCATCTCAGCCCAGCATATTTCCCATGACAGCCCAGTATAATTCCCATGACAGCCCAGCATAGTTCCCATGACAGCCCAGTATATTTCCCATGGCAGCCCAGCATATTTCCCATGACAGCCCAGCATATTTCCCATAACGACCCAGCATATTTCCCATGACAGCCCAGTATATTTCCCATGACAGCCCAGCAAATTTCCCATGACAGCCCAGTATATTTCCCATGACAGCCCAGTATATTTCTCACGATAGCCCAGTATATTTCCCATGGCAGCCCAGCATATTTCCCATGACAGCCCAGTATATTTCACACGACAGCCCAGAATATTTCCCATGGCAGCCCAGCATATTTCTCACGATAGCCCAATATATTTCCCATGGCAGCCCAGCATATTTCCCATGACAGCACACCATATTTCCCATGACAGCCCACCATATTTCCCATGACAGCCCAGCATATTTCCCATGACAGCCCAGTATATTTCTCTCGGCAGCCCACCATAATTCCCATGACAGCCCAGCATATTTCCCATGACAGCCCAGCATATTTCCCATGACAGCCCAGTATATTTCTCTCGGCAGCCCACCATATTTCCCATGACAGCCCAGCATATTTCCCATGGCAGCCCAGTATATTTCCCATGACAGCCCAGCATATTTCTCATGACAGCCCATCATATTTCCCATGGCAGCCCAGTATATTTCCCATGACAGCCCAGCATATTTCTCATGACAGCCCAGTATATTTCCCATGACAGCCCAGTATATTTCCCATGAAAGCCCATCATATTTCCCATGACAGCCCAGCATATTTCCCATGACAGCCCAGCATATTTCCCATGACAGCCCATCATATTTCCCATGGCAGCCCAGTATATTTCCCATGACAGCCCAGCATATTTCTCATGACAGCCCAGTATATTTCCCATGACAGCCAAGCATATTTCCCATGACAGCCCAGCATATTTATCATGACAGCCCATCATATTTCCCACGACAGCCCAGCATATTTCCCATGACAGCCCAGCATATTTCCAATGGCAGCCCAGTATATTTCCCATGACAGCCCACCATATTTCCCATGACAGCCCAGTAAATTTCCCATGATAGCCCAGTATAATTCCCATGACAGCCCAGCATATTTACCATGACAGCCCAGCATATTTCCCATGGCAGCCCAGTATATTTCCCATGAAAGCCCATCATATTTCCCATGACAGCCCAGCATATTTCCCATGACAGCCCAGCATATTTCCCATGGCAGCCCAGTATATTTCCCATGACAGCCCAGCATATTTCTCATGACAGCCCAGTATATTTCCCATGACAGCCTAGCATATTTCCCATGACAGCCCAGCATATTTCCCATGACAGCCCAGTATATTTCCCATGGCAGCCCAGTATATTTCTCTCGGCAGCCCACCATATTTCCCATGACAGCCCACCATATTTCCCATGACAGCCAAGTAAATTTCCCATGACAGCCCATCATATTTCCCATGACAGCCCAGTGTATTTCTCACGACAGCCCAGTATATTTCCCATGACAGCCCAGCATATTTCCCATGACAGCCCAGCATATTTCCCATGACAGCTCAGTATATTTCCCATGACAGCCCAGTATATTTCTCACGACAGCCCAGCATATTTCCCATGACAGCCCAGTATATTTCCCATGACAGACCAGCATATTTCCCTTGACAGCCCAGCATATTTGCCATGACAGCCCAGCATATTTCCCATGACAGCCCAGCATATTTCCCATGACAGCCCAGTATATTTCCCATGACAGCCCAGTATATTTCTCTCGGCAGCCCACCATATTTCCCATGACAGCCCACCATATTTCCCATGACAGCCAAGTAAATTTCCCATGACAGCCCAGTATATTTCCCATGACAGCCCAGTGTATTTCTCACGACAGCCCAGTATATTTCCCATGACAGCCCAGCATATTTCCCATGACAGCCCAGCATATTTCCCATGACAGCCCAGTATATTTCCCATGACAGCCCAGTATATTTCTCACGACAGCCCAGCATATTTCCCATGACAGCCCAGTATATTTCCCATGACAGCCCAGCATATTTCCCATGACAGCCCAGTATATTTCCCATAACAGCCCAGTATATTTCCCATGACAGCCCAGCATACTTCCCATGACAGCCCAGCATATTTCCCATGACAGCCCAGCATTTTTCTCACGACAGCCCAGTAGATTTCCCATGACAGCCCAGCATATTTCCCATGACAGCCCAGTACATTTCCCATGACAGCCCAGCATATTTCCCATGACAGCCCAGTATATTTCCCATGACAGTCCAGCATATTTCTCATGGCAGCCCAGTATATTTCCCGTGACAGCCCAGTATTTTTCCCATGACAGCCCATCATATTTCCCATGACAGCCCAGCATATTTCCCATGACAGCCCAGTATATTTCTCACGACAGCCCAGTATATTTCCCATGACAGCCCAGTATATTTCCCATGACAGCCCAGCATATTTCCCATGACAGCCCAGCATATTTCCCATGACAGCCCAGCATAATTCCCATGACAGCCCAGTATATTTCCCATAACAGCCCAGCATATTTCCCATGACAGCCCAGCATATTTCCCATGACAGCCCAGCATATTTCTCATGGCAGCCCAGTATATTTCCCGTGACAGCCCAGTATTTTTCCCATGACAGCCCATCATATTTCCCATGGGAGCCCAGCATATTTCCCATGACAGCCCAGCAATTTTCCCATGACAGCCCACCAAATTTTCCATGACAGCCCAGCATATTACGCATGACAGCCCAGCATATTTCCCATAACAGCCCAGCATATTTGCCATGACAGCCCAGCATATTACCCATGACAGCCCATCATATTTCCCATGACAGCCCAGTATATTTCCCATGACAGCCCAGAATATTTCCCATGGCAGCCCAGTATATTTCCCATGGCAGCCCAGCATATTTCCCATGACAGCCCAGTATAATTCCCATGACAGCCCAGCATATTTCCCATGACAGCCCAGTATATTTCCCGTGGCAGCCCAGCATATTTCCCATGACAGCCCAGTATATTTCCCATAACGACCCAGCATATTTCCCATGACAGCCCAGTATATTTCCCATGACAGCCCAGCAAATTTCCCATGACAGCCCAGTATATTTCCCATGACAGCCCAGTATATTTCTCACGATAGCCCAGTATATTTCCCATGGCAGCCCAGCATATTTCCCATGACAGCCCAGTATATTTCACACGACAGCCCAGAATATTTCCCATGGCAGCCCAGCATATTTCTCACGATAGCCCAATATATTTCCCATGGCAGCCCAGCATATTTCCCATGACAGCACACCATATTTCCCATGACAGCCCACCATATTTCCCATGACAGCCCAGCATATTTCCCATGACAGCCCAGTATATTTCTCTCGGCAGCACACCATAACTCCCATGACAGCCCAGCATATTTCCCATGACAGCCCAGCATATTTCCCATGACAGCCCAGTATATTTCTCTCTGCAGCCCACCATATTTCCCATGACAGCCCAGCATATTTCCCATGACAGCCCAGTATATTTCTCTCGGCAGCCCACCATAATTCCCATGACAGCCCAGCATATTTCCCATGACAGCCCAGCATATTTCCCATGACAGCCCAGTATATTTCTCTCTGCAGCCCACCATATTTCCCATGACAGCCCAGCATATTTCCCATGACAGCCCACCATATTTCCCATGACAGCCCACCATATTTCCCATGACAGCCCAGTAAATTTCCCATGACAGCCCAGTTTATTTCCCATGACAGCCCAGCATATTTCCCATGGCAGCCCAGTATATTTCCCATGACAGCCCAGTATATTTCTCATGACAGCCCATCATATTTCCCATGGCAGCCCAGTATATTTCCCATGACAGCCCAGCATATTTCTCATGACAGCCCAGTATATTTCCCATGACAGCCCAGTATATTTCCCATGAAAGCCCATCATATTTCCCATGACAGCCCAGCATATTTCCCATGACAGCCCAGCATATTTCCCATGACAGCCCATCATATTTCCCATGGCAGCCCAGTATATTTCCCATGACAGCCCAGCATATTTCTCATGACAGCCCAGTATATTTCCCATGACAGCCTAGCATATTTCCCATGACAGCCCAGCATATTTACCATGACAGCCCATCATATTTCCCACGACAGCCCAGCATATTTCCCATGACAGCCCAGCATATTTCCAATGGCAGCCCAGTATATTTCCCATGACAGCCCACCATATTTCTCACGACAGCCCAGTATATTTCCCATGGCAGCCCAGTATATTTCCCATGACAGCCCAGCATATTTCTCACGACAGCCCAGTATATTTCCCATGGCAGCCCAGTATATTTCCCATGGCAGCCCAGTATATTTCCCATGACAGCCCAGCATATTTCTCATGACAGCCCAGCATATTTCCCATGGCAGCCCAGTATATTTCCCATGGCAGCCCAGTATATTTCCCATGACAGCCCACCATATTTCTCACGACAGCCCAGTATATTTCCCATGACAGCCCAGTATATTTCTCACGACAGCCCAGCATATTTCCCATGGCAGCCCAGTATATTTCCCATGACAGCCCAGTATATTTCCCATGACAGCCCAGTATATTTCCCATGGCAGCCCAGTATATTTCCCATGACAGCCCAGCATATTACCCATGACAGCCCAGCATATTTCTCACGACAGCCCAGTATATTTCCCATGGCAGCCCAGTATATTTCCCATGGCAGCCCAGTATATTTCCCATGACAGCCCAGTATATTTCCCATGACAGCCCTGCATATTTCCAATGACAGACCAGTATATTTCCCATGACAGCCCAGTATATTTCCCATGAGAGCCCTGCATATTTCCCATGACAGCCCAGTATATTTCCCATGACAGCCCAGTATATTTCCCATGACAGCCCAGCATATTTCCCATGACAGCCCAGTATATTTCACATGACAGCCCAGCATATTTCCCATGACAGCCCTGCATATTTCCCATGACAGCCCAGTTTATTTCCCATGACAGCCCAGTATATTTCCCATGACAGCCCAGCATATTTCCCATGACAGCCCAGTATATTTCCCATGACAGCCCAGCATATTTCCCATGACAGCCCAGCATATTTCCCATGACAGCCCAGTATATTTCCCATGACAGCCCAGCATATTTCCCATGACAGCCCAGTATATTTCCCATGACAGCGCAGTATATTTCCCATGACAGCCCAGTATATTTCCCATGACAGCCCAGCGTATTTCCCATGACAGCCCAGTATATTTCCCATGACAGCCCAGTATATTTCCCATGACAGCTCAGCATATTTCCCATGACAGCCCAGCATATTTCCCATGTCAGCCCAGCATATTTCTCATGACAGCCCAGTATATTTCTCATGACAGCCCAGCATAATTCTCATGACAGCCCAGCATATTTCCCATGACAGCTCAGCATATTTCCCATGACAGCCCAGTATATTTCTCATGACAGCCCAGCATAATTCTCATGACAGCCCAGTATATTTCTCATGACAGCCCAGCATAATTCTCATGGCAGCCCAGCATATTTCCCATGACAGCCCAGCATATTTCCAATGACAGCCCATCATATTTCCCATGACAGCCCAGCATAATTCTCATGGCAGCCCAGTATATTTCCCATGACAGCCCAGTATATTTCCCATGACAGCCCAGTATATTTCCCATGACAGCCCAGCATATTTCCCATGACAGCCCAGCATATTGCCCATGACAGCCCTGCATATTTCCCATGACAGCCCAGCAAATTTCCCATGACAGCCAAGGAAATTTCCCATGACAGCCCAGTATATTTCCCATGACAGCCCAGCATATTGCCCATGACAGCCCAGCAAATTTCCCATGACAGCCCAGTATATTTCCCATGACAGCCCAGCATATTGCCCATGACAGCCCAGCATATTTCCCATGGCAGCCCAGTATATTTCCCATGACAGCCCAGTATATTTCCCATGGCAGCCCAGCATATTTCTCATGGCAGCCCAGCATATTCCCCATGACAGCCCAGCATATTTCCCATGACAGCCCAGCATATTCCCCTTGACAGCCCAGCAAATTTCCCATGACAGCCCAGCATATTTCTCATGACAGCCCAGCATATTGCCCATGACAGCCCAGCATATTTCCCATGACAGCCCAGCATAATTCTCATGACAGCCCAGTATATTTCCCAAATCAGCCCAGTATATTTCCCATGATAGCCCAGCATATTTCCCAAGACAGCCCAGTATATTTCCCAAGACAGCCCAGCATATTTCCCATGACAGCCCATCATATTTCCCATGACAGCCCAGTATATTTCCCATGACAGCCCAGCATATTTCCCATGACAGCCCAGTAAATTTCCCATGACAGCCCAGCATATTTCCCATGACAGCCCATCATATTTCCCATGACAGCCCAGCATATTTCCCATGACAGCCCAGCATATTTCCCATGACAGCCAAGGAAATTTCCCATGACAGCCCAGTATATTTCCCATGACAGCCCAGCATATTGCCCATGACAGCCCAGCAAATTTCCCATGACAGCCCAGTATATTTCCCATGACAGCCCAGCATATTGCCCATGACAGCCCAGCATATTTCCCATGGCAGCCCAGTATAATTCCCATGACAGCCCAGTATATTTCCCATGGCAGCCCAGCATATTTCTCATGGCAGCCCAGCATATTCCCCATGACAGCCCAGCATATTTCCCATGACAGCCCAGCATATTCCCCTTGACAGCCCAGCAAATTTCCCATGACAGCCCAGCATATTTCTCATGACAGCCCAGCATATTGCCCATGACAGCCCAGCATATTTCCCATGACAGCCCAGCATAATTCTCATGACAGCCCAGTATATTTCCCAAATCAGCCCAGTATATTTCCCATGATAGCCCAGCATATTTCCCAAGACAGCCCAGTATATTTCCCAAGACAGCCCAGCATATTTCCCATGACAGCCCATCATATTTCCCATGACAGCCCAGTATATTTCCCATGACAGCCCAGCATATTTCCCATGACAGCCCAGTAAATTTCCCATGACAGCCCAGTAAATTTCCCATGACAGCCCAGCATATTTCCCATGACAGCCCATCATATTTCCCATGACAGCCCAGCATATTTCCCATGACAGCCCAGCATATTTCCCATGACAGCCCAGTAAATTTCCCATGACAGCCCAGTATATTTCCCATGACAGCCCAGCATATTTCCCATGACAGCCCAGTACATTTCCCATGACAGCCCAGTAAATTTCCCATGACAGCCCAGTATATTTCCCATGACAGCCCAGAATATTCCCCATGACAGCCCAGTATATTTCCCATGGCAGCCCAGCATATTTCTCACGACAGCCCAGTATATTTCCCATGACAGCCCAGCAAATTTCCCATGACAGCCCAGTATATTTCCCATGACAGCCCTGCATATTTCTCATGACAGCCCAGTATATTTCCCATGACAGCCCAGTATATTTCCCATGACAGCCCAGCAAATTTCCCATGAAAGCCCAGCATATTACTCATGATAGCCCAGTATATTTGCCATGGCAGCCCAGTATATTTCTCTCGGCAGCCCATCATATTTCCAATGACAGTACAGCATATTTCCCATGACAGCCCAGCATATTTCCCATGACAGCCCAGTATATTTCTCACGACAGCCCAGTATATTTCCCATGACAGCCCAGCATATTTCCCATGACAGCCCAGTATATTTCCCATGACAGCCCAGCATATTTCCCATGACAGCCCAGCATATTTCCCATGACAGCCCAGTATATTTCCCATGACAGCCCAGCATATTTCTCACGACAGCCCAGTATATTTCCCATGACAGCCCAGCATATTTCCCATGACAGCCCAGTATATTTCCCATGACAGTACAGCATATTTCTCATGGCAGCCCAGTATATTTCCCGTGACAGCCCAGTATTTTTCCCATGACAGCCCATCATATTTCCCATGGGAGCCCAGCATATTTCCCATGACAGCCCAGCAAATTTCCCATGACAGCCCAGCAAATTTCCCATGACAGCCCAGCATATTACGCATGACAGCCCAGCATATTTCCCTTAACAGCCCAGCATATTTGCCATGACAGCCCTGCATATTACCCATGACAGCCCATCATATTTCCCATGACAGCCCAGTATATTTCCCATGACAGCCCAGAATATTTCCCATGGCAGCCCAGTATATTTCCCATGACAGCCCAGTATAATTCCCATGACAGCCCAGTATATTTCCCATGACAGCCCAGCATATTTCCCATGACAGCCCAGTATATTTCCCATGGCAGCCCAGCATATTTCCCATGACAGCCCAGTATAATTCCCATGACAGCCCAGCATATTTCCCATGACAGCCCAGTATATTTCCCATGGCAGCCCAGCATATTTCCCATGACAGCCCAGTATATTTCCCATAACGACCCAGCATATTTCCCATGACAGCCCAGTATATTTCCCATGACAGCCCAGCAAATTTCCCATGACAGCCCAGTATATTTCCCATGACAGCCCAGTATATTTCTCACGATAGCCCAGTATATTTCCCATGGCAGCCCAGCATATTTCCCATGACAGCCCAGTATATTTCACACGACAGCCCAGAATATTTCCCATGGCAGCCCAGCATATTTCTCACGATAGCCCAATATATTTCCCATGGCAGCCCAGCATATTTCCCATGACAGCACACCATATTTCCCATGACAGCCCACCATATTTCCCATGACAGCCCAGCATATTTCCCATGACAGCCCAGTATATTTCTCTCGGCAGCCCACCATAATTCCCATGACAGCCCAGCATATTTCCCATGACAGCCCAGCATATTTCCCATGACAGCCCAGTATATTTCTCTCGGCAGCCCACCATATTTCCCATGACAGCCCAGCATATTTCCCATGACAGCCCACCATATTTCCCATGACAGCCCACCATATTTCCCATGACAGCCCAGTAAATTTCCCATGACAGCCCAGCATATTTCCCATGACAGCCCAGCATATTTCCCATGGCAGCCCAGTATATTTCCCATGACAGCCCAGCATATTTCTCTTGACAGCCCATCATATTTCCCATGGCAGCCCAGTATATTTCCCATGACAGCCCAGCATATTTCTCATGACAGCCCAGTATATTGGTTGTCTCTCCAATCTCCTCCGCCTCCACACACAACTTCCCACTACTATCCTTGACTGGACCGATACCTACCCTAGTCATCCTTTTATTCTTGACATACCTATAGAAAGCCTTTGGGTTTTCCCTAATCCTACCAGCTAAAGACTTTTCATGTCCCCTTCTCGCTTCTCTTAGCTCCCTCTTTAGCTCCTTCCTGGCTACCTTATAACACTCAATCGCCCCTACTGAACCTTCACGCCTCATCTTTACATATGCCGCCTTCTTCCCTTTCACAAGGGACTCCAATTCCTTACTAAACCACGGCTGCCTCACAAGGCCCTTTACACCATGCCTGACTGGTACATACCTATCGAGGACACGCAGTAGCTGCTCCTTGAACACTCCCCACATCTCATTAGTGTTCTTCTCTTGAAGCCTGTGTTTCCAATCCACACATCCTAAGTCATGCCTCACTGCATCATAATTTCCCTGCCCCAGCTATAGCTCTTGCCCTGCGGCACACGATTATCCCTCTCCATCACTAAAGTAAAAGTCACCGAGTTGTGGTCACTGTCCCCGAAGTGCTCACCTACCTCCAAGTCTAACACCTGGCCTGGTTCATTACCTAGAACCAAATCCAATATAGCCTCCCCTCTTGTTGGCCTGTCGACATATTGTGTCAGGAAACCCTCCTGCACACATTGTACAAACACCGACCCATCTAATGAACTCGAGCTATAGCTCTCCCAGTCAATATCTGGGAAGTTAAAGTCCCCCATAACAACCACCCTGCTACCTTCACTCTTTTCCTGAATCATCCTCGCAATATTATCCTCTACTTCTCTAGGACTATTAGGAGGCCTGTAGAAAACACCTAACAGGGTGACCTCACCTTTCCTATTTCTAACCTCAGCCCAAACTACCTCAGATGGCAAGTCCTCTTCCATCGTCCATTCCACTGCTGTGATACTGTCTTTGACAAGTAATGCCACGCCTCCCCCTTTTTTACCCCCATGTCTGATCCTACTAAAACATTTGAACCCTGGAACGTGCAACAGCCATTCTTGTCCCTGTTCTACCCACGTCTCTGTAATGGCCACAACATCGAAGTCCCAGGTACCAACCCACGCTGCAAGTTCACCTACCTTATTCCTTATACTTCTGGCATTGAAGTATACACACTTCAATCCACCTTTCTGGTTACAGGCACCCTCCTTAGAGATCGCTGCATTATTCCTAACCTCCCTACACTCAAGGTCCTGTACCCTAAAGCTACAGTCCTGGTTCCCATGCCCCCGCGGAGTTAGTTTAAACCCTCCCAAAGAGCACTAGCAAACCTCCCCCCAAGGATACTGGTGCCCCTCAGGTTCAAGTGTAGACCATCCTTTTTATAGAGGTCCCACCTTCCCCAGAAAGGACCCCAGTTATCCAGAAACCGGAGATTGGAGAGACATTAAATCAGTACTTTTCCTCAGTATTCACTCAGGAACAGGACACTGTTGCTGATGTGAATATGGAATCACAAATAATTAGAATGGATGCCCTGGAAATATGCAGGGAAGAGGTTTTGGGAATATTGGAAAGGATGAATATAGATAAGTCTCCTGGGCCTGATGGCATTTACCCCAGGATCCTATGGGAAGCTAGGGAGGAGATAGCAGAGCCATTGGCCTGGATTTTTATGTCGTCGTTGTCAACAGGAATAGTACCAGAGGACTGGAGGATAGCGAATGTGGTCCCATTGTTCAAGAAAGGGAGTAGGGATAGCCCTAGCAACTATAGGCCAGTGAGTCTGACTTCAGTGGTGGGCAAAGTCTTAAAGAGAATGGTAAGGGATAAGATTTATGAACATCTGGGTAGGAATAACGTGATCAGGGATAGCCAGCATGGTTTTGTGAAGGGCAGGTCGTGCCTCACAAACCTTATTGAGTTCTTTGAGAAGGTGACCAAGGAAGTGGATGAGGGTAAAGCAGTAGATGTTGTGTATATGGATTTTAGTAAGGCGTTCGATAAGGTTCCCCATGGTAGGCTAATGCTAAAACTTCGGAGGTATGGCATTGAGGATACATTAGAGGTTTGGATTAGGAATTGGCTGGCTGGAAGGAGACAGAGGGTAGTAGTTGATGGATTATGTTCATCTTGGAGCGCAGTTACTAGCGGTGTACCACAAGGATCTGTTTTGGGACCATTGCTTTTTGTTATCTTTATAAATGATCTAGAGGAAGGACTTGAAAGCTGGGTAAGCAAGTTTGCGGATGACACAAAAGTCGGTGGAGTTGTGGATAGTGAGGAAGGAAGTGGTAGGTTACAGCGGGATATAGATAAGTTGCAGAGCTGGGCGGAAATGTGGCAAATGGAATTCAATGTAGCTAAGTGCGAAGTCGTTCACTTTGGTAGGAATAACAAGATGATGGATTACTGGGCTAATGGTAGGCTACTTGGTAGTGTGGATGAGCAGAGGGATCTTGGTGTCCATGTACACAGATCTCTGAAAGTTGCCACCCAGGTAAATAGTGCTGTGAGGAAGGCATATGGTGTACTGGGCTTTATTGGCAGAGGAATTGAGTTCCGGAGTCCTGAGGTCATGTTGCAGTTGTATAAGACTCTGGTGCGGCCTCATCTGGAGTATTGTGTGCAGTTTTGGTCGCCATACTATAGGAAGGATGTGGAAGCTTTAGAACGAGTGCAGAGGAGGTTTACCAGGATGTTGCCTGGAATGGTAGGAAAATCTTATGAGGAAAGGCTGAGGCACTTGGGGCTGTTCTCATTGGAGAAGAGAAGGTTTAGGGGAGATCTGATAGAAGTGTATAAGATGATTAGGGGTTTAGATAGGGTAGATACTAAGAACCTTTTACCGTTAATGGAGTCAGGTGTTACTAGGGGACATAGCTTTAAATTAAGGGGTGGTAGGTATAGGACAGATGTTAGGGGTAGATTCTTCACACAGCGGGTTGTGAGTTCATGGAATGCCCTGCCCGTATCAGTGGTGAACTCTCCTTCTTTATGGTCATTTAAGCGGGCATTGGATAGGCATTTGGAAGTTATTGGGCTAGTATAGGTTAGGTAGGATTCGGTCGGCGCAACATCGAGGGCCGAAGGGCCTGTACTGCGCTGTATCCTTCTATGTTCTATGTTCTATGTTCTATGTTCTATATTTCCCATGACAGCCCAGTATATTTCCCATGAAAGCCCATCATATTTCCCATGACAGCCCAGCATATTTCCCATGACAGCCCAGCATATTTCCCATGACAGCCCATCATATTTCCCATGGCAGCCCAGTATATTTCCCATGACAGCCCAGCATATTTCTCATGACAGCCCAGTATATTTCCCATGACAGCCAAGCATATTTCCCATGACAGCCCAGCATATTTATCATGACAGCCCATCATATTTCCCACGACAGCCCAGCATATTTCCCATGACAGCCCAGCATATTTCCAATGGCAGCCCAGTATATTTCCCATGACAGCCCAGCATATTTCCCATGACAGCCCAGTAAATTTCCCATGATAGCCCAGTATATTTCCCATGACAGCCCAGCATATTTACCATGGCAGCCCAGTATATTTCCCATGAAAGCCCATCATATTTCCCATGACAGCCCAGCATATTTCCCATGACAGCCCAGCATATTTCCCATGGCAGGCCAGTATATTTCCCATGACAGCCCAGCATATTTCTCATGACAGCCCAGTATATTTCCCATGACAGCCTAGCATATTTCCCATGACAGCCCAGCATATTTCCCATGACAGCCCAGTATATTTCCCATGGCAGCCCAGTATATTTCTCTCGGCAGCCCACCATATTTCCCATGACAGCCCACCATATTTCCCATGACAGCCCAGTAAATTTCCCATGATAGCTCAGTATATTTCCCATGGCAGCCCAGTATATTTCCCATGACAGCCCAGTATATTTCCCATGACAGCCCAGCATATTTCCCATGACAGCCCAGCATATTTCCCATGACAGCCCAGTATATTTCCCATGACAGCCCAGTATATTTCTCACGACAGCCCAGCATATTTCCCATGACAGCCCAGTATATTTCCCATGACAGCCCAGCATATTTCCCATGACAGCCCAGCATATTTCCCATGACAGCCCAGTATACTTCCCATAACAGCCCAGTATATTTCCCATGACAGCCCAGCATACTTCCCATGACAGCCCAGCATATTTCCCATGACAGCCCAGCATTTTTCACAGGACAGCCCAGTAGATTTCCCATGACAGCCCAGCATATTTCCCATGACAGCCCAGCATATTTCCCATGACAGCCCAGTATATTTCCCATGACAGTCCAGCATATTTCTCATGGCAGCCCAGTATATTTCCCTTAACAGCCCAGTATTTTTCCCATGACAGCCCAGCATATTTCCCATGACAGCCCAGTATATTTCTCACGACAGCCCAGTATATTTCCCATGACAGCCCAGTATATTTCCCATGACAGCCCAGCATATTTCCCATGACAGCCCAGCATAATTCCCATGACAGCCCAGTATATTTCCCATAACAGCCCAGCATATTTCCCATGACAGCCCAGCATATTTCCCATGACAGCCCAGCATATTTCTCACGACAGCCCAGTATATTTCCCATGAAAGCCCAGCATATTTCCCATGACAGCCCAGTATATTTCCCATGACAGCCCAGCAAATTTCCCATGACAGCCCAGTATATTTCCCATGACAGTCCAGCATATTTCTCATGGCAGCCCAGTATATTTCCCGTGACAGCCCAGTATTTTTCCCATGACAGCCCATCATATTTCCCATGACAGCCCAGCATATTTCCCATGACAGCCCAGTATATTTCTCACGACAGCCCAGTATATTTCCCATGACAGCCCAGTATATTTCCCATGTCAGCCCAGCATATTTCCCATGACAGCCCAGCATATTTCCCATGACAGCCCAGCATATTTCCCATGACAGCCCAGTATATTTCCCATAACAGCCCAGCATATTTCCCATGACAGCCCAGCATATTTCCCATGACAGCCCAGCATATTTCTCACGACAGCCCAGTATATTTCCCATGAAAGCCCAGCATATTTCCCATGACAGCCCAGTATATTTCCCATGACAGCCCAGCATATTTCCCATGACAGCCCAGTATATTTCCCATGACAGTCCAGCATATTTCTCATGGCAGCCCAGTATATTTCCCGTGACAGCCCAGTATTTTTCCCATGACAGCCCATCATATTTCCCATGACAGCCCAGCATATTTCCCATGACAGCCCAGCATATTTCCCATGACAGCCCAGCCTATTTCTTATGGCAGCCCAGCATATTTCCCATGACACCCCATCATATTTCCCATGACAGCCCAGCATATTTCCCATGACAGCCCAGCATATTTCTCATGGCAGCCCAGTATATTTCCCGTGACAGCCCAGTATTTTTCCCATGACAGCCCATCATATTTCCCATGGGTGCCCAGCATATTTCCCATGACAGCCCAGCAAATTTCCCATGACAGCCCAGCAAAGTTCCCATGACAGCCCAGCATATTACGCATGACAGCCCAGCATATTTCCCATAACAGCCCAGCATATTTGCCATGACAGCGCAGCATATTACACATGACAGCCCATCATATTTCCCATGACAGCCCAGTATATTTCCCATGACAGCCCAGAATATTTCCCATGGCAGCCCAGAATATTTCCCATGACAGCCCAGCATATTTCCCATGACAGCCCAGTATATTTCCCATGGCAGCCCAGCATATTTCCCATGACAGCCCAGTATAATTCCCATGACAGCCCAGCATATTTCCCATGACAGCCCAGTATATTTCCCATGGCAGCCCAGCATATTTCCCATGACAGCCCAGTATATTTCCCATAACGACCCAGCATATTTCCCATGACAGCCCAGTATATTTCCCATGACAGCCCAGTATATTTCTCACGATAGCCCAGTATATTTCCCATGGCAGCCCAGCATATTTCCCATGACAGCCCAGTATATTTCACACGACAGCCCAGAATATTTCCCATGGCAGCCCAGCATATTTCTCACGATAGCCCAGTATATTTCCCATGGCAGCCCAGCATATTTCCCATGACAGCCCACCATATTTCCCATGACAGACCACCATATTTCCCTTGACAGCCCAGCATATTTCCCATGACAGCCCAGTATATTTCTCTCGGCAGCCCACCATATTTCCCATGACAGCCCAGCATATTTCCCATGACAGCCCACCATATTTCCCATGACAGCCCAGCATATTTCCCATGACAGCCCACCATATTTCCCATGACAGCCCAGTAAATTTCCCATGACAGCCCAGTTTATTTCCCATGACAGCCCAGTATATTTCCCATGACAGCCCAGCATATTTCCCATGGTAGCCCAGTATATTTCCCATGACAGCCCAGCATATTTCTCATGACAGCCCTGTATATTTCCCATGAAAGCCCATCATATTTCCCATGACAGCCCAGCATATTTCCCATGACAGCCCAGCATATTTCACATGGCAGCCCAGTATATTTCCCATGACAGCCCAGCATATTTCCCATGGCAGCCCAGTATATTTCCCATGAAAGCCCAGCATATTTCCCATGACAGCCCAGCATATTTCTCATGGCAGCCCATCATATTTCCCATGGCAGCCCACTATATTTCCCGTGACAGCCCAGCATACTTCTCATGACAGCCCAGTATATTTCCCATGACAGCCCAGTATATTTCCCATGAAAGCCCATCATATTTCCCATGACAGCCCAGCATATTTCCCATGACAGCCCAGCATATTTCCCATGACAGCCCATCATATTTCCCATGGCAGACCAGTATATTTCCCATGAGAGCCCAGCATTATTCTCATGACAGCCCAGTATATTTCCCATGACAGCCTAGCATATTTCCCATGACAGCCCATCATATTTCCCATGACAGCCTAGCATATTTCTTATGGCAGCCCAGCCTATTTCCCATGACAGCCCATCATATTTCCCATGACAGCCCAGCATATTTCCCATGACAGCCCAGCATATTTCCCATGACAGCCCAGCATATTTCCCATGGCAGCCCAGTATATTTCCCATGACAGCCCACCATATTTCTCACGACAGCCCAGTATATTTCCCATGGCAGCCCAGCATATTTCTCACGACAGCCCAGCATATGTCCCATGACAGCCCAGCATATTTCCCATGCCAGCCCAGTATATTTCCCATGACAGCCCAGCATATTTCTCACGACAGCCCAGCATATTTCCCATGGCAGCCCAGTATATTTCCCATGGCAGCCCAGTATATTTCCCATGACAGCCCACCATATTTCTCACGACAGCCCAGTATATTTCCCATGACAGCCCAGCATATTACCCATGGCAGCCCAGCATATTTCCCATGGCAGCCCAGTATATTTCCCATGGCAGCCCAGAATATTTCCCATGACAGCCCAGCATATTTCTCACGACAGCCCAGTATATTTCCCATGGCAGCCCAGTATATTTCTCATGACAGCCCAGTATATTTCCCATGACAGTCCAGCATATTTCTCACGACAGCCCAGTATATTTCCCGTGACAGCCCAGTATTTTTCCCATGACAGCCCATCATATTTCCCATGGCAGCCCATCATATTTCCCATGACAGCCCAGCATATTTCCCATGGCAGCCCAGTATATTTCCCGTGACAGCCCAGTATTTTTCCCATGACAGCCCATCATATTTCCCATGACAGCCCATCATATTTCCCATGAGAGCCCAGTATATTTCCTATGACAGCCCAGAATATTTCCCATGGCAGCCCAGTATATTTCCCATGACACACCCAGTATATTTCCCATGACAGCCCAGCATATTTCCCATGACAGCCCAGCATATTTCCCATGACAGCCCAGTAAAATTCCCATGACAGCCCAACATATTTCCCATGACAGCCCAGCATATTTCCCATGGCAGCCCAGTATATTTCTCACGATAGCCCAGTATATTTCCCATGGCAGCCCAGCATATTTCCCATGACAGCCCAGTATATTTCACACGACAGCCCAGAATATTTCCCATGGCAGCCCAGCATATTTCTCACGATAGCCCAGTATATTTCCCATGGCAGCCCAGCATATTTCCCATGACAGCCCACCATATTTCCCATGACAGCCCAGCATATTTCCCATGACAGCCCAGTATATTTCCCACGACAGCCCAGCATATTTCCCATGACAGCCCACCATATTTCCCATGACAGCCCAGCATATTTCCCATGACAGCCCACCATATTTCCCATGACAGCCCACCATATTTCCCATGACAGCCCAGTAAATTTCCCATGACAGCACAGTTTATTTCCCATGACAGCCCAGTATATTTCCCATGACAGCCCAGCATATTTCCCATGGTAGCCCAGTATATTTCCCATGACAGCCCAGCATATTTCTCATGACAGCCCAGTATATTTCCCATGACAGCCCCGCATATTTCCCATGACAGCCCAGCATATTTCCCATGACAGCCCAGCATATTTCACATGGCAGCCCAGTATATTTCCCATGACAGCCCAGCATATTTCCCATGGCAGCCCAGTATATTTCCCATGACAGCCCAGCATATTTCCCATGACAGCCCAGCATATTTCTCATGGCAGCCCATCATATTACCCATGGCAGCCCACTATATTTCCCATGAGAGCCCAGCATATTTCTCATGACAGCCCAGTATATTTCCCATGACAGCCCAGTATATTTCCCATGAAAGCCCATCATATTTCCCATGACAGCCCAGCATATTTCCCATGACAGCCCAGCATATTTCCCATGACAGCCCATCATATTTCCCATGGCAGACCAGTATATTTCCCATGAGAGCCCAGCATTATTCTCATGACAGCCCAGTATATTTCCCATGACAGCCTAGCATATTTCCCATGACAGCCCATCATATTTCCCATGACAGCCTAGCATATTTCTTATGGCAGCCCAGCCTATTTCCCATGACAGCCCATCATATTTCCCATGACAGCCCAGCATATTTCCCATGACAGCCCAGCATATTTCCCATGACAGCCCAGTATATTTCCCATGACAGCCCACCATATTTCTCACGACAGCCCAGTATATTTCCCATGGCAGCCCAGTATATTTCCCATGACAGCCCAGCATATTTCTCACGACAGCCCAGCATATCTCCCATGACAGCCCAGCATATTTCCCATGCCAGCCCAGTATATTTCCCAAGACAGCCCAGCATATTTCTCACGACAGCCCAGCATATTTCCCATGGCAGCCCAGTATATTTCCCATGGCAGCCCAGTATATTTCCCATGACAGCCCACCATATTTCTCACGACAGCCCAGTATATTTCCCATGACAGCCCAGCATATTACCCATGACAGCCCAGCATATTTCCCATGGCAGCCCAGTATATTTCCCATGGCATCCCAGAATATTTCCCATGACAGCCCAGCATATTTCTCACGACAGCCCAGTATATTTCCCATGGCAGCCCAGTATATTTCTCATGACAGCCCAGTATATTTACCATGACAGTCCAGCATATTTCTCACGACAGCCCAGTATATTTCCCGTGACAGCCCAGTATTTTTCCCATGACAGCCCATCATATTTCCCATGGCAGCCCATCATATTTCCCATGACAGCCCAGCATATTTCCCATGGCAGCCCAGTATATTTCCCGTGACAGCCCAGTATTTTTCCCATGACAGCCCATCATATTTCCCATGACAGCCCATCATATTTCCCATGAGAGCCCAGTATATTTCCTATGACAGCCCAGAATATTTCCCATGGCAGCCCAGTATATTTCCCATGACAGCCCAGTATATTTCCCATGACAGCCCAGCATATTTCCCATGACAGCCCAGCATATTTCCCATGACAGCCGAGTAAATTTCCCATGACAGCCCAGCATATTTCCCATGACAGCCCAGCATATTTCCCATGACAGCCCAGCAAATTTCCCATGACAGCCCAGCATATTTCGCATGACAGCCCATCATATTTCCCATGACAGCCCAGCATATTTCTCATGGCAGCCCAGTATATTTCCCATGACAGCCCAGCAAATTTCCCATGACAGCCCAGCATATTTCCCATGACAGCCCATCATATTTCCCATGGGAGCCCAGCATATTTCTCATGACAGCCCAGCAAATTTCCCATGACAGCCCAGCAAATTTCCCATGACAGCCCAGCAAATTTCCCATGACAGCGCTGCATATTTCCCATGACAGCCCAGCAAATTTCCCATGACAGCCCAGCATATTTCTCATGACAGCCCAGCATATTTCTCATAACAGCCCAGTATATTTCCCATGACAGCCCAGTATATTTCCCATGACAGCCCAGCAAATTTCCCATGACATCCCAGCATATTTCGCATGACAGCCCAGTATATTTCCCAAGACAGCCCAGCATATTTCCCATGACAGCCCAGTATATTTCCCATGACAGCCCAGCATATTTCCCATGACAGCCCAGCATATTTCGCATGACTGCCCAGTATATTTCCCATGACAGCCCAGCAAATTTCCCATGACAGCCCAGTATATTTCCCATGACAGCCCAGCATATTTCCCATGACAGCCAAGCATATTTCCCATGACAGCTCACCATATTTCCCATGACAGCCCACCATATTTCCCATGACAGCACAGTAAATTTCCCATGACAGCCCAGTTTATTTCCCATGACAGCCCAGCATATTTACCATGGCAGCCCAGAATATTTCCCATGACAGCCCATCATATTTCCCATGACAGCCCAGTATATTTCCTATGACAGCCCAGCATATTTCCCATGGCAGCCCAGTATATTTCTCATGACAGCCCAGTAAATTTCCCATGACAGCCCAGCATATTTCCCATGACAGCCCAGTAAATTTCCCATGACAGCCCAGTATATTTCCCATGACAGCCCAGCATATTTCCCATGACAGCCCAGCATATTTCTTATGGCAGCCCAGCATATTTCCCATGACAGCCCAGTATATTTCACATGACAGCCCTGTATATTTCACATGACAGCCCAGCATATTTCTCATGACAGCCCAGTATATTTCCCATGACAGCCCAGCATATTGCCCATGACAGCCCAGTATATTTCTCACGACAGCCCAGTATATTTCCCATGACAGCCCAGCATATTTCCCATGACAGCCCAGTAAATTTCCCATGACAGCCCAGCATATTTCTTATGGCAGCCCAGCATATTTCCCATGGCAGCCCATCATATTTCCCATGACAGCCCAGCATATTTCCCATGACAGCCCAGCATATTTCCCATGACAGCCCAGTATATTTCCCATGACAGCCCAGCATATTTCCCATGACAGCCCAGCATATTTCCCATGACCGCCCATCATATTTCCCATGGCAGCCCAGTATATTTCCCATGACAGCCCATCATATTTCCCATGACAGCCCATCATATGTCCCACGACAGCCCAGCATATTTCCCACGACAGCCCAGCATATGTCCCATAACGACCCAGCATATTTCCCATGATAGCCCAGCATATTTCCCATGGCAGCCCAGCATATT
Source organism: Hemiscyllium ocellatum (assembly GCF_020745735.1). NCBI lineage: Eukaryota > Metazoa > Chordata > Chondrichthyes > Orectolobiformes > Hemiscylliidae > Hemiscyllium > Hemiscyllium ocellatum. The sequence continues at coordinate 113,130,355 of NC_083408.1, forward strand.
TCTCATGACAGCCCAGTAAATTTCCCATGACAGCCCAGCATATTTCTCATGACAGCCCAGCATATTTCCCATGACAGCCCAGTAAATTTCCCATGACAGCCCAGTATATTTCCCATGACAGCCCAGCATATTTCCCATGACAGCCCAGCATATTTCCCATGACAGCCCTGTATATTTCACATGACAGCCCAGCATATTTCTCATGACAGCCCAGTATATTTCCCATGACAGCCCAGCATATTGCCCATGACAGCCCAGCATATTTCTCATGACAGCCCAGTATATTTCCCATGACAGCCCAGCATATTTCTCACGACACCCCAGTATACTTCCCATGACAGCCCAGCATATTTCCCATGACAGCCCAGTAAATTTCCCATGACAGCCCAGCATATTTCTTATGGCAGCCCAGCATATTTCCCATGACAGCCCAGTATATTTCCCATGACAGCCCAGTATATTTCCCATGACAGCCCAGCATATTTCCCATGACAGCCCAGTAAATTTCCCATGACAGCCCAGCATATTTCTTATGGCAGCCCAGCATATTTCCCATGACAGCCCAGCAAATTTCCCATGACAGCCCAGCATATTTCCCATGACAGCCCAGTATATATCCCATGACAGCCCTGCATATTTCTCATGAGAGCCCAGCAAATTTCTCATGACAGCCCAGCATATTACCCATGACAGCCCATCATATTTCCCATGACAGCCCAGTATATTTCCCATGACAGCCCAGTATATATCCCATGACAGCCCAGCATATTTCCCATGACAGTCCAGCATATTTCCCATGAGAGCCCAGTAAATTTCCCATGACAGCCCAGCAAATTTCCCATGACAGCCCAGCATATTTCCCATGACAGCCCAGCAAATTTCCCATGACAGCCCAGCATATTTCCCATGACAGCCCAGTAAATTTCCCATGACAGCCCAGTATATTTCCCATGACAACCCAGCATATTTCCCATGGCAGCCCAGTATATTTCCCATGACAGCCCATCATATTTCCCATGACAGCCCAGCATATTTCCCATGACAGCCCAGCATATTTCCCATGACAGCCCAGTATATTTCCCATGACAGCCCAGCATATTTCCCATGGCAGCCCAGTATATTTCCCATGACAGCCCAGCATATTTCCCATGACAGCCCAGCATATTTCTCATGACAGCACAGCATATTTCTCATGACAGCCCAGCATAATTCTCATGACAGCCCAGTATATTTCCCATGACAGCCCAGCAAATTTCCCATGGCAGCCCAGTATATTTCCCATGACAGCCCAGCAAATTTCCCATGACAGCCCAGCATATTTCCCATGACAGCCCAGCATATTTCACACGACAGCCCAGCATATTTCCCATGACAGCCCAGCATATTTCTCATGACAGCCCAGCATATTTCTCATGACAGCCCAGTATATTTCCCATGACAGCCCAGCATATTTCCCATGACAGCCCAGTATATTTCCCATGACAGCCCAGCATATTTCCCATGACAGCCCAGTATATTTCCCATGACAGCCCAGCATATTTCCCATGACAGCCCAGCATATTTCCCATGACAGCCCAGTATATTTCCCATGACAGCCCAGCATATTTCCCATGACAGCCCTGCATATTTCTCATGACAGCCCAGCATATTTCTCATGACAGCCCAGCATATTTCCCATGACAGCCCAGCATATTTCCCATGACAGCCCTGCATATTTCTCATGACAGCCCAGCATATTTCACACGACAGCCCAGAATATTTCCCATGACAGCCCAGTATATTTCCCATGACAGCCCAGCATCTTTCCCATGACAGCCCAGCATATTTCTCACGACAGCACAGTATATTTCCCATGACAGCGCAGCATATTTCTCATGACAGCCCAGCAAATATCCCAAGACAGCTCAGTATATTTCCCATGACAGCCCAGTATATTTCCCACGACAGCCCAGCATATTTCACACGACAGCCCAGCATATGTCCCATAACGACCCAGCATATTTCCCATGACAGCCGAGCATATTATGCATGACAGCCCAGCATATTTCCCATGACAGCCCAGCATATTTGCCATGACAGCCCAGCATATTACCCATGACAGCCCATCATATTTCCCATGACAGCCCAGTATATTTCCCATGACAGCCCAGCATATTTCCCATGACAGCCCAGCATATTTGCCATGACAGCCCAGCATATTACCCATGACAGCCCAGTATATTTCCCATGACAGCCCAGAATATTTCCCATGGCAGCCCAGTATATTTCCCATGACAGCCCAGTATAATTCCCATGACAGCCCAGTATATTTCCCATGGCAGCCCAGCATATTTCTCACGACAGCCTAGTATATTTCCCATGACAGCCCAGCATATTTCCCATGACAGCCCAGTAAATTTCCCATGACAGCCCAGCATATTTCTTTTGGCAGCCCAGCATATTTCCCATGACAGCCCAGTATATTTCCCATGGCAGCCCAGCATATTTCTCATGACAGCCCAGTATATTTCCCATGACAGCCCAGCATATTTCCCATGACAGCCCAGTAAATTTCCCATGACAGCCCCGCATATTTCTTATGGCAGCCCAGCATATTTCCCATGACAGCCCAGTATATTTCCCATGACAGCACAGTATATTTCCCATGACAGACGAGCATATTTCCCATGACAGCCCAGTAAATTTCCCATGACAGCCCAGCATATTTCTTATGGCAGCCCAGCATATTTCCCATGACAGCCCAGCATATTTCCCATGACAGCCCAGCATAATTCTCATGACAGCCCATCATATTTCTCATGACAGCCCAGCAAATTTCCCATGACAGCCCAGCATATTTCCCATGACAGCTCAGCAAATTTCCCATGACAGCCCAGCAAATTTCCCACGACAGCCCAGCATATTTCCCATGACAGCCCACCATATTTCCCATGACAGCCCACCATATTTCCCATGACAGCCCAGCATAATTCTCATGACAGCCCAGCATATTTCCCATGACAGCCCAGTAAATTTCCCATGACAGCCCCGCATATTTCTTATGGCAGCCCAGCATATTTCCCATGACAGCCCAGTATATTTCCCATGACAGCACAGTATATTTCCCATGACAGACCAGCATATTTCCCATGACAGCCCAGTAAATTTCCCATGACAGCCCAGCATATTTCTTATGGCAGCCCAACATATTTCCCATGACAGCCCACCATATTTCCCATGACAGCCCAGCATAATTCTCATGACAGCCCAGCATATTTCTTATGGCAGCCCAGCATATTTCCCATGACAGCCCAGTATATTTCTCATGACAGCCCAGCATATTACCCATGACAGCCCAGCATATTTCCCATAACAGCCCAGCATATTACCCATGACAGCCCATCATATTTCCCATGACAGCCCAGTATATTTCCCATGACAGCCCAGTATATATCCCATGACAGCCCAGCATATTTCCCATGACAGCCCAGCATATTTCCCATGACAGCCCAGTAAATTTCCCATGACAGCCCAGCAAATTTCCCATGATAGCCCAGCATATTTCCCATGACAGCCCAGCAAATTTCCCATGACAGTCCAGCATATTTCCCATGACAGCCCAGTAAATTTCCCATGACAGCCCAGTATATTTCCCATGACAGCCCAGCATATTTCCCATGGCAGCCCAGTATATTTCCCATGACAGCCCATCATATATCCCATGACAGCCCAGCATATTTCCCATGACAGCCCATCATATTTCCCATGACAGCCCATCATATTTCCCATGACAGCCCAGCATATTTCCCATGGCAGCCCAGTATATTTCCCATGACAGCCCAGCATATTTCCCATGACAGCCCAGCATATTTCTCATGACAGCCCAGCATATTTCTCATGACAGCCCAGCATAATTCTCATGACAGCCCAGTATATTTCCCATGACAGCCCAGCAAATTTCCCATGGCAGCCCAGTATATTTCCCATGACAGCCCAGCAAATTTCCCATGACAGCCCAGCATATTTCCCATGACAGCCCAGCATATTTCCCATGACAGCCCAGCATATTTCTCATGACAGCCCAGCATATTTCTCATGACAGCCCAGTATATTTCCCATGACAGCCCAGCATATTTCCCATGACAGCCCAGCATATTTCTCATGACAGCCCAGTACATTTCCCATGACAGCCCAGCATATTTCCCATGACAGCCCAGTATATTTCCCCTGACAGCCCAGCATATTTCCCATGACAGCCCAGCATATTTCTCAGGACAGCCCACCATATTTCCCATGACAGCCCAGCATATTTCTCATGACAGCCCAGTATGTTTCCCATGACAGCCCATCATATTTCCCATGACAGCCCTGCATATTTCTCATGACAGCCCAGCATATTTCACACGACAGCCCAGAATATTTCCCATGACAGCCCAGTATATTTCCCATGACAGCCCAGCATATTTCCCATGACAGCCCAGCATATTTCTCACGACAGCCCAGTATATTTCCCATGATAGCACAGCATATTTCTCATGACAGCCCAGCAAATTTCCCAAGACAGCACAGTATATTTCCCATGACAGCCCAGTATATTTCCCACGACAGCCCAGCATATTTCACACTACAGCCCAGCATATGTCCCATAACGACCCAGCATATTTCCCATGACAGCCCAGCAAATTTCCCATGACAGCCCTGCATATTTCTCATGACAGCCCAGCAAATTTCTCATGACAGCCCAGCATATTACCCATGACAGCCCAGCATATTTCCCATAACAGCCCAGCATATTACCCATGACAGCCCATCATATTTCCCATGACAGCCCAGTATATTTCCCATGACAGCCCAGTATATATCCCTTGACAGCCCAGCATATTTCCCATGACAGCCCAGCATATTTCCCATGACAGCCCAGTAAATTTCCCATGACAGCCCAGCAAATTTCCCATGACAGCCCTGCATATTTCCCATGACAGCCCAGCAAATTTCCCATGACAGCCCAGCAAATTTCCCATGACAGCCCAGCATATTTCCCATGACAGCCCAGCAAATTTCCCACGACAGCCCAGCATATTTCCCATGACAGCCCAGCATATTGCCCATGACAGCCCAGCGTACTTCTCACGACAGCCCAGTATATTTCCCATGACAGCCCAGCATATTTCCCATGACAGCCCAGTAAATTTCCCATGACAGCCCAGCATATTTCTTATGGCAGCCCAGCATATTTCCCATGACAGCCCATCATATTTCCCATGACAGCCCAGCATATTTCCCATGACAGCCCAGCATATTTCCCATGACAGCCCAGCATAATTCTCATGACAGCCCATCATATTTCCCATGACAGCCCAGCATATTTCCCATGACAGCCCAGCATATTTCCCATGACAGCCCAGTATATTTCTCATGACAGCCCAGTATATTTCCCATGACAGCCCAGCATAATTCTCATGACAGCCCATCATATTTCCCATGACAGCCCAGCATATTTCCCATGACAGCCCAGCATATTTCCCATGACAGCCCAGCATAATTCTCATGACAGCCCATCATATTTCCCATGACAGCCCATCATATTTCCCATGACAGCCCAGCATATTTCCCATGACAGCCCATCATATTTCCCATGACAGCCCAGTATATTTCCCATGACAGCCCAGCATATTTCCCACGACAGCCCAGCATATTTCCCATGACAGCCCATCATGTTTCCCATGACAGCCCAGCATATTTCCCATGGCAGCCCAGTATATTTCTCATGACAGCCCAGTATATTTCCCATGACAGCCCATCATATTTCCCATGACAGCCCATCATATTTCCCACGACAGCCCAGCATATTTCCCACGACAGCCCAGCATATGTCCCATAACGACCCAGCATATTTCACATGACAGCCCAGCATATTTCCCATGGCAGCACACCATATTTCTCATGACAGCCCAGTAAATTTCCCATGACAGCCCAGCATATTTCCCATGACAGCCCAGTAAATTTCCCATGACAGCCCAGCATATTTCCCATGACAGCCCAGCATATTTCCCATGACAGCCCAGCATATTTCCCATGACAGCCCTGTATATTTCACATGACAGCCCAGCATATTTCTCATGACAGCCCAGTATATTTCCCATGACAGCCCAGCATATTGCCCATGACAGCCCAGCATATTTCTCATGACAGCCCAGTATATTTCCCATGACAGCCCAGCATATTTCTCACGACAGCCCAGTATATTTCCCATGACAGCCCAGCATATTTCCCATGACAGCCCAGTAAATTTCCCATGACAGCCCAACATATTTCTTATGGCAGCCCAGCATATTTCCCATGACAGCCCAGTATATTTCCCATGACAGCCCAGTATATTTCCCATGACAGCCCAGCATATTTCCCATGACAGCCCAGTAAATTTCCCATGACAGCCCAGCATATTTCTTATGGCAGCCCAGCATATTTCCCATAACAGCCCATCATATTTCCCATGACAGCCCAGCATATTTCCCATGACAGCCCAGCATAATTCTCATGACAGCCCATCATATTTCTCATGACAGCCCAGCAAATTTCCCATGACAGCCCAGCAAATTTCCCATGACAGCCCAGCATATTTCCCATGACAGCCCAGCAAATTTCCCATGACAGCCCAGCAAATTTCCCATGACAGCCCTGCATATTTCTCATGACAGCCCAGCAAATTTCTCATGACAGCCCAGCATATTACCCATGACAGCCCAGCATATTTCCCATAACAGCCCAGCATATTACCCATGACAGCCCATCATATTTCCCATGACAGCCCAGTATATTTCCAATGACAGCCCAGTATATATCCCATGACAGCCCAGCATATTTCCCATGACAGCCCAGCATATTTGCCATGACAGCCCACCATATTTCTCATGACAGCCCAGTAAATTTCCCATGACAGCCCAGCAAATTTCCCATGACAGCCCAGCATATTTCCCATGACAGCCCAGCAAATTTCCCATGACAGCCCAGTAAATTTCCCATGACAGCCCAGTATATTTCCCATGACAGCCCAGCATATTTCCCATGGCAGCCCAGTATATTTCCCATGACAGCCCATCATATTTCCCATGACAGCCCAGCATATTTCCCATGACAGCCCAGCATATTTCCCATGGCAGCCCAGTATATTTCCCATGACAGCCCAGCATATTTCCCATGACAGCCCAGCATATTTCTCATGACAGCCCAGCATATTTCCCATGACAGCCCAGCATAATTCTCATGACAGCCCAGTATATTTCCCATGACAGCCCAGCATATTTCCCATGGCAGCCCAGTATATTTCCCATGACAGCCCAGCAAATTTCCCATGACAGCCCAGCATATTTCCCATGTCAGCCCAGCATATTTCCCATGACAGCCCAGCATATTTCTCATGACAGCCCAGCATATTTCTCATGACAGCCCAGTATATTTCCCATGACAGCCCAGCATATTTCCCATGACAGCCCAGCATATTTCTCATGACAGCCCAGTACATTTCCCATGACAGCCCAGCATATTTCCCATGACAGCCCAGTATATTTCCCATGACAGCCCAGCATATTTCCCATGACAGCCCAGCATATTTCCCATGACAGCCCAGCATATTTCTCACGACAGCCCAGTATATTTCCCATGACAGCCCAGCATATTTCTCATGACACCCCAGCAAATTTCCCAAGACAGCCCAGTATATTTCCCATGACAGCCCAGTATATTTCCCACGACAGCCCAGCATATTTCACACGACAGCCCAGCATATGTCCCATAACGACCCAGAATATTTCCCATGACAGCCCAGCATATTTCCCATGACAGCCCAGCATATTTGCCATGACAGCCCAGCATATTACCCATGACAGCCCATCATATTTCCCATGACAGCCCAGTATATTTCCCATGACAGCCCAGAATATTTCCCATGGCAGCCCAGTATATTTCCCATGACAGCCCAGTATAATTCCCATGACAGCCCAGTATATTTCCCATGGCAGCCCAGCATATTTCTCACGACAGCCTAGTATATTTCCCATGACAGCCCAGCATATTTCCCATGACAGCCCAGTAAATTTCCCATGACAGCCCAGCATATTTCTTATGGCAGCCCAGCATATTTCCCATGACAGCCCAGTATATTTCCCATGGAAGCCCAGCATATTTCTCACGACAGCCCAGTATATTTCCCATGACAGCCCAGCATATTTCCCATGACAGCCCAGTAAATTTCCCATGACAGCCCAGCATATTTCTTATGGCAGCCCAGCATATTTCCCATGACAGCCCAGTATATTTCCCATGACAGCCCAGTATATTTCCCATGACAGCCCAGCATATTTCCCATGACAGCCCAGTAAATTTCCCATGACAGCCCAGCATATTTCTTATGGCAGCCCAGCATATTTCCCATGACAGCCCAGCATATTTCCCATGACAGCCCAGCATAATTCTCATGACAGCCCATCATATTTCTCATGACAGCCCAGCAAATTTCCCATGACAGCCCAGCAAATTTCCCATGACAGCCCAGCATATTTCCCATGACAGCCCAGCAAATTTCCCATGAGAGCCCAGCAAATTTCCCATGACAGCCCTGCATATTTCTCATGACAGCCCAGCAAATTTCCCATGACAGCCCAGCATATTACCCATGACAGCCCAGCATATTTCCCATAACAGCCCAGCATATTACCCATGACAGCCTATCATATTTCCCATGACAGCCCAGTATATTTCCCATGACAGCCCAGTATATACCCCATGACAGCCCAGCATATTTCCCATGACAGCCCACCATATTTCCCATGACAGCCCAGTAAATTTCCCATGACAGCCCAGCAAATTTCCCATGACAGCCCAGCATATTTCCCATGACAGCCCAGCATATTTCTCATGACAGCCCAGTATATTTCCCATGACAGCCCAGCATATTTCCCATGACAGCCCAGTATATTTCTCATGACAGCCCAGCATATTTCACACGACAGCCCAGAATATTTCCCATGACAGCCCAGTATATTTCCCATGACAGCCCAGCATATTTCCCATGACAGCCCAGAATATTTCTCACGACAGCCCAGTATATTTCCCATGACAGCCCAGCATATTTCTCATGACAGTCCAGCAAATTTCCCAAGACAGCCCAGTATATTTCCCATGACAGCCCAGTATATTTCCCACGACAGCCCCAGCATATTTGCCATGACAGCCCAGCATATGTCCCATAACGACCCAGCATATTTCCCATGACAGCCGAGCATATTACGCATGACAGCCCAGCATATTTCCCATGACAGCCCAGCATATTTGCCATGACAGCCCAGCATATTACCCATGACAGCCCATCATATTTCCCATGACAGCCCAGTATATTTCCCATGACAGCCCAGCATATTTCCCATGACAGCCCAGCATATTTGCCATGACAGCCCAGCATATTACCCATGACAGCCCATCATATTTCCCATGACAGCCCAGTATATTTCCCATGACAGCCCAGAATATTTCCCATGGCAGCCCAGTATATTTCCCATGACAGCCCAGTATAATTCCCATGACAGCCCAGTATATTTCCCATGGCAGCCCAGCATATTTCTCACGACAGCCTAGTATATTTCCCATGACAGCCCAGCATATTTCCCATGACAGCCCAGTAAATTTCCCATGACAGCCCAGCATATTTCTTATGGCAGCCCAGCATATTTCCCATGACAGCCCAGTATATTTCCCATGGCAGCCCAGCATATTTCTCACGACAGCCCAGTATATTTCCCATGACAGCCCAGCATATTTCCCATGACAGCCCAGTAAATTTCCCATGACAGCCCAGCATATTTCTTATGGCAGCCCAGCATATTTCCCATGACAGCCCAGTATATTTCCCATGACAGCCCAGTATATTTCCCATGACAGCCCAGCATATTTCCCATGACAGCCCAGTAAATTTCCCATGACAGCCCAGAATATTTCTTATGGCAGCCCAGCATATTTCCCATGACAGCCCAGCATATTTCCCATGACAGCCCCGCATAATTCTCATGACAGCCCATCATATGTCTCATGACAGCCCTGCAAATTTCCCATGACAGCCCAGCAAATTTCCCATGACAGCCCAGCATATTTCCCATGACAGCCCAGCAAATTTCCCATGACAGCCCAGTAAATTTCCCATGACAGCCCTGCATATTTCTCATGACAGCCCAGCAAATTTCCCATGACAGCCCAGCATATTACCCATGACAGCCCAGCATATTTCCCATAACAGCCCAGCATATTACCCATGACAGCCCATCATATTTCCCATGACAGCCCAGTATATTTCCCATGACAGCCCAGCATATTTCCCATGACAGCCCAGCATATTTCCCATGACAGCCCAGTAAATTTCCCATGACAGCCCAGCAAATTTCCCATGACAGCCCAGTATATTTCCCATGACAGCCCAGCAAATTTCCCATGACAGCCCAGCATATTTCCCATGACAGCCCAGTAAATTTCCCATGACAGCCCAGTATATTTCCCATGACAGCCCAGCATATTTCCCATGGCAGCCCAGTATATTTCCCATGACAGCCCATCATATTTCCCATGGCAGCCCAGCATATTTCCCATGACAGCCCAGCATATTTCCCATGACAGCCCATCATATTTCCCATGACAGCCCAGCATATTTCCCATGGCAGCACAGTATATTTCCCATGACAGCCCAGCATATTTCCCATGACAGCCCTGCATATTTCTCATGACAGCCCAGCATATTTCTCATGACAGCCCAGCATAATTCTCATGACAGCCCAGTATATTTCCCATGACAGCCCAGCAAATTTCCCATGGCAGCCCAGTATATTTCCCATGACAGCCCAGCAAATTTCCCATGGCAGCCCAGCATATTTCTCATGGTAGCCCAGTATATTTCCCATGACAGCCCAGCAAATTTCCCATGACAGCCCAGCATATTTCCCATGACAGCCCATCATATTTCCCATGACAGCCCAGTATATTTCCCATGACAGCCCAGTATATTTCCCATGACAGCCCAGCAAATTTCTCATCACAGCCCAGCATATTTCCCATGACAGCCCAGCATATTTCTCACGACAGCCCAGCATATTTCTCATGACAGCCCAGCATATTTCTCATGACAGCCCAGTATATTTCCCATGACAGCCCAGCATATTTCCCATGACAGCCCATCATATTTCTCATGACAGCCCAGTATATTTCCCATGACAGCCCAGCATATTTCCCATGACAGCCCAGTATATTTCCCATGACAGCCCTGCATATTTCCCATGACAGCCCTGCATATTTCTCATGACAGCCCACCATATTTCCCATGACAGCCCAGCATATTTCTCATGACAGCCCAGTGTATTTCCCATGACAGCCCAGCATATTTCCCATGACAGCCCTGCATATTTCTCATGACAGCCCAGCATATTTCACACGACAGCCCAGAATATTTCCCATGACAGCCCAGTATATTTCCCATGACAGCCCAGCATATTTCCCATGACAGCCCAGCATATTTCTCACGACAGCCCAGTATATTTCCCATGACAGCCCAGCATATTTCTCATGACAGCCCAGCAAATTTCCCAAGACAGCCCAGTATATTTCCCATGACAGCCCAGTATATTTCCCACGACAGCCCAGCATATTTCACACGACAGCCCAGCATATGTCCCATAACGACCCAGCATATTTCCCATGACAGCCGAGCATATTACGCATGACAGCCCAGCATATTTCCCATGACAGCCCAGCATATTTGCCATGACAGCCCAGCATATTACCCATGACAGCCCATCATATTTCCCATGACAGCCCAGTATATTTCCCATGACAGCCCAGCATATTTCCCATGACAGCCCAGCATATTTGCCATGACAGCCCAGCATATTACCCATGACAGCCCATCATATTTCCCATGACAGCCCAGTATATTTCCCATGACAGCCCAGAATATTTCCCATGACAGCCCAGCATATTTCCCATGACAGCCCTGCATATTTCTCATGACAGCCCAGTATATTTCCCATGACAGCCCAGCATATTTCCCATGACAGCCCAGTATATTTCCCATGACAGCCCAGCATATTTCCCATGACAGCCCTGCATATTTCTCATGACAGCCCACCATATTTCCCATGACAGCCCAGCATATTTCTCATGACAGCCCAGTGTATTTCCCATGACAGCCCAGCATATTTCCCATGACAGCCCTGCATATTTCTCATGACAGCCCAGCATATTTCACACGACAGCCCAGAATATTTCCCATGACAGCCCAGTATATTTCCCATGACAGCCCAGCATATTTCTCATGACAGCCCAGCAAATTTCCCAAGACAGCCCAGTATATTTCCCATGACAGCCCAGTATATTTCCCACGACAGCCCAGCATATTTCACACGACAGCCCAGCATTTGTCCCATAACGACCCAGCATATTTCCCATGACAGCCGAGCATATTACGCATGACAGCCCAGCATATTTCCCATGACAGCCCAGCATATTTGCCATGACAGCCCAGCATATTACCCATGACAGCCCATCATATTTCCCATGACAGCCCAGTATATTTCCCATGACTGCCCAGCATATTTCCCATGACAGCCCAGCATATTTGCCATGACAGCCCAGCATATTACCCATGACAGCCCATCATATTTCCCATGACAGCCCAGTATATTTCCCATGACAGCCCAGAATATTTCCCATGGCAGCCCAGTATATTTCCCATGACAGCCCAGTATAATTCCCATGACAGCCCAGTATATTTCCCATGGCAGCCCAGCATATTTCTCACGACAGCCTAGTATATTTCCCATGGCAGCCCAGCATATTTCCCATGGTAGCCCAGCATATTTCTCACGACAGCCCAGTATAATTCCCATGGCAGCCCAGCATATATCACATGACAGCCCTGCATATTTCCCATGACAGCCCAGCATATTGCTCATGACAGCCCAGCATATTTCCCATGGCAGCCCAGTATATTTCCCATGACAGCCCATCATATTTCCCATGACAGCCCAGCATATTTCCCATGACAGCCCAGCATATTTCCCATGACAGCCCATCATATTTCCCATGACAGCCCAGCATATTTCCCATGACAGCCCAGCATATTTCCCATGGCAGCCCAGTATATTTCCCATGACAGCCCTGCATATTTCCCATGGCAGCCCAGTATATTTCCCTTGACAGCCCAGCATATTTCTCATAACAGCCCAGTATATTTCCCATGACAGCCCAGCATATTTCCCATGACAGCCCAGCATATTTCTCATAACAGCCCAGTATATTTCCCATGACAGCCCAGCATATTTCCCATGACAGCCCAGTATATTTCCCATGACAGCCCAGCATATTTCTCATGACAGCCCAGCATATTTCCCATGACAGCCCAGCATATTTCTCATAACAGCCCAGTATATTTCCCATGACAGCCCATCATATTTCTCATGACAGCCCAGTATATTTCCCATGACAGCCCAGCAAATTTCCCATGACAGCCCAGTATATTTCCCATGACAGCCCAGCATATTTCCCATGACAGCCCAGTATATTTCCCATGACAGCCCAGTATATTTCCCATGACAGCCCAGCATATTTCCCATGACAGCCCAGTATATTTCCCATGACAGCCCAGCATATTTCCCATGACAGCCCAGTATATTTCCCATGACAGCCCAGCATATTTCTTATGACAGCCCAGTATATTTCCCATGACAGCCCAGTATATTTCCCATGACAGCCCAGTATATTTCCCATGACAGCCCAGCATATTTCCCATGGCAGGCAGTTTATTTCAATCCCTGTTAAGAGGGACGGTTTTGCAATGCCACTTGTACATCGCTGAATTAGCCAATGCACCTTTATCAATGTTCTTCACATTTCTGGGACATTTGTTTCTCAAAATGCTGTTTTATTTGCAGACTAAGTTTCACTGGTGACAGATTTTGGTGCCAAGCCATCCAGCGGGATAGTGGGGCATGTGGCAGACCAGTGCCAGCTGCCTTGTAGCTATTTAACTCCCTAAGTAGTTCCCTCACTCTGGGCAATGTCCCACCTAATAGACAGTACCAGGAGCACCATGGGAGCAGTGACTGGTCCTGAGACTAATAGCAATCCCCAGGCTCAGAGTGCTGGATCCCAGGAAGGTAGTATTTGTGAGAGTCTTACATTAAGGAGAGGGCTGAGGGGGCAAATTGGAGTTACATTCTTGGTAACAAAGTCAGGTAGGACGGGTTAACCCAGGGTCGAGGGGTGGGGGACGGGGCTGTGCAGTGCAGGGAATGGTCTGATCTATGACAGGAGGTGAGGGTGTGCAGATCCACCCAACCTCATCAAGGCTGGAATGGAACAACTGGCCAGGCCTTTATCCCCTGATCCCTGCCAAGTATCCAAAATACATTGCAGTAGAATCATAGGGTGGCACGGTGATTAGCACAGCTGCCTCACAGCACCGGGGACCCAGATTCGATTCCAACCTTGGGCAACTGTCTGTGTGTAGTTTGCACATTCTCCCCGTGTCTGCATGGGTTTCCTCCGGGTGCTCCGGTTTCCTCCCACAATCCAAGGATGTGCAGGTTGGGTGAATTGGCCATGCTAAATTGCCCGTAGTGTAAGGTAGTCAGGGGGAAATGGGTCTGGGTGGGTTAATCTTCACAGGTACAGCGGGCCAAAGGGCCTGTTTCCACACTGTGGGGATTCTAATTCTAAATCATAGGTTAGAATCCTTACATTGCAGAGAGTGAGAGAGGCCATTTGGCTCATCAAGTCTACACTGAATTCCAAAGAGGATCACTCCCAAGTCACACTCCCCATCATTTTCCACCTAGCCTATACATCCCTGGACACTATGGGACAATTTCCCAGGGCCAGTTCACCCTAACCTGCATATCTTTAGACGTTGGGAGGAAACCGAAGCATCCAGACGAAACCCACACAGACACAGGGAGAACGTGCAAACTCCACACAGACAGTCACCCGAGGCTGGATTTGAACCGGGATCTCTAGTGCTATGAGGCAGCAGTGCTAACCACTGAGCCACCGAGCCCAGTCAGTTCGGATGAGGCCAGGCCTTGTTTGTCCCCTGTAAAATTGCAGTACCTCTGGTGTGTTGGGGGTGGGATGGATGGAGAGGTGAGTGGAATACCATCTGGAAAAACTGTACAGGACCTGTCCAGCTACAGCCTATTGAGGTTAGACCCTAAATGTCTGATCAAGACACTGTAACCTCTGTCAGACACATTTTTGGAGGTTTGATCACAGCTTCTAGTCCTGTCTATCACCACCTCAAAGATACATTTACAATTAGTTCACAAACATGTTCAAAGAAAATGGAAGCAAGCACATAATTTATTTTTAACAGTCCTCATGAATTTTCTCCTACTTTTAACAGTGTAGAGGAGATTAACCTTTATAGACCAGAACAGCAGGGCAGACAGCAGCCCTACACATACTGTCTATACAGCAGGACAGACAACAGCCCTACACATACTGTCTATACAGCAGGACAGACAGCAGCCCTACACATACTGTCTCTACCCTATACATACTGTCTATACAGAAGGACAGACAGCAGCCCTACACATACTGTCTATACAGCAGGACAGACACAGCCCTACACATACTGTCTGTACAGCAGGACAGTCAGGAAGGCCTACCAGCCAGCTTTGCTATTCTGGAGGTAATGAGGACCTTGTTCTCCTGAAACCCCAGATAATAAGCTGGTACCTGGAATTCCCCCACCGTGCTGAGATGGGTAAGCTTGCTCGTGCCATTAAGCACAATGCTCTGTGACCCCAATGCACCCGGGTGCATGGAGCAGATACGCAGAATGGAATTGTACATCACAACTCTTTTCCTCTTTCTATCTTCCCTCGTCCCTAATAACTGTTGTCCGCACCTGACTAGTGTACTGAAGGACAAATGAAAAATACACTGTTTCACGGTTACCCATGTGTTTAAAATATATTATTTGGAAAATGATACACAGTCTTCAAAAAGAATAATGTTGACGTAAATTATTTAGAAGCACTTTGTGCCAATAGTTGCTCGTGTTAATGCTGCTACAGTGAGCACTCTTCATTTCCCGGAGATGCCTCTCACATACTCCAGGAAAATGGCAATTGGTTTTGGTAAGATAATTCCTGATTTTGTTTTCACCGATGAATTACTTTGCAATGTTTGCTGTGCTCCTTTAAGATTCTTTAAGGTTCTGTGTGCCCGCACATAACACCTGCATCCTCATGATGCGAACAATTAGTCTCTCCAATTTCTGAGTGGTGACACTGAAGAAGGTTCTTTTCGCTCCCATCACATTCCACATCATCCAGAAGAATAGGCCCACTTCCTTGTCCGAATTCAGCTCTCCGATAGGCTTCGATGGCAAATGGGAATCCAAGCTGGTGACACACAACAGCAGCCGACTGTCTGTCCCACAGATCGTCGCACACCGTCCCCCATACTCCATCAATGTAAATCTCCACCCTGCCACGGTCTGCCCTGTCATGTTCATTCACCAGGCGCACTGCTCCATTTGTCGGAGTACTCTCTGATCTCCTGTTTGCTGGGCCAGCATTGTTCTGCTTCCTGCCAGAATGTGCGTGTCTTTCTTCAGGGCTAGTTGCTGACGTAGCGACATGCTGATCGGGAGCTGTATCCCACTCTGTTTGCAGCTTTTCTAAGGTCTGCAGGAGTTCCAGGAACCAATCTGGAGAGCTGCCTTTTCGTGGTAGATTGGTCCTTTGTCTCCCTTTGGGTTTGTTCTTTGTCGGTCTCTTCCTGGGACGTGGTGTCCATTCTGGATGTACAAGGAGAAGAAGGAGACTTAAAAAGCACTTTCTCGAGTCTTAGAAACATTTAAAATAATAGGAAAGTGATACATTAAAGTCTCCATAACCTTAAGTCCAAAGGCACATTCAATTTACACATCAACCTAAATTGTGTACTCAAGGCCTGATGTATTGAAAAGAAAGTGAACAAGCCATGGATGTTGTAATCAGAAATTGCTGGAAAAGCTCAGCAGGTTTGACAGCATCCTCAGAACTAATCTAATCTACGTTAGTCATGGGTCTGGGTTACTCTTCAGAGGGTCAGTGTGGACATGTTGGGCCAAAGGGCCTGTTTCCGCACTGTAGGGAATCCAAAAAAAGCTTCTGAGGGAAGGTCATTGGTTCCGAGATGTTAACCCTGATTTCTCTCCACAGACCCTTCCAGACCTGCTGAGCTTTTGCAGCAATGCCTGATGCATTGAATTGAATTAGCTTTATTGTCATGTGTACAATGTAAAGTTTACCATCATTGCATTACAGCACCATCTTTTCAAGGGTACCAAGGTACAGACACTTAAGATCAAGTACATAAGAAATTTTTAAAAATCAGAAAAGTAAAGAAATAACTAGGTCATGGGAATAAACTGGAACAATAAAGAAGTAAGTGTGATATAGGACTTGAATTCACAATCTCTGACCTAAAAATGAAATCATGGCAGCGATGATTTTATTAAAGCGTAATGTATAGGAGCAAATGTGGCATTTAAATTTCAATAAAAGTCAGCCACATTGAACCTAAAATGGGTACAACTATGCGGCTACTAAATAGTGAAAAACTAAGAAGCAAAAAGGTCCAGGTACATACATCATAAAAATGCAATGTACAATTATTTTAAAAATCAATTCAAAAAGGTTTATGGAACACTGGTGCTCATACCTTGAGGACTGCAACAAAAGGTGAACACGCTGCACTTCACTGAGATTAGAGCACACCTGGATTACTGTGAGTGGTTCCAGGCAATGCACCTTATAAAGGATCTATTTGCCTTGACAAGATTGCAGTGTAGATTTACTGGAATGGGACCTGGACTCCAAGACTTACAATAAGAGGAGAGATTACACAAACTAGGATTGTAGTTCCTGTAACCTGAAGGGTGGGCGGTAAATATGTTCAAGCTGCAAATAGAACATAGAAAACTACAGCGCAGTACAGGCCCTTCGGCCCTCGATGTTGCGCCGATCCAAGCCCACCTAACCTCACTAGCCCACTTTCCTCCATATACCTATCCAATGCCCGTTTAAATGCCCATAAAGAGGGAGGGTCCACCACTGTTACTGGCAGGGCATTCCATGAACAAATGAGAACCAAAGGGAACTGTGCTGGCAGACAGTCCGGAACTGGGGCACAGTCTAAATCTTTCGGGAGTGAAATTTGGAAACACTTTCAGATATGAAGAATGGGAGACATTTGGAACTCTCCCTCTGTAAATTGTAAGTATTGCTTGATTAATTGTTAATCTGAGACTAATAGACTTGTTAATTAAAGATACAAAGTGATGTGAGGTGAAGGTCTGATGATAATGTAAGTGCAGAGCAGTTATGTTGCAAAGTCAAGCTTCCTCTACATAGTTGACTACTTTAAATGAACAGAGGGGACATTAGCTGGTTGTCCCATTGTCACAGTAGAAAGCCAGTAGCATAAACTGAGGAGATGCCAAAATTTAATTCAAGTGTATATATAAGACCATTACAATCGACAGTGGCTGTATTTTCTGTTTTTGTTAGTCTGGAGTCATGTATCTGCAAATGACAGTCAGTATCTTATAACAATCAAACCATCAGCCCCTTTGATAATCATAATGGACAGTATTACTTAAAATAAAAGACACATTTGTTTAACGCTTTTCAACTTGCACACATCAGGACAATTTGCAAGAATACCAATGTGATAGACAGCAACATCTTAATCAGAGTGGTGCTGGAAAAGCACAGCAGGTCAGGCAGCAGCTGAGGAGGAGGAATATCGACATTTTGGGCTCATTCCAGATGAAGGGCTTTTGCCTGAAATGTTGATTTTCCTGCTGTGCTTTTCCACATCTAGACTCTAATCTCCAGCAGCTGCAGTACCCACTTTCACATAGCAACGTCTTTATATTGTATAAGAAGAGGCGGCTGATTTATTGGCAAGTGGACTCTGATTGGTAGAGGCATTGTTGTAGAGAGTGCACCAGTTAGATAATGACTGACAGTTAACTTCTGGGCTTTGTTTAAATTTGAACAAGGCAGCTTGACTCTGATTTATCAACACGTTGCCAGGAGGAATGACCAGAGAATAGTAGTCACCAATCCTATTGAGCTGAAACAGACAGGGCGGGCGTACATTATCCTTCTGTCTGTGAAGAGCAGTCTTTTGTGTTAATATAGCATCAGTACTCACCAGTACTCCACTCTGCAAGTCTGCCTGACTTAAGCTGACTGAAATCCATTGTTAGCAGAATTGTTTATGCACTCAGGACTATATTTGAAATGTTACGAAGTAGATAAGGTGAAAAAAAGTCATTTGGGATGCTTTCCTCCATTGAGTGAAGTATTGAATATTAATGCTGGAACTAGATAAAATTTGGAGATGCCGGTGTTGGACTGGGGTGTACAAAGTTAAAAATCACACAGCATCAGGTTATAGTTGTGGGATATGGGTAAAGTAGTGTTACTTCTGTAATCATAATTACTTATGCAAGGTAAATGAACTCACACCAGTGTATAACTGTTTCAACCACGAGCTGAGTGAACAAGAATGAAAACTATGTGGAGGAAATATATAATTGTTTTTGTATTAGCTAAAATGTGCAGACAAGAATGAAACGTGTCTGTAAACAATGGTAGATGTTACAGACAAATAGATAAGGTGCTGTGAGGATGTAGGTTAAGCCAGATATGCTTGTACAAGCAGTAGTTATAAGCATCTGCTTCCCACTTCTGCACAAACAAAAAAAAACCCAATTAAAAGGTCATAAGGATCAATATGGATGAGGAATGGGAGGAAATGTTACAAGTAAGGGAAACAGATGGCAGTGAAGGAGGATATACCTAACAATGGGCCACAGCAGGATCTGGTGAAATGGCCGAGTAAAACTTGTACTTTGTTATGCACAAGGCCGGATATGGCAAGAGATAAACAATAATAATGGGCACCGGGTTGGGAGTAGTGAATCCTATATAAGATATGTACTTGCTAAACTCTGTGTGCCTTATTTCAGGCACCACGCTTGCAAGCGTATAATAAACGATACCGTTGCTTCAGATCTTGTCTCGGACTGAAATTATTGAAGTGAGTGTGTTCTATTTCCCACAACTGGGGCGCGTCTGGGGTATTCTTCCATTGCCAGGGGGAGTGGCTGGCCCTGGACACTGGGAAGACATGTCCCGTTCCCAATTGAGGAGCGGTCTCGTGTGCTGGTTTGGTCTGCTCCCTTGGGCGACTGGTACGAATCACCCAAGAGAGACATCTGAATCAGACAGTGAACGGTGGTCGATAGAAAATACGGAAAAAGGGGCCAGGCAACTCTGTGCAGAGACCAAGGTAAGAAAACGGACTTTTAAGTATTGCCTTGGTGGTCGGGAAAAGGGGTATTTAATTGCTGAGGGATTGGCGAGGACCCCAAGAAATGGGGGATAGGCAGAGTAAGTCGAACTGCAACGAAGTAAAGGAAGAAAAAGTCCCTGCTAACATTCCTCCAGAAAGTCCGTTGGGGAGGATATTGCGGGAATGGACAAGTTACGCTTGTACAAGGGTAAGAGATAAAAAGAAAATGATGAAATATTGTTGTTTAGTATGGACCAAAGAACCAATCCTTCACCCGGCTGTCTTCTGGCCAAAGTATGGTTTGGACGAGGATTGGCTATGTCAGTATTTAGAGTTGTATGTGAACAAAAAATAACCTTTTAGTCAAGACGAGGCGGCCTATGCATCCTGTTGGAAGGGCAGCTTGGGATTGATTGCAGTAAAGACAAGGGATTCCCCTTCTGCCCCACCCAGTCCCTGGGATCCTCTTGGCCGCTTGCCACCCCCCCCCCCCAAAAAAAAAAACCCCATACCATAAAATCAGGTTAGGTGCAAAAATGGGGGAGTAGGAGAGACAGACAGACAGGGACAGGGAACAGATGACCCACAAGTGGAGGACGAAGGGGCGGTGGATGGGGATGTTGTTGTCCCCAACCCTCAATCCTCAAAGAAAGAAAGGGAAGATAAAGTAGATGTAGAGGAAGCCTCTGGAGTATCTAAACCAAAGTTTTAAGGAGGATAAACAAAAACAAAAATAGGGGAGGAACGTAAAGACTTATCCCCTTCAGGAGGTAGCAATAGGGGACAAAGAGATTGGGTTTGTAAGTGTCCCCCTCACCAATGGGGAGGTCAGAACATTTAAAAAGGAGATGAAGGTCCTGGTTGAGGATCCAGTAGGGTTGTCTGAACAAATTGATCAATTCTTGGGACCCAGTCTGTGTACATGGACTGAGTTACTGTCTATTTTGAATATACTACTTACTGGGGAAGAAAGGAGCAGTCATTAAAATATGGGACAGGGAACATCCCATTGGGAATGGGCATGCTGGACAGGGAGAGACCAAGTTTCCCCTCAGAGACGCCCAGTGGGAAAATCAAAACCCGGAGCATAGAGAAGAAATGAGGGAATTGAAAGACCTGATTCTATAAGGTATAAGAGAGGCAGTTCCAAAGTCGCAGAATTTGACTAAAACCTTTGAAGTTAGAGACTCCCTCAGCTTTCTTGCAAAGATTAAGAAATTCAATGCGGAAATACTCTGGAATGAACCCTGAGGACCCCGTGGCACAGGGCCTTTTGAAAGTACATTTTGTGACAAAGGCATGGCCAGACATACAGAGAAAGATACAGAAGATAGAAGGGTGGAGTGAAAAACCATTAGATGAATTATTAAGAGAAGCACAGAAAGTGTTTGTAAAGAGAGAGGATGAGAAACAAAAACAGAAGGCAAAAATGATGGTAGCTGCGGTTGATGAGGTAGTTAAGAAAGGAACGGAACCAATAGTGAGCAACCGGAGCGGCGGGTGGCAGCAAGTAGGACAGAGAGGAAGAGGGAGAGGACAAGGGGGAGCATTTGATAGAGGGTTTGGGCGACAGGGGCAGAGATGGAAGTCTCCACAGGCAGGATGCTATTATTGTGGAAAGAGAGGGCATTTTAAATGGGAGTGTCCTGATCTACAAAGGCAAGAAAGGCGAATTCCACTTATGAATTTTGATGAAGAATATGGGTGTCAGGGGTTCCTGCCCCTGGGGACCCACCAGGAACCCTTGATAAACTTGAAGGTGGGACCCTGTAGGAAAGAGGTAGTCTTCCTAGTAGATACGGGGGCAGCACGGTCATCGCTGTGGAGTGTAAAATTGTAATACACAGAATTTATAGCAAAAGTTTACCGTGTGATGTAACTGCAATTATGTTTGAAAAAGATGTGGATTGTTTGTTAAGTTTCTCATCTTTTAGAATGACCATGTTGGTTTCAGTTCTTTCATAAGCAAATCCCTAGAACTTTTTAAAAAAGTTACACTCTTAAGTAACCTTTAACAATAGGTGTCACATCGTCTCAGATAATGCATTGAAGTTGTGAGGTGTCTTGTGTAAATCTGCCTGTGCCCTAATGTTCAGACTGATTCTATTTCTAAAAAAAAGGGATTTACAGAATCTTACATGGATCCATGCAGTTTTTGAGCAAAATGAAATATAGTTCTGCAAGTACAAATTCACCCCACTAGCGTGTGTGTGTGTGTGTGTGTGTGTGTATGTGTGTGTGTGTGTGCTGGGGCGGGAGTTGGTATGAGTGTCTATGAGAGGGTGCGTATGTGGGTGTGAGTGTGGGTGTGTCTGTATGAGCGTATAAAAGAGAGCTTGTGTATGAGAGAGGGTCTGCGTGAGTGTGTGCAAGCCTGTGTGCGCGTGTCTGTCTGTGTCTGTGTTTATAGTGTAGTATGGTCACCTGTAGTGTGACATGAACCCAAAGTCCCGGTTGAAGCCATTCCCATGGGTACTGAACTTAACTATCATCCTCTGCTCGGCCACATTGCGTTGTTGCTTGTCCCGAAGTCCGCCTTGAAGGATAGTCACCTGTAGGTCCAAGATTGAATTTCCTGGACCGCTGAAGTGTTCTCCGACTGGGGGTGGGAACACTCCTGTCTGATGATTGTTGTGTGGTGCCCATTCACTGCCCATAAGTGACAAAGCAGAGGCTGATAGCCAAATTCAGGACCCATGGAGATGGTCTCACCTGGGACCTTGGGTTCATGTCACACTGCAGGTGACCCCAATGCACTATACACACACACAAAGTGTGAGTTGATTGTGTGGCCAGTTTATTCAGTCAGTGCAGATAATGATAGGTTGAATGGTTTCCTTTTGTGGTGTAACTTTTCTATGGTTCTATGCTGTCCAATCACAGAATCATATCTAAGTTGGACATTGTGTTTAGGGTTTTGCAAGTTTCGGCTTAAGGGAAGGCAATGGCCTAGTGGTATTGTCAATAGCCTGTTGATCCAGAAACTCAGCTAATGTTCTGGAGACGTGGAACCTGGGTTTGAATCCTGCCGTGCAGATAGTGGAATTGATTTCAATAATAATGTGGAGTTAAGAGTCTAATGATGACTGTAAACCCATTATCAATTGTCAGGAAAAATCCACCTGGTTCACTAACACCCTTTAGAGAGGGAAATCGACCATCCTTATCTGGTCTGGCCTACATGTGACTCTAGACCCACAGCAATGTGTGGAGGTGCCGCTGTTGGACCGGGGTATAAAAAGGTTATAGTCCAATGAGTTTATTTAAATTCACAAGCTTTTGGAGCGCTGCCCCTTTATCAGGTGAAGTGGAGTGGGACTCCCTCTGGTGCCATGGAAGTTTGGATTTTGTCCACAGTAATGTGGTTAACTCTTAACTATTCTCTGGACAATTAAGGGTGGGCAATAAATGCTGTTCTAGCAGCGATACCCTCATCTTGTGGATGAATTTAAAAAAAGACGTGGTTAGATTAGATTAGATTAAATTAGATTAGATTAGATTAGATTAGATTACTTACACTGTGGAAACAGGCCCTTTGGCCCAACAAGTCCACACCGACCCGCCAAAGCGTATACCACCCAGACCCATATTCCTACATTTACCCCTTCACCTAACCCTAGGGGCAATTTAGCATGGCCAATTCATCTAACCTGCACATCTTTGGATTGTGGGAGGAAACCGGAGCACCCGGAGGAAACCCACGCAGACACGGGCTTTGGCGTTGTCAGTTAGTTTGGCGATCGTGAGCGCTGCAGATGCTGGAGAGTCAGAGTGGATAAAGACTGGTGCTGGCAAAGCACAGCACGTCAGGCAGCATCCGAGGAACAGGAGAGTGAACGCCTACTGAAGGGATATACTGTTTGATACTGTCCACCAACCTTTGAGACATGTGACATACCTGGCATTATGCTGGCACTGAAATTCATATGCCACATTTGTCATTTGTTTGAGAGGGAGGGTGTCTTTGTGGCTTGGTGGGTGTATCCTGTAACTGGCAGACATCATTTATCCTGCTACTGCCCAGTACCTTCACATGTTCAAACTGAGGGAGACCCTACCTTTCCCGGGTCATCCGAGGTAGACCAGGGAATTTAAAACCCCAAATCTGCTAGCTTTAGACCTACTCATGAATGTACCTGACATGCAGCATGAAATGATCAGATGAGGATGGCCATTGTTTCAGATAATGGCTTGTATGATCTGTCCATACCTTAGAAAGATGTTGTTTCTGTTTGTTTTGGTATTCTTGTGAATTATCCTGATAAGTGCCCAACGAAAAGCTTTCACAAGCCCTGACGTTTGATCTTGCAATATGTAATTGATAAGCGACAGAGAATGTCAGAAGGAGGGAAAACACTTACTTGGTTTAGGCACAAAATTGATGAGGCGGCTTTTCACTTTAACCGGTAAAGGATTATACTGACACGCTCCTGGTGGTGCCCTCCTGGTTTTTTGGGGGTTGGGGGGTAGGGGGAGAGACAGAATGAGAATTAGGATTTAATGGGTTTCAATCTTCAAGAAAAGATAAGTTTCCTTTCACTTTCCTTCCGCTCTGCTGCTCGGCTCAAACCTGGAACAAAACACTGACAAACTACAATCACATTGCCTGCCACTTTCACCACTGCGCCCTGCTCCCTGGCCAAGTCTCTGTCTCAGGCTTACTGCAGTGCTCCAGTGAAGCTCAGTGTAAGCTGGAAGAACAGCTCCTTGCTTTGGGACCCTGCAGCCCCCCCCCCCCCCCAGACTCCACATCGAGTTTAACAATTCTAGAGTCTGAACACTGCCTTTCATGTCTTTTACCCAGCCCCACATCCCAGGCCCTGTCATAGAATGATTAGATTACTTACAGTGTGGAAACAGGCCCTTCGGCCCAACAAGTCCACACCGGCCCTACATTTACCCCTTACCTAGCACTACGGGCAATTTAGCATGGCTAATTCACCTGACCCGCACATCTTTGGACTGTGGGAGGAAACCGGAGCACCCGGAGGAAACCCACGCAGACACGGGGAGAACGTGCAAACTCCACACAGTCAGTCGCCTGAGTCGGGAATTGAACCCGGGTCTCAGGGGCTGTGAAGCAGCAGTGCTAACCACTGTGCCACCGTGCTGCCCACCCACCATGCCACCCACAATGAGTTGCTTTCAGCACAGCCAACCCATTTTCAGCCTCCATTATCATCTATCCAGCTTCTCCTTTTCTCTGGCTTGTGATCAACAATGCTTTTGCCTGCTTCCCCTTTCTCCTCTCACTTTCTCGCCCTCTCTTTCTGGGCTCTGTCTCGAGGTATCTGCTCACTCCTTCCCCCCCATCCCCGTAAGCAAGATCACTACCACCTTTTCGTAGCTGCTTCAACTTCTGACAAAGACACACTGGACTCGAAATATTAATTCTGTTGTTCTCTTTCCACAGATGCAGCCAGACCTGCTGAGTTTCTCCAGCAATTTCTGTTTTTGAAGCAAATGAACTGCTTGGCATATATATGCACCAATATTTTCACACAATGTTATCGCAGAATTGAGACTACCCTTTACGTACTCAATCTGTGGATGTCTACTCTGACAGAGCGAGCGAACAAGTCAAAGGGTTGGTGCTGTCGATGAAAATGCTCAAAGATTCATGCCCTTCTCTGTCAGCTGGTGTGAAGCATGAAGATAGTAAATTCTGGGGTTTTTTTTGGGTTAATAAACAAATCAGCCAGAACTCCCACAGAGTGGGCAGAATCTCCAAGTGTCAGAGATGGTGAAGTAGAAGGTGATAGAGATATTTAATGAGACAGGATGCTACTGTAGCCAATCTCTGCTACCTTCCCATCCCCAATGGAACTAAGGTCTGGGTGGGCACGTCAACGTTTGACCCTCCTGCCACCAAATTAAGCACCTCTCTACAGGCCTCAGCACACAACCACTGGCATTGGCCCATCCATGCATGTGGTTAATGGCTCCCTTACTCAGTGTCTGCAAGGAACCACGATCATGGGCAACTAGATCGGCTCCTGAGAGATACCCCCTTCCCCGTGCGTTTGATGCGTCTGACCCCCATCTCACTGTAACCGCCATCGCTGGAAACCATTCCATCCCCCACCCCCCAACAACAACATCCCTTACCCCCAGGAAACTTGCTAATAGATTCTGTGGCTCCACATAGACTCTCTCAATGGTAGCTGCAGCATTCGAGTGGAGACTGCTGATATTGGAGGCGTCCTGGCTTCAAGACGCTGGCAGCCTTATCGGGGGAGGGGGGGGTGGGGATGGGGGATGGGGGGAGGGGGCTCTGAGCCCAGGGTCCTGACTCCAAATGAAGGCCCTCCAATATCCTTGGAACTACCTGATGGAGGATGCAGGGTCCTTCCTTACAAGATGCAGCAGAGCCCAACCAGTCAGTGAGTCAAAGCCAAAAACAGACATTGCTGGGAATATTCAGGAGAGTTCTGAGGAAGGGTCACTGAACCCAAAACATTCACTCAGATGCTGCCAGACCTGCTGAGCTTTTCCTGCAACTTCGGTTTTTGTTTCTGATTTACAGCACCCGCGGTCTTTAGCCACCAGAAGAGGATTTTCCATTTTACAGCTGCCCCGTCACCCCCCTGGTGGTAAACGTGGATGTTCCAGGGATTATAAAACAAAAATTAATTCAGGGGATGTGGGTGGTGAGCTGCTTTCCTGAATCAATGCCCTTAGGGAGGGAATTCCAGGATTCTGACCCAGCGACACTGAAGGAAGGGTGATATATTTCCAAATTGGGATGGTGAGGGGATTGGAGGGGCACTTGCTGGGGTGGTGTTCCCATGTCTCTGCAGCCCTTGTCCTTCCAGATGGAAGTGGTCGTGGATTTGGAAGGTGCTGTTCAGCAGCATGGGCGAGTCGCTCCTTGATTCTGGGTGCAGCATGTACTGTGACTGTGTACTGTGACTGTGTAGTGTGACTGTGTAGTGTGTACTGTGACTGTGTACTGTGATTGTGTACTGTCTACTGAGTGTACTGTGTACTGTGACTGTGTACTGTGTACTATGATGTGTACTGTGACTGTGGACTGTGTACTGTGACTGTACACTATGACTGTGTACTGTGACTGTACACTGTGACTGTGTACTGTGACTGTGTAGTGTGTACTGTGACTGTGTACTGTGATTGTGTACTGTCTACTGAGTGTACTGTGTACTGTGACTGTGTACTGTGTACTATGATGTGTACTGTGACTGTGGACTGTGTACTGTGACTGTACACAATGACTGTGTACTGTGACTGTACACTGTGACTGTGTACTGTGACTGTGTAGTGTGTACTGTATACTATGACTGTGTACTGTGACTGTGTACTGTGAACTCAGTATTTGACTGTGGCTGTGTACTTTTAATATGTACTGTGTACTGCTTACTGTGTACTGTGACTGTGTACTGTGACTGTGTACTGTGTACTGCGTACTGTGACTGTGTACCGTGACTGTGTACTGTGCACTTTGTGCACTATGTAGTGTGACTGTGTTCTATGACTGTGACTGTATACTGTGTACTGTTTACTGTGACTGTGTACTGTGTACTATGACTGTGTACTCTGACTGTGTACTGTGACTGTGTACTGTGACTGTGTACTGTGTACTGTGACTGTGTACTATGTACTGTGACTGTGTACTGTGACTGTGTATTGTGTACTGTGACTGTGTTCTATGACTGTGACTGTGTACTGTGTACTGTGACTGTGTACTGTGACTGTGGACTGTGACTGTGTACTGTGACTGTGTATTGTGTACTGTGACTGTGTACTGTGATCGTGTACTGTGACTGTGCACTGTGGCTGTGTATTGTGTACTGTGACTGTGTACTGTA
This sequence comes from Hemiscyllium ocellatum, assembly GCF_020745735.1. Lineage (NCBI taxonomy): Eukaryota > Metazoa > Chordata > Chondrichthyes > Orectolobiformes > Hemiscylliidae > Hemiscyllium > Hemiscyllium ocellatum. The sequence continues at coordinate 113,158,551 of NC_083408.1, forward strand.
ACTGTGTACTGTGTACTGTGACTGTGTACTGTGACTGTGTACTGTGTACTGTGACTGTGTACTGTGACTGTGTACTGTGGCTGTGTATTGTGTACTGTGACTGTGTACTGTGACTGTGGACTGTGACTGTGTACTGTGACTGTGTACTGTGTACTGTGACTGTGTACTGTGACTGTGTATTGTGTACTATGACTGTGTACTGTGACTGTGTACTGTGACTGTGTACTGTGGCTGTGTATTGTGTACTGTGACTGTGTACTGTGACTGTGTACTGAGGCTGTGTATTGTGTACTGTGACTATGTACTGTGACTGTGTATTGTGTACTGTGACTATGTACTGTGACTGTGCACTGTGACTGTGTACTGTGGCTGTGTATTGTGTACTGTGACTATGTACTGTGACTGTGTACTGTGACTGTGCACTGTGACTGTGTATTGTGTACTGTGATTGTGACTGCGTACTATGTACTGTGACTGTGTACTGTGATTGTGTATTGTGTACTGTGACTGTGTACTGTGTACTATGTACTGTGTACTGTGTACTGTGACTGTGTACTGTGTACTGTGACTGTGTACTGTGACTGTGTACTGTGTACTATGTACTGTGTACTGTGACTGTGTACTGTGACAGTTTACAGTGACTGTGTATTGTGTACTGTGACTGTGTACTGTGACTGTGTAATGTACTGTGACTGTGTACTGTGACTGTGTAATGTACTGTGACTGTGTAATGTACTGTGGCTGTGTACTGTGACAGTTTACAGTGACTGTGTATTGTGTACTGTGACTGTGTAATGTACTGTGACTGTGTATTGTGTACTGTGACTGTGTAATGTACTGTGACTGTGTACTGTGACTGTTTGCACACAGGCACTGAAACCTCAAGAGGGTTCAAATTTAAGGTGTTGATGGACTGCCAGTCCAGCGGGCTGCTTACTGCTGGATGACGTTGAGCTGCTTGAGTGTTGGTGCTACACCCATCCAGGCAAGTGGGGAGTATTCCATCACACTCCTGACTTGTGCCTGGTAAACAGGTTTTGGGGAGACAGGAGGTGAGTTACACACTGCAATATTCCCAGCCTCAGAACTGCTCTTGTTGCCACAGTATTGATATGGCTGGTCCAGTTCAGTTTCTGGTCAATAACAACCCTCAGGAGTCACAGATGTATGTCTAAAGCCCCATACAGAAAGCCATATACATGTGGCAGATTCACATATATAAATCATACACATCCTAATGATTTAAAACTAATCGAAAATCACTCGTGCAAGAGTACAGTGTATACTCATCATGATAGATCGTTCATGGGAACATATAATACTAGCCTTGTTTTCTTCATGCACTGAAATCTCTACACTTCTTTCAGTTAATGTCTAAAGTGCAATTCCTATAAAGATGCTTTCATATATTACGAGGAACAAGATTGAATGCAGTTCTTGTCCCTCCTGACTCTGAGAACAGCAAAGGGTGAGTGATGACTCACACAAAAATTGTAAATTCATAAATACTTGCTGTGAGTTAAATTTGATGTACATTTGTTTGGGGTGACTTTGCTACACTGTTAGTTCCAGCAAATCTGTAAGGAATAGGTCACAACTCTCAGACTAGGATCAGAACAGAGGTTTGAACATATTGAGTTGGGATGTCATGTTGAGGTTGTACAGGACATTGGTGAGGTCTCTTCTGGAATATTGTGTCTGGTTCTGGTCGCTTTGTTATAGGAAGGATAGTATTAAGCTGGAGAGAGTCCAGAAGAGATTTCCCAGGATGTTGCCGGGTACTGCACTTTAGATTTGGAATGGAAAGGCTGGATAGACAGGGCATTTTTCACTGGAGAGTAGGATGCTGAAAGGTGACCTTATTAAAGTTTATAAAACCATGAGGGATATAGATAGGGTTAATGGGGATTGTCTTTTCCCGAGGACCGGGAGTTTCAAAACTAGTGGGGGCATATTTTTAAGGTGAAAGGAGAGAGATTTGAAAAAGACTTGGGGGGCACATTTTTTCACACAGAGGGTGGTTTGCATGTAGACTGAACTTCCAGAGGAAGTGCCGGGTGTGGGTACGGTTATGATGTTTTAAAGATCCTTACATAAGTGCATGAACAGGAAAGGTTTGGAGCAGGCAGATGGGACTGGTTTAGTTTGCGATTATGTTCGGCATGGACTGGCTGGACCCAAAGGCTCTGTCTGTGTGCTGTATGACTCTGTGACTCCATATAACTCTCCTGAAAATACCTACAGAGCAAGCATATTAAATATACAACATCCTGGGTGTGCAGATTATGAGTTTGGTTCATTTACACACAAGACACATCACAATCATTGAGGTATCCCACTTGGATCGATTTTTATCATATGTAGATGTTCCTTTGCCTTACCGTGAAGGATCAACTATTTTGTAAACCACTCCAGTAGCAGATGTGGACGTAGGAATCCGTGTAGACAGGAAATATAATTCTCCTGGAAAGAAAAATGATTTGCAAGAGACAGCAGTGGATGCATTCTGACTTCATTACTGTCTACAGATTCAGCTGTAACTGTTCATCTTGAGAATGTCATAGCAGCTTTCAATTTCACTTTTATTCCTATTGTGTTTCAGCAGAGCCCAAGCTGTATTATATTAAATAAATCACCTATCCAAGAGCAGCCATCACTGTTAGAACAGCCAATATGGGCGTGAGGATCACCAAAGTGGAAGCCAGCTAAACAATTTGGTTTCAGGACATGTGGGCAGCACGGTGGCACAGTGGTTAACACTGCTGCCTCACAGCGCCAGAGACCTGGGTTCAATTCCCAACTCAGGCGACTGTCTGTGTGGAGTTTGCATGTTCTCCCCGTGTCTGTGTGGGTTTCCTCTGGGTGCTCAGGTTTCCTCCCACAGTCCAAAGATGTGCACGTCAGGTGAATTGGCCATGCTAAATTGCCCGTAAATGTGATTGAACAGCTCAGACCTCAGTTTAACATTTCATTTTAAAGATGGTGTATCCCAGACTTGCAAAGTTCCCTCCCGCAATCCCCTTGCAATGGGTGATATGACATTCAGGGATAAGATGGGAAGGTACACTTCCACACTCTGCTGTGTCAAATCATATTTTCAAACTGAACCCAGTGATGTCTTTATTGAGTAAGGATGGCTTGGAAAATGGATAAATGGGAATTTTATGAGACATAGGAATAGCAGTAGGCCATTTAGCCTATTGAGCCTGCCCCGCCATTCAATGAGACCATGTGTGACAATCCCTCAGCCCCGCTCTCCTGCCTTTTCCCCATAATCTTCAATTCCCATTTACGGATCAAAAACCTGTCTCCCTCAGCCATGAACATACTGAATGACCCCGCCTCGACAGCCCTCTGTGATAAAGAATTCCATAGATTCACCATCCTCTGAGAGCAGAAATTCCTCCTCATCTCTGTCGGAGATGTACAATCCCTCATTCTGAGAGGATGCCCTCTGGTTCTAGACTCTCCCACAAAGGGAAACATCCTTTCTGCATTTATCCTGTCAAGTCCCCACAGCATTTTGTATTTTTCAATAAGATCGCCCCTCATTCCTCTATGTTCCAACAGGCACAAGCCCAACCTACTCAACATCTCCTCATAAAACAGGCCTACCAACCCAGTATCAGCCAAGTGCACCTCCTCTGGACTGCCTCCAACTCCAGGATAGCTTTGCTTTGATAAAGACCCCCAAACTGTTCACAACATTCCAGCTGTGGTCTGAATAGTTTCTTACATAGTTTTGGTGAAATGTCCCTTTTGTTCTCACTTATTCCCTTTGGAATAGAGATCAATATCCCATTAGCCTTCCCTACTTGGATATGAGCTTTTTATGATTCATGATCAAAGATTCCCAAATCCCTTAGCTCCCTAGCTTTCTGCTGCCTTTCACCATGTAAATAATATTGAGCTCCTCTATTCTTCCTGCCAAAGTGGATAGCCTCATATTTCCAGATATCATGTAGCATCTGCCATGATTTTGTCTACTCACTTAATCTGTCCGTATCTCTCTTTTATGTATAGATCATAGAGTCATAGAGTCATACAGCATGGAAACAGACCATTCGGTCCAGACGAACATAATCGCAAACTAAACTAGTCCCACTTGGCACATATCCCTCCAACCCTTTCGTATTCATGGGCTTATGCAAATATCTTTTAAATATATTGTGCCCACATCCACCATTTCCTCAGAAAGTTTATTCCACGCGCGAACCACCCTCAGTGTAAAAACATTTGCCTCTCATGTCTTTTCAAAATCTTTTTCCTCACACCTTAAAAATGTGTCTCTTGGTCTTGAGACCCCCAATCCTAGGGGAAAAAAATAACTACCATTAACTTTATCTATATCTCTCATTATTTTATAAACTTCTACAAGATCGCCCCTCAACCTCCTACGCTCCAGTGAAAAAAGTCCTAGCCTTTTGTTATAACCCACGCCCTCCATTCCCAGCAACATCCTGGTAAATTTCTTCTGTACCCTCTCCAGCTTAACAATATCCTTCCTATAACAGGGCGACCAGAATTGTACACAGTACTCCAGCAGAGGCCTCACCACTGTTCTGTACAATCTCAACATGGCGTCCCAACTCCGATACTCAATGCCTGAACAATGAAGACCAGTATGCTAAATATCTTTTTAACCAATCTGACTGTATGTGAAACAAACTTCAACGAGTTATCTATCAGACCTCTTAGTCCTTCTGTTCTACAATACTGCCTAAAGACCTACCATCAATTGTTATAAGCCCTACCCTTGTTTGATTGAGTGGTGTAACAGTCTCAAGGGGCAGAATGGTCTCATCCAGTTCCACTCTTACATAAGCTGGTGTCAGCTTTAGCATCTTCATAATGAGAGGACAGCACTGCCTCAGTACTGCACGGAAATGTCAGTCTCAAACGTAACCTCTGGTTAAACAGCAAGAGCAAATGACTGAGCCATAGCTGACATAATCTGCGTTAGTTATTTAAAGACTCTAGAATGATAATAAGATTGACATCAACAAAAAGATTAAGTTAAAATAGTCCTCAGTGTTGATTTCAATAGTTATTTAGTTACAAAGTGGGAATCTCTGATAACAATAACTTGAGTTTACATGTCATTTTCCGAAGAGAAATAAGTGGCCCGGATCTTTACAGGAATTCTAACAAGAAAGGTTTGTTTGAGAGGCTGATCAAAAGGGAATCATAATAATCAGCTGGAGAAGTCACAAAGACATGAAGGAGAGGTTCAGTAGCAAGTAAGCTGAGGCAGGGATTCAGAAAATAAGGTTGCAAAGATAAAAACCAGAAGTCACGCGACGCCAGATTATAGTCCAACAGGTTTATTTGAAATGATAAGTTTTCGGAACCCTGCTCCTTCAGCTCTCCAAAAGCTTGTGAGTTCAAATAAACCTGTTGGACTATAACCTGGTGTCGTGTGACTCCTGACTTTGTCCACCCCAGTCAAACACCGGCACCTCCACATCAAAGATAACAGGGGACAGTCTTACTGACGTGTGTATGAGGCCAGAACCACATCTCAGTGACAGATACATCAAAGCTGCAACTTCAGACAGTTGCCAGAGAGATGGAAGAGGATAATAAATGGGAAAGGGTATAGTTTCAGTCATCCAATATTTAGTGGGAGGAAGCTTCTGCTCATGCAGAACTGGACATTGGATAATGCAGTGTTACAAATCAGGTCAAGGAGGGTTTGAGAGAACAAGGAGGAACTGGAAATCATCAACATATTGGACAAGCTAAAGTTGTACTTTTGGGTGATATTGTTCAGGAGCAGCAGAGTGATGAGTGATAAGAGCAGGGTAAAGGTAAAGCTTGGGGTGGAGGGAGTATTGAGGTTACTGGGCAGAACAGAAGAAAAAGCTATTGATGATACTCTTTACCAACAACTGGTTAGTTAGGATTGGGATTCAGCAACAGGAATTCTACCAAATTCTAGCAATGATGGGAGGAAGAGCTTGAAGGAGGACAGTGTGGACATCAATATAAAAGACTGCAGACAGATCAAAAATCGGCATAACGGGCAGGAGATTACCATGGTCACAGTCAAACAAGGTGTCATGTGTGACTTTGATAGTGATCTTTCAGTGCTCTTGTGGGCAAGAAAGTTAGTTCAGGACTTGTGAGAAAGGTGGATATAGACATTAGTAAAGACTGTGTCTAGCTGATCCCAGAATCTGGAACTATCACAGATATCAGGGCAGAGAAGTGATAGGATGGACTATTTCAAATTAAATATACAATCATTCATTTTATTAAACTTTTAGTAAAAATGTTATTGATGCAGATCAGTCTGCTTTAGACAGACGAAAATTACCTGCCTCATCCTCAGCGAAGGAGATAATGTACCGATAATATTTGTTCAATAGTCCTGGGAACAGACATGTCTGACCTCTTCCCATGCAGATCTTATAATCATACCAGCTCCCTGTTCTAGAATCTTCAGCTAGTGCCATCAGACGCCTGGTTACAGAGAAGAACAATGAGTTAACAAAGCTCATGAAATAAAAGTGATTGCCACTGAAGATTGTGATTTTAACAAAGTGAAGGATTACAGTGAGTGATCTTTTTTATTCACTCACAGGATGTGGATGTTGCTGGCTTATTATCCATCTCTTGAGAAGGTGGTGGTGGGCTGAAATGAGACACTCTATATTCAGATGCCCAGTGCCTGTTCCAAAATGAGGAGAGATGTCTCAGACTAGTCAAGCACTATCTGATCTCCTCTGCTATTTTTAGACTGCTGAATGAATCTCTATAACTTCAAACCTAATGTTAATCTGGCCTAGTGCCCCTCCTGTGCAGTATAATCTTGTAAACCTCACTCTAAGTCCCCTATGATCTGTCGTACTGCTCACAAAACAATATGTTTTACTGTATTTAGGCACATGCGAATACGAGAAATAAAATCAAAATCAAATATAATCACAGAATTGTACCTCACATTCTAAGGACAGAACATTCTCAGTGTCTGAACAGTGTGGGCATTGCTGAGAGAATTGGAACATTGGAGTGTGTTTGGCATTGAGGAAGGATCAACATCAAGAGCAAAATGTCTAGGTTTCCATCCAAGTGTTGCATGGGAATCATTTTTCTAAGTCATGAGAACTTTATTTGCATTCATTTGCTGACATCAACACATCTTTATTACCAATCCAGCCTCAAAGATGAGGTTTCCCATTCTCCCACCCACTGAGTGGAGATTAGATGGCAAACGTTCCCTATGTGAAAATCTGAGCAGGTACCTGGCCTTTCCTTCAGTGTTGCTGGGTCAAAATCCTGCAACTCCCTCCCTAACAGCATTGTCCAGCACATGGACTGCAGTGGTTCAAGAAGGCAGCTCACCCCCACCTTCTCAAGGGGCAACTAGGCATGGACAATAAATGCTGACCCAGCCAGCAATGCCCATATCCGGTGACTGAAGAGCCTTTCTCTGCAGGACAGACCTCTATGATTCTATGATACAGGTAATGAAATTAAGTTACTCTTCCTTAATTGGAGACAAGACAGTTGTCATGTCTCAAGATCCAATCTTCATCACTATCTATTTGGCTGGACCACATCTACTGCCTTAGTGGCATTGAGAACCCTGTACACAAGTTCTTGAGTTATTTTTTCAATTTGTAACTTATTCTCTGACCCCACTGCATTTGCTCTCAATCATCCAAACCTCATTAGAAAAATACTATCTGACATTCCCGGTCTATATAATAATTTTCACTTTTCTTACATTACTGTCTGATCTCACCTCTACTTAGCCTCTAGAATTTCCTTGGATTGATATGATATGACTAACTCACCCCTACACAACTGCAACTGTTCTAAACACTGTTGCCTGCCTCCTGTTCTGAATCCATTTGGCTCCACTATTACCATTATCCTCACTAAACTATCCACTATCCCATATCTCAAATTATTGTATTCAAAATATGAGTTCTCATATTTCTTAACAAGCTCATATTCTCCACTTTGAGTTTCTTCCCGTTCCATATGCTAGCATATTCATTCCCAAAGTCTGACATTGATTTCTATCAGAATAAGTGCAATCATATCCAATTCCTTTGCCCACTGTTGGAATGGCTCCATTGTGTTAATTCTTTAATCTCACACCTCCACTCAGAAGCAACATGCCAGACAATGTTTTGGAGATAAGGCCAACAATGCTATACTTTTGATTCTGTCTCCTTGGTTGTTTCTCAGCATGAATCTCTAAACTCACAACAACTTCCATCTGAAAAGATAAGACCAGCAGATACATGGGAACACCACCGTTCCCCTCCGAGCCACCCACCATCCCGACGTGAAAATATATCGCAGTTCCTTCACTGTCGCTGGGTGAAAATCCTGGATTTCCCTCCCTTGGGGCATTGTGGGTCAACCCACAGCACATGGACTGCAGCGGGTCAAGAAGGCAGCTCACCCCCACCTTCTCAAGGGGCAACTAGAGACGGGTTATAAATACTGGGCCCAAGCAACGATGCCCACACCCCATGAATGAATTCAAAAAAGAATCAGATGTTTAAAATGTCATTTGAGTGTAAAATGAGCTTAACACTGCATATCCTATCTATCACCAAAACGTCTTAATTCATCTCTGCAACATTGCCTTTAATTAACTGCGATCATGACTGAAACCCTTTCTTAGACTAGTCTTCTCCAGCACTTCCCTTAGGAGCCTCCCAAACACAACACAAGCTGTAATTCTTCCAGACTTCCTGTTCAAATCCAATTCTGCTTCAAATCTCAACCATCTCCAATCTCCTTTGGTTTCATAGAGTCACAGAGTCATGGAGCTGTACGGCACAGAAACGGGCTCTTCAGTCCAACTCATCCATGTCGACCACATATCCTAGATTAATCTAGGCCAAGAACTTGACCCATATCCCTCGAAACCCTTCCTATTCATTTACCCATCCAGATGCCTTTAAATGTTGTAATTGTACCAGCCTCCACCACTTCCTCTAACAGCTCAATCCACACACACATCACCTTCTGTGTGAAAAAGTTGCTCCTCAGGTCCCTTTTAAATTTTTCCCCTCTCATGACTGTTGCAGGCAGTGCATTCCCCATCCCTACTACTCTGTGAGTCAAAAAACTCCCTCTCACATCTATCACCCCTCATTTTAAAGCAATGTGCCCTCATGCTAGCCATCACCATCCAAGGAAAAAGGCTCTCACTGTCCAATTATACAGAATACTCCAAGTGCGGCCGCATCAGAGTTTTGTACAGCTGCAACATGACCTCATGGATCCAAAACTTAATCCCTCTACCTATAAAAGCTAACACACCATACACCTTCTTAACAACCCTATCAACCTGGGTGGCAACTTTCAAGGATCTGTGTACCTGGACACTGACATCTCTCTGCTCATCTACACTACCAAGAGTCTTACCATCAGCCCAGTACAGTATATTCTTATTGCTCCTTCCAAAGTGAATCACCTCACACTTTTCCACTTTTCTACCTCTCAGACCAGCTCTTTGTAACCTGCAATGTTCTTCCGCACTGTCCACAACTCCACCAACTTTCGTGTCATCTGCAAATTTACTAACCCATCCTTCTATGGACTCGCCAACTTTAAGAGCTTTTGAATGGTCATTGGATAAACATATGGATGATAATGGAATAGTAGAGGTTAGGTGGGCTTTTGATTGGTTTCACAGGTTGGCGCATCATTGAGGGTGAAGGGCCTGTACTGTGCTGTAATGTTCTATGTTCTATAAAGACATGCATACAACCACTATCCTATTTACCTGGAACTCCTCGTTCAGGGAACTATGAGCCTGCACTCCAAGGTCTCCTTGTTCAGCAACACTCTCCAGGACCTTACAATTAAGTGTGTAAATCCTGCCCTGATTTGCCTTTCCAAAATGCAGCACCTCGCATTTATCTAAATTAAACTCTATCTGCCACTCTTCAGCCCATTGGCCCATCTGATCAAGATCCTGTTGTAATCTGAATTAACCTTCTTTGCTGTCCACTACACCACCAGTTTTGGTGTCATCTGCAAACTTATCAACCATACCTCTTATGCTCATATCCAAATCATTTATGTAAATGATGAAAAGTAGACGACCTAGCACCGATCCTTGTGGCACTCCACTGGTCACAGGCCTCCAGTCTGAAAAACAACCCTCCACCACCACCCTCTGTCTTCTACCATCGAGCCAGTTCTTTATTGAAATGGGAGAAAGTGAGGACTGCAGATGCTGGAGACCAGAGTTGAAAAGTGTGGTGCTGGAAAAGCACAGCAGGCCAGGCAGCATCCGAGGAGCAGGCTTATGCCTGAAACGTCGACTCTCCTGCTTTATCGAAATGGTCAGTTCTCCCTGTATTCCATGAGATCTAACCTTGCTAACCAGCCTCCCACAGGGAACCTTGTTGAACACCTTACTGAAGTATATTTCAATTACGTCGACCACTCTTCCCTCATCAATCCTCTTTGTTACTTCTTTAAAAATTCAATCAAGTTTGTGAGACATGATTTTCCATGCACAAAGCCATGTTGACTATCCCTAATCAGTCCTTGCCTTTCCAAATACATGTACATCCTGTCCCTCAGGATTCACTCCAACAACTTGCCCACCACCAACATCAGGCTCACCGGTCTGTAGTTCCCTGGAGACCAGAGTTGAAAAGTGTGGTTTCTTACCACCTTTCTTTTTTTGAAATAAAAACTTTTTGCTCTTTTACAGAAGGAAAAACAAATACTAAAATACAAAAATGATGTCACAGTGTTACACTACAGTAATGTTGACAATGAACTATCTACTACTCTACGGGATCTGATCTTCTCATATTTACTTAAATTAAAATAAACTTGAATAAAATAAAATTAAATTACATTACTCCACTCACCACATCTCCACTAAAGTTCCTGTTCACGGGAGCAATGGTTTTTATACCCATATTTGCCTCCTCTCCCCAGGGTCCCCGGACCACCATATATGGCGCTTATGGCTATATAAAGGCCTGAACCAGTACCACTGATAGGTCCGCGTCTATGTAGTTTACAAAGGGCTGCCATGTCTTATACAATTAGTCCATTCCAAGATGCATCACTCTTGTCAGATAATCTTGGGGGATGTACTCCATCACAAGTCTGCACCACCCCACAAGACCTGGGTTTTTTTCTGATATCCAGTTCTTTAGGATGTTCCTCCTTGCACAATGTGTAAGAATGTTAAATGACGTCTCCCTGTGCTCACCCAGAGAGGGCAGATTCGGTAATCCCAAAAGAAGGGATCTGTCTTAATTTCAATTCCCAGGATCTTCTCCAGCTCATTCACTACGGAACCCCAGTGTCTGTGAATCTTGTAGCGGGTCCAATAGCAATGTGTAAGGGTGTTGTGCTAATTCTAGATTTGGGACATCCTGGAGGAAATCATTTCTTAAACTTTACTAACCTCTCTGGTGCCATATGGGCACTGTGAAGCATCTTCAATTGCATAGCTTGTGCTTTATTGCATATTGAGATTTTCTTTACATTCTCCCATATCTCCTCCCATGTTTCTGAAAAAATTTTTTCCCCTAGCTCCTGATTCTAGATACCATGGAGTGTCTCCATATGCCCCAAGCCACTCCCTCTCTGCAAATGGTATTTGGCTTCACTACATTTCTCAAATAGTGGCACCACGTTAGCTAATAATGTCCAATCTTCTGGCAACTCACTCAAGGCTATCGATGATACCAATATTTTAGCAAGGGGCCCTGCAATCACTTCCTTAGCTTCTGTGATAATGCTGTCACTTTTAAAAATGGTTATTTTGTCCTGGGGTTTTTTTGAAATGGGGCTGTAAAGGCAGAGGTGCCGAAGAATCTGAGGCGGTGGTGGGCGGATTGTTTTTAACAGTTTAGCAATGGAAGGAGAGTGGTCAGTTCTCCCAGTTTCTATTTTTTCTAGTTTTGTTTTTGCCGTAGCACTCACAAGATGGATGAGTACTAGGATTGCAAGCTTGGGTGTATGATTCCTCACTGACTATCTCTGAAATCTCTGTCTGGATATTGCTCCCTCCTGCCTGTAAGAATCTGTATTTGAATTTACCTTTTTGCCAAGGGGTATGTTTATACGATGTTACTTTATTGGAACAGTTAGTTAGATAAATTATTAGATTGAGTATTCGGTTAAGTTTTCCAGTGGTTAAGTTATTCCAAATTCCTCTTTCTTTTGATGATGTTTTGACTGTAATGTTTAAATAAATTCTGTTTTGCTTAAAGCCGAATGGTTTGACCAGTTGTATCACACTTGGAACATCCACTTCACCTCTACCTCTAAAATAAGAAAAATGTTAGAGTCTAGGCTACCTTCTTAAAATATTTTGAGGGTCTGGGCCTAGTCCATAACATTTAAAATCTGATTGAAGATTTGTAGCTCGGGTATCCGTTGTTGTGGTTCTGCTCGCCGAGCTGGAAGTTTTTGCTGCAAACGTTTCGTTCCCTGCTGCTTCACACGAGGCTCCAACAGCACTGATGGTGTTCCCTAGCCAGGGAACGAAACGTTTGCAGCAAAAACTTCCAGCTCGGCGAGCAGAACCACAACAGTCCATAACATCTCCCACAGGGTTTAAGGTACACCTGATCAGGATCTGGGGATTTATCCAACTTTATGCATTTTAAGATGTCCAGCACCTCCTCCTCTGTAACATGGACACTTTTCAAGATTTCCCTATTTACTTCCCCATTATCTCTATCCTCCATACCCTTCTCCACAGTAAACAATGATACAAAATACTCATTTAGTATCTCCCCCATCTCCTGTGTTTCCACACATAAGCTGCCTTGCTGATCTTTGAGGGGTCCTATTTTCTCCCTAGTTAATCTCTTCTCTTTAATATATTTGTAGAACACATTTGAATTTTCCTTAATCCTATTTGCTAAAGTTATCTCATATCCCTTTTTGCCCTCCTGATTTCCCTCTTAAGAATACTCCTACTGCCTTCGTATTCTGCTGGGGAATCGCTTGATTTCTGCTGTCTATATCTGGCATATGTTTCCTTCTTATTCTTGACAAAAAACTCAATTTCTCTTAGTCATCCAGCATTCCTTACATCTATCAGACTTGCCTTTCGCCCTAACAGGAATATACTGTCTCTGGTCAAATTTAATTGAATATTATCAATGTTAACACAAACACAAAGTTGAACTAAATGTCTTTCATCCTTCATAACCAATTCTATAGTGGTGACACCCCTCTCTATTTCTGTTATCTCCTCCTGCCCTATGCTCCAAATTGCTGCCAAACTCTGGTTTCCTATGTATGTTATTATTTAGCAAATGTAAGTGCTTGAAGCCAAGAGTTTAAGGGGATGAATGCATCACTTTCTGAGAGACTTGGGTCTGTTCTCATTGGAAAGAAGGCGGCTAAGAGGGGATTTGATAAAAACATGCAAGGTGATCAGAGAATTAGATAGGGTAGACAGTGAAAGTCTTTTTCCTAGGATGATGACGTCAGCTTGTACGAATGCTGTAGAGGGAACATTCCTCAGTAAATGTGGGCAGCATGGTGGCACAGTGGTTAGCACAGCTACCTCACTGCGTCAGAGACCTGGGTTCAATTCCTGCCTCAGGCAACTGTCTGTGTGGAGTTTGCACATTCTCCCTGTGTCTCTGGGTGCTCTGGTTTCCTCCCGCAGTGTTAGGTGAAGGGGTAAATATAGAGGAATGGGTCTGGGTGGTTTGCTCTTCAGCGGGTCTGTGTAGACTTGTTGGGCTGAAGGGCCTGTTTCCACACTGTAAGTAATCTAACCTAATCTAAAGTTCTGCAGTGTGCATCAAGGATGTGTCATGTGCAGGGCCTCTGGCTGGTCCTAGACCTATTTAAGATGAACAATTCTCACTGTAGTTGAATCATAGAGTCAGCCCACCAAAAAAACATTATTGCCTGCACTAGTCCAAATTTCCTGCACCAGCCCCATGGCCTTGAATGTTACAACATTTCAAGTGCATTGGAAAAGGTGCAAAGGAGATTTACCAGGATGTTGCCTGGTCTGGAGGGAAAAGGAAAAGGCTGAGAGACTTGGATCTGTTCTCATTGGAAAGGCGGCGGCTAAGAGGGGAGTTAATAGAGACATACAAGATGATCAGAGGATTAGATAGAGTAGACAGTGAAAGTCTTTTTCCTATGATGATGATGTCAGCTTGTATGAGGGGGCATAACTACAAATTGAGGGGTGATAGATTTAAGACAGATGTCAGAGACAGGTTCTTTACTCAGAGAGTGGTAAGGGTGTGGAATGCCGTACCTGCTGATGTAGTCAACTCAGCCACATCAGGGAGATTTAAACAATCCTTGGATAAGCACATAGATGATGACAGGATAGTGTAGGGGAATGGGCTTAGATTAGTTCACAGGTTGGCGCAACATTGAGGGCTGAAGGGCCTGTTCTGCGCTGTGTTGTTCTCTATTCTATGTTCTAGGCTCATCCAAGTTCTTTCTTTTCAAAAGGTTGTGAAGATTCCTGCCCTAACTACTGTCCAAGGCAGTGAATTCTTGGACAGCGTGATGGGGAGAAAGGTAGATCAAAGAAGTCTACCATTCAACTGATGGGTTGGCCATGAGGCACTTTCAGTATTCCCTGTGCATTGCTGAAGGTAGAGTTGCAGGTAGACGGGATAGTGAAGAAGGCGTTCGGTATGCTTGCCTTTATTGGTCAGTGCACTGAGTATAGGAGTTGGGAGGTCATGTTGCTGCTGTGCAGGACATTGGTTAGGCCACTATTGGAATACTGCAGTTCTGGTCTCCCTATTATAGGAAAGGTGTTGTTAAATTTAAAAGGGTGCAGAAGACATTTACAAGGAAGTTGCCAGGATTAGAGGGTTTAAGCTCTCAGGAGAGACTGAATGTAGGGGTTATTTTCCCTGGAGCGTCGGAGGCTGAAGAATGAGCTTGTAGAGGTTTATAAAATCATGAGGGGCATGGATAGGGTGAATAGTCTAGGTCTTTTCCCCACAGTCGCGAAATCTAAAACTGGAGGGCATAGGCTTAAGTGAGAAGGGAAAGACTTAAAAGGGACCTAAGGGGCAACATTTTCATGCAGAGGGTAGTTTGGAATGAGCTGCCAGAGAAATTATGGAGAATGGTTCAATACCAACATTTAAAAGACATTTAGTACAGGAAAAGAAATGGTTTGGAGGGATATGTGCCAAATGCTGGCAAATGGGACTAGATTAATTTAAGACATTTGGTCAGCATGGACAGGTTGGACCGAAGGGTCTGTTTCAGTGCTGTACATCTCTGTGATTCAATGATTAACCACGTACCCCAGTATCAACGCCGCAACTTTCAAATGCCTTGACCTTCAGAAACTCCATCTTTGTTAACTCTTTGCCTCACCACCATTAAAACCTTCTATAAAACCCAAACTATGGACTATGGTATGATCTGTCTTTTCACATTCCCCCCAGTCCCTGACATGCATTTCTCCTCTATAAATTCCAGCGATCACTGACTATCTCAATGGTATTTACAAGTCAATTGTTAATAACTTACCCACTCATGAAGTCACCGAATATGTAGAGTCCATTAAGGTTGGGAGATTCACAGCCTCTGTAGACATAGCCCCCAGTGACAGACTTTCCAACACTATGAGGATAGGCGAATATAGGCAGAACACCACCTGTGAAAGAACAGCAAGAAACTGTTCAATGTCTCAGTAGCCAGTGAGGAGAAAAGCTGAGGTAAACAAAATTATTGTGAATCAAAGGCATGCTTCTATTGAACACCATGGAACTACCCATATCATATTCCCTGGATATAGACAGGGTTAAATAGAACATAGAAAAGTACAGCACAGAACAGGCCCTTCAGCCCACGATGTTGTGCCAAGGGTTATTCCTAACCTAAAATAAAATAACCTAACCCTACCGCACCCCTCATGTTATGTTAAACATCCCCTTCACATTGATCCCTCCTGATTATCTTGAACTTTCAAAGTACCCTGTTATAATGCTTTTAAAAACAGCTTCTAACATTTTCCTTCTGACAGATGTTAAATTCATTGGCCTATAGTATCTTGTTTCAGCTCCATTTCTGTTTTCCAAACACTTCCCAGATCGAGGGAATTACTGAAATTAAAACCAACCTATCATCTTTCTTTGTAGCCACTTCCTTTAAGACCCTGGGATGAAGTCCACCAGGACATTATATTTCCAACTAACTTTCTATTATACTTTCATTTCTCCTTCCACATTAATCTTTTAGTCATTCTTTTCTGTTTTCTTTTAACAATCAGTCCAATTGTCTTGGCACAATTATATGGCGATTTCTTTAGATCTGTCATTCTTAAAAGCAAAATTCATCACAGATGATGTATCATCCCTTGAATATTTTCTTTTTCTTTGGAATGGATCATTTCTGGCTATTCTGAAATGTCAGCCAATGCATCTCTATTGAGCTATCAATCTACCAGTTTACTTTGGATAGCTGTATTTTTTCATGTGTTCAAAATTCCCCCTTTCAGGTTGAAAATTCTAGTTTTAGATGCACTCTTCTCTCCTTCAAATTGTCTGTAAAATTCAACCAAGTTATGAGAGCAAGAAAAACGAGGACCCAGTGTCAGTCAGCAACAATTAGAAGATAAGGAGTACAATTTTGTCATTTTAAAAAAAAACACTCAGACAGATCCATGGGTGGGATAGAGATAGAAGGAAATGGAGAAAGTGAGGACTGCAGATGCTGGAGATCAGAGCTGAAAATGTGTTGCTGGGAAAGCGCAGCAGGTCAGGCAGCATCCAAGGAACAGGAGAATCGATGTTTCGGGCATATGCCCTTCTTCAGGAAATATGCCCGAAACATCGATTCTCCTGTTCCTTGCATGCTGCCTGACCTGCTGCGCTTTTCCAGCAGCATAGACGGAAATGGGGCTAGACTAATTGTGAGAAGTGAGCAGCATGGACAAGTTGGGCCGAAGGGCCTGTCTCCATGCTGTAATGCTCTATGACTCTATGAGAAACGAAAGGCAGCCTGGTGGTGGTTTGGAATTGATTCTGACTCTACTACAACAGAGACGTTAGCCGATTGGTGAGCAACTGGTAATTGGTTAAAAGGCCTTTTCTATGTTTAAGGCTGAAAACAATTCAAGGGCAAGTGATAGGGTTAGTAAAATATATTAAAAAGGGAAATTAAAAAGTCAGCCTTTGTGATCATCCAACAGGTTTGAGATTCTTCCTGCTTGTTTAGCTGACAGTAAGGTCTGAAGGGTGGTTGAACTAATGGACAATTGCAGCATGATGCAAGTGAAGGAAATACAAAGGAAGGTGGTGGTGATAGGTGATATGTAGACACAGTTCTGTACCGTCAAGAGCATGAATCCAGCATTGTATCACCAATGTCAGGTTTCATGATACCTTCTGTAGGCTCAGGGACAGCATGGCGGTTCAGTGGTTAACACTACGGCCTCACAGCGGCAAGGACCTAGGTTCAATTCCACTGAACTCCACACTGTCTGTATGGAGTTTGAGCATTCTCCCCGTGTCTGCATGGGTTTGCTCTGGTTTCCTCCCATAGTCCAAACATGTGCAGGTTAGGGTGGATTGCCAATGCTGAATTATCCATAGTGTGCAGGCTAAGTGGGTTAGCTGTGGGAAATGTGGGGTTACAGGGACAGAGTAGGGGAGTGGATCTGGATGGGATGCTCTTTGTAGGGCTCGTGTAGACTCAGAGATCTGAATGGCCTGCTTCCTCATGATAGGGATTCTATGACTGAACAGTACATTTGATTGGGAGGGGCAGGATCCAGTTGTCACGGTACATGGGGCCTCCCTTTTTCAAATTTATATTAATGATTCAGCTGATGCGAATGGTAGTACAAAGATAGCACAAATATATTGTGAAGAGAACACAAGGGGGTTGCTGATGGACGTAGAATGGTTGAGTGAGTGGATAATGATCTGAGAGTATAGTAAGGGGAAATGTGCCATGGTTCACTTTGCCATGAAGAATAAAAAAAGCAGAGTATTCCTTCCATGGGGAAGGACTGCAGAATTCTGAGGTGCAGAGGGATCGAGGTGTTCTTGTGTATGAGTTAGTATGCAGTTGAAATATCCAGGATTCTTAAGGGGCTCGACAGGGCAAATACTGAGGGGGGGAGTTAGGGCCAGAGTGCACAGTCTCAGAATAAAGGGGCACCAATTTAAGACTGAGATGAAGAGGAATTTCATCTCTCAGAGGGTTGTGAATCTTTGGAACTCCTTACCACAGAGAGCTGTGGGGGCAGAGTCCTTGTGTATATTAAAGGCTGAGAGAGAGAGGGAGAGAGAGATTCCTGATCAGTCGGCGAATCAAGGGAAAGGGCAGGGAAGTGGAGTGAGGAGTGTTGGATCAGTGAACAGTGATCCTATTGAACAGTGGAGGAGCCGAATGTTCCCGTTTCTCATGGTCTTCGGTACAGAAAGTAATTAAATAATTTTTCCCATGCAACACCTTGGCTCCTATTTCTATATTAAAGGCTCTAAAGTATCCTGTGCTTATCCTCAGAACCGAAGACTCTTAATAAATAATGGCAAAATATGACAGTTTCATTATTTACTGTGTGATTATTTTGACAAAGTTGCTGCATTAAATTGTCTGATAAATCTCTCAAGTTCCAGGGTGAAGAAGTTGGAAAGGAGACAATAAACAGAGAGAATGCTGGAGCAACTTAGCAGTGCAGCAGCATCGTTGGAGAGAGAGAGAAAGAGAGAGAGAGAAAAGCAGAGTTAATGGCGTCAACACCAGTTGACTTTTTGTGAGCTCTCTACAGCAGATCTTATTCTCACATTTCTTACAACCATTCTACACTATTAAAACTCAATTTTATGTCATTAAAATTACTAATAATTTTCCCTTAAATCTAGTTACAGGTCTGAATGCCAACAGGTTCAGTAGCAGCTTCTTCCCTGCTCTTATTAGACTGATGGATATTCTCTCTATCTTCAAATTTAACATTGATCTTGCTTTGTGCACCTCTTGTGCAGTGTAACCTTGCGTGCCCTGTTCTGTCTGAACACCCTATAATCTGTATATCAGTGTTTGCTATGAGCTGCCTGCACTGCTCGCAAGCCACAGCTTTTCTCTCTACTTAGGTAAACGTGACAACAATAAATCAAATCAGTTTTATGAATCATACCGGGTTTGAAATGTTAACTATTTGTCTCCAGATTTGCTGCCCGACTTGATGAGTTTCTCTAACAATTTCTTGTGTTTGTTTCAGATTTCCAGCGCCTGCAATATTTTGCCTTTATTGTAGAAAAGAGAAAGATCAAGCAAATGTTTTTCACACTAAGGGTAGTAGAGTTTTGGAATAAATTGTTGAAAATGTGTTGCTGGTTAAAGCACAGCAGGTTAGGCAGCATCCAAGGAATAGGAAATTCGACGTTTCGGGCATAAGCCCTTCATCAGGAACTGCCTGAAACGTCGAATTTCCTATTCCTTGGATGCTGCCTAACCTGCTGTGCTTTAACCAGCAGCACATTTTCAGCTGTGATCTCCAGCATCTGCAGACCTCATTTTTTTACCCTTTTGGAATAAATTGTCAAGTGAAAAATGAGGTCTGCAGATGCTGGAGATCACAGCTGCAAATGTGTTGCTGGTCAAAGCACAGCAGGTTAGGCAGCATCTCAGGAATAGAGAATTCGACGTTTCGAGCATAAGCCCTTCATCAGGAATAAGAGAGAGAGAGCCAAGCAGGCTGAGATAAAAGGTAGGGAGGAGGGACTAGGGGGAGGGGCGATGGAGGTGGGATAGGTGGAAGGAGGTCAAGGTGAGGGTGATAGGCCGGAGTGGGGTGGGGGCGGAGAGGTCAGGAAGAGGATTGCAGGTTAGGAGGGCGGTGCTGAGTTGAGGGAACCGACTGAGACAAGGAGGGGGGAGGGGAAATGAGGAAGCTGGAGAAATCTGAATTCATACCTTGTGGTTGGAGGGTTCCCAGGCGGAAGATGAGGCGCTCCTCCTCCAGCCGTCGTGTAGTTGTGTTCTGCTGGTGGAGGAGTCCAAGGACCTGCATGTCCTCGGTGGAGTGGGAGGGGGAGTTAAAGTGTTGAGCCACGGGGTGATTGGGTTGGTTGGTTCGGGCGGCCCAGAGGTGTTCTCTGAAGCGTTCCGCAAGTAAGCGGCCTGTCTCACCAATATAGAGGAGGCCACATCGGGTGCAGCGGATGCAATAGATGATGTGTGTGGAGGTACAGGTGAACTTGTGGCGGATATGGAAGGATCCCTTGGGGCCTTGGAGGGAAGTGAGTGTGGAGGTGTGGGCGCAAGTTTTACATTTCCTGCGGTTGCAGGGGAAGGTGCCGGGGGTGGAGGTTGGGTTGGTGGGGGGTGTGGATCTGACAAGGGAGTCACGAAGGGAGTGGTCCTTGCGGAACGCTGATAGGGGAGGGGAGGGAAATATATCCTTGGTGGTGGGGTCCGTTTGGAGGTGGCGGAAATGGCGGCGGATAATACGTTGTATGCGCAGGTTGGTGGGGTGGTAGGTGAGAACCAGTGGGGTTCTGTCTTGGTGGCGGTTGGAGGAGCGGGGCTCAAGGGCGGAGGAGCGGGAAGTGGAGGAGATGCGGTGGAGGGCATCGTCGATCACGTCTGGGGGGAATCTGCGGTCCTTGAAGAAGGAGGCCATCTGGGCTGTGCGGTGTTGGAATTGGTCCTCCTGGGAGCAGATGCGGCGGAGACGAAGGAATTGGGAATATGGGATGGAGTTTTTACAGGGTTCAGGGTGGGAGGAGGTGTAGTCCAGGTAGCTGTGGGAGTCAGTCGGTTTATAATAGATGTCTGTGTTGAGTCGGTCGCCCGAGATAGAAATGGAAAGGTCTAGGAAGGGGAGGGAGGAGTCTGAGACAGTCCAGGTGAATTTCAGGTCGGGATGGAAGGTGTTAGTAAAGTTGATGAACTGTTCAACCTCCTCGTGGGAGCACGAGGCAGCGCCGATACAGTCATCGATGTAGCGGAGGAAAAGGTGGGGGGTGGTGCCAGTGTAGTTGCGGAAGATGGATTGTTCCACATATCCTACGAAGAGGCAGGCATAGCTGGGGCCCATGCGGGTGCCCATGGCAACTCCTTTAGTTTGGAGGAAGTGGGAGGATTGAAAAGAGAAGTTATTCAGGGTGAGGACCAGTTCAGTCAGTCGAAGGAGGGTGTCAGTGGAAGGGTACTGGTTGGTGCGGCGGGAAAGGAAGAAGCGGAGGGCTTTGAGTCCTTCGTGATGGGGGATGGAGGTGTACAGGGACTGGATGTCCATAGTGAAAATAAGGCGTTGGGGACCGGGGAAGCGAAAATCCTGGAGGAGGTGGAGGGCGTGGGTGGTGTCCCGAACGTAGGTGGGGAGTTCTTGGACTAAAGGGGACAGGACCGTGTCGAGGTATTGGGAGTCCATAGTGAAAATAAGGCGTTGGGGACCGGGGAAGCGAAAATTTCCATAGTGAAAATAAGGCGTTGGGGACCGGTTCCATAGTGAAAATAAGGCGTTGGGGACCGGTTCCATAGTGAAAATCTCCCAATACCTCGACACGGTCCTGTCCCCTTTAGTCCAAGAACTCCCCACCTACGTTCGGGACACCACCCACGCCCTCCACCTCCTCCAGGATTTTCGCTTCCCCGGTCCCCAACGCCTTATTTTCACTATGGACATCCAGTCCCTGTACACCTCCATCCCCCATCACGAAGGACTCAAAGCCCTCCGCTTCTTCCTTTCCCGCCGCACCAACCAGTACCCTTCCACTGACACCCTCCTTCGACTGACTGAACTGGTCCTCACCCTGAATAACTTCTCTTTTCAATCCTCCCACTTCCTCCAAACTAAAGGAGTTGCCATGGGCACCCGCATGGGCCCCAGCTATGCCTGCCTCTTCGTAGGATATGTGGAACAATCCATCTTCCGCAACTACACTGGCACCACCCCCCACCTTTTCCTCCGCTACATCGATGACTGTATCGGCGCTGCCTCGTGCTCCCACGAGGAGGTTGAACAGTTCATCAACTTTACTAACACCTTCCATCCCGACCTGAAATTCACCTGGACTGTCTCAGACTCCTCCCTCCCCTTCCTAGACCTTTCCATTTCTATCTCGGGCGACCGACTCAACACAGACATCTATTATAAACCGACTGACTCCCACAGCTACCTGGACTACACCTCCTCCCACCCTGAACCCTGTAAAAACGCCATCCCATATTCCCAATTCCTTCGTCTCCGCCGCATCTGCTCCCAGGAGGACCAATTCCAACACCGCACAGCCCAGATGGCCTCCTTCTTCAAGGACCGCAGATTCCCCCCAGACGTGATCGACGATGCCCTCCACCGCATCTCCTCCACTTCCCGCTCCTCCGCCCTTGAGCCCCGCTCCTCCAACCGCCACCAAGACAGAACCCCACTGGTTCTCACCTACCACCCCACCAACCTGCGCATACAACGTATTATCCGCCGCCATTTCCGCCACCTCCAAACGGACCCCACCACCAAGGATATATTTCCCTCCCCTCCCCTATCAGCGTTCCGCAAGGACCACTCCCTTCGTGACTCCCTTGTCAGATCCACACCCCCCACCAACCCAACCTCCACCCCCGGCACCTTCCCCTGCAACCGCAGGAAATGTAAAACTTGCGCCCACACCTCCACACTCACTTCCCTCCAAGGCCCCAAGGGATCCTTCCATATCCGCCACAAGTTCACCTGTACCTCCACACACATCATCTATTGCATCCGCTGCACCCGATGTGGCCTCCTCTATATTGGTGAGACAGGCCGCTTACTTGCGGAACGCTTCAGAGAACACCTCTGGGCCGCCCGAACCAACCAACCCAATCACCCCGTGGCTCAACACTTTAACTCCCCCTCCCACTCCACCGAGGACATGCAGGTCCTTGGACTCCTCCACCGGCAGAACACAACTACACGACGGCTGGAGGAGGAGCGCCTCATCTTCCGCCTGGGAACCCTCCAACCACAAGGTATGAATTCAGATTTCTCCAGCTTCCTCATTTCCCCTCCCCCCTCCTTGTCTCAGTCGGTTCCCTCAACTCAGCACCGCCCTCCTAACCTGCAATCCTCTTCCTGACCTCTCCGCCCCCACCCCACTCCGGCCTATCACCCTCACCTTGACCTCCTTCCACCTATCCCACCTCCATCGCCCCTCCCCCTAGTCCCTCCTCCCTACCTTTTATCTCAGCCTGCTTGGCTCTCTCTCTCTTATTCCTGATGAAGGGCTTATGCTCGAAACGTCGAATTCTCTATTCCTGAGATGCTGCCTAACCTGCTGTGCTTTGACCAGCAACACATTTGCAGCAGGAATAAATTGTCAGCAAAGGGCTGAATAAATAGAATAAAATGGAGGGAGTTTTCAAGTGGTGAAATGCTGGAAGTAGAAAGCAGAGTCAGGAGAAAGAATAGTTCAAGTTATAGGCTCCAGACCTTTTGAAACAACTAAAGGACATGGAGCTAACAGTTGAAATGGAACACAGAGATTTGGATGAAGGCGGTGGCTGAGGGAACTGCCTTAAGATTTATTGATGCCACAAACAATTACTTTAGATGAGCATTAAAAAAACGGTTTCTCACTCAGGGAGGAATTTCCACAGAGCTTCTTGTCATAGCATGAAAACCCCTCTCTTGCTTTCCAACCATAGTTCCTCCCTTTCTCAACGATATCAATTTCCTCGAATTTGTTCTGTCCAACATCCCCACAGAAGATTCTTCCATTTCCCTCTTTTGTTTGAGGGTCACCTCGATCTACAGAGCATCGCCACATGTTCCGCACTCCGTAGGCATAAACCTCTGGCCGGGCATCTGGGTCCTGGATGAAGGGATTGTCTGGGGGAATCTTATAAAGGGGACCACGATTATTATTGTTGATATCTATCCGAAGCACTTTACCCAGTAAAGCTGACCTAGAGAGGCGTGAAGACACAGGAAAATTACATTGCAATGCTGACAAACAACATCTGAAATATTTACTGGACAGCTCATTTGTCATTGGCAAAGTGAATCTCTTATTTTTTTGCATCTGCCTTCATCCTAATTCATTGAAATGGAAAACAAAATTCTGCAATTACCACCTCATTGTTCAACAAGAAAGGAAAATCTGAAAGAAAAGCAAACCCATTGGTATACGATCCTGAGGGAATTTGACCAGGTGGACATAGGCAGGATGTTTACCCTCGTGGAAGAATCTAGAAACAGGGGTCAGAGTTTAAAAATAAGGGCCCACCAATCTCAACCAGGGATGAGAAAACAATGTTTCTCTGAGGGTTTGCAAATCTTTGGAATTCCCTTCCTCAAAACTAGAATTTTTAAATAACTTAAAGGCAAATTTGGATGGATTCTTGTTTACCAAGTGGATGAAAGATGATTGAGGATATACAGAACTGTAGAGTTGAGGTTAAAAGCAGGTCAGCAATGATTTTATCGAATGACTGAGCAGGCTTGAATGAAATCTGCCAATGTTCAAGGAGGGAAAGAGGCAAAGGAACAGGTAACTATAGGTCCATTAGCCTAACATCTGGTGTTGGAAAAGAATTGGAATGAATTTGGTTTCAGTTATTAATCCGTGGGATGTTGGTGTTGCTGGCTGGCCCCAATATTTATTGCCCATCCCTAGTTGCCCTTGAGAAGGTGAGGGGGAGCAGCCAACTTGAACCGCTGCAGTCCATGTGTTCTGGGTTGACCCACAATTCCCTGAGGGAGGGAATTGAACGTTGTGCACTCATTGGCATTTCTGACCCTACGACTCTCACCAGCAGCGTGTTTGCCCCTGATACCCACTGATTCCAGTTTTGCCAGGGTCCTTGATGCCACACTCAGTTAAATGCAGCCTTGATGTCAAGGGCTATCACTCTCCCCTCCCCTCTGGAACTCAGCTCTTTTTTCCATGTTTGACCCAAGGCTGTGATGAGGTCAGGAGCTGATTGGCCCAGATGGAACCCACACTGGACGTCATTGAGCAGGTTATTGCTGAGCAGGTGCTGCTTGATGGCACTGTTGGTGACCCCTTCCAGCACTTTACTGATGATCAAGAGTAGACTGATGGGGTGGTAATTGGCCAGGTTGGGTTTCTCCTGCTTTTTTGCGTACAGGACATACCTGGGCAATATCCCACATTGTCGGATAGATGCCAGTGTTGTAACTGGAAGAGCTTGGCTAGGGGAGAGGCAAGTTCTGGAGCACATGTGTTCAGTACTATTGCCAGAATGTTATCAGGCCTATGGCACTATGCAATGCCTCCAACCACATTTTAATCTCATGATATGAATCAAATTTGCTGTAGACTAGAATCTGTGATGCTGGGGACCACTGGAGGAGGCCAAGGTGGGATCATCCACTCAGTACATCTGGTGGAAGATTGTTGGAAATGTTTCAGCCTTATCTTATGGAATGATGTGTTGGGCTCTTCCATCATTGAGGATGGGGATATTTGGGGAGCCACCTCCTCCAGTGGGTTTTTAAATTATCCACCACCATTCATGACTGGATGTGGCAGGACTGCAGAGCTTAGATCGGATCTGCTGTTTGTGGGATCACTTAGCTCTGTCTGTCACTTACTTCTTATGCTGCTGAGTATGCAAGTACCCTTATTGGTGGCTTCATCAGGTTGTTGTCTCATCTTCAGGTATAGCTGGTACTGCTCCTGACATACCCTCCTGCACTCTCCATTGATTCCCTGCCTTGATGGTAATGGTTGAGTGGGGGATATGCCGGGCCATGAGGCTACAGACTGGAGTACAGTTCTGGTGCTGTTGATTGCCCAGAGTGCCTCATGGATGCCCAGTCTTGAGTTGTTGGGTCGCTGTGAAGTCTGTCCCATTTAGCACAGTGACAGTGCCACACAACATGATGGAGGGTATTCTCAATGTGAAGGTGGGACTTTGTCTCCACAAGGACTGCGGTGGTCATTCTTACTGAGACTGTCATGGACAGATGTATCTGCAGCTGGCAGATTGCTAAGGATGAGGTCAGGTACGTTTCTCCCTCTTGTTGGTTCCCTCACCACCTGCCGCAGACACAGTCTCACAGTTATGTCCTTTAGGACCCGACTAGCTATATCTGTAGTATTGCTGCCAAGCCACTCTTGTTGGGGGGCATTGAAATCACCCACCTACAGTACATTTTGTGCTCTTCCCATCCTCAGTGCTTCTTCCAAGTATTGATCAACATGGAGGAGTACTGATTCATCAGCCGAGGGACAATGGTACGTGTTAATCAGCAGGAGGGTTCCTTTCCCATGTTTAACCTGAAGCTATGAGACTTCATGAGGTTTGGAGTCAATGTTGAGGACTCCCAGGGCAACTCTGTCCAGAATCTTAAGGAAGTTGTTGAAAATCTCACACAACACCAGGTTATAGTCCAACAAGTTTATTTGGAGGTACTAGCTTTCAAAGTGCTTCTTCTTCATCAGCAGCGCTCCAAAAGCTAGTGCTTCCAAATGAACCTGTGGGACTATAACCTGGTGTTGGGTGATATTTATCATAGGCGGAAAGTCAGATTGTGTGAGCGAGGGATACAAACAGTTTACAGAGAGGTAAGTGGGCAAAACATTGGCAAATGGAGTGCAATGTGGGAAAGTGTGAAAAGAGCAGAATATTAATTAAATGAAGAAAACCTGCAAAAAGCTACAACTTGTGTACATAACAGAAAGTTAGCACACAGGCTCAGCAGTTAATGGGGCAAGCTAATGGAATATTGGCCTTAATTTCAAGGTGTTCGGAGTATGTATGAGTAGGGAACTCTTTTTTTAATTCAAAAATATACTTTATTCATAAATACTTTGATCTATATAACTGGACATGCCGTACATAAGTAAACATTCCATTTCTTTGCATACCGAAACAGAGTAATCATTCCTATTTACAGGTCGGTATGATTACATATTTAGCTGAGGCATCAGCAGAGCCTAAACGACTGCATGGGCCCCCTGTTCTTCTTTAGGCAGGCAGATGTTACACGGTGGTCTTTCCCCACCGAGCCTTGGCGGCAGCTGCCCCAAGATCAGCGCGTCCCTCAACACATAGTCCTGGACCTTGGAATGTGCCAGTCTGCAACACTCAGTCGGGGTCAACTCCCTCAGCTGGAAGATCAACAGGTTTCGGACCGCCCAGAGAGCGTCCTTCACCGAGTTGATGATCCTCCAGGCACAGTTGATGTTCGTCTCGGTGTGTGTCCCGGGGAACAGGCCGTAGATCATGGATTCCCGCGTCATGGCGCTGCTCGGGACGAACCTCGACAAACACCACTGCATTCCTCTCCAGACTTCCTCTGCATAGGCACATTCCAGAAGGAGGTGTGTGACAGTCTCGTCCCCCCCGCAGCCGCTTCGAGGGCAGTGTGCAGTGCGGCTGAGAATCCGGGCGTGTATAAAGGATCTCACAGGCAGAGCCCTTCTCACCACCAGCCAAGCCATGTCTTGGTGCTTGTTGGAAAGTTCTGGCGATGAGGCATTCTGCCAAATGATAGTCTGCTCAGGGAACTGCTCGATAGGATCTGCCCTCTCCGTTTCCCGAAGGGTCTCAAGGACACTACGTGCTGACCACTTCCTGATGGACTTTGGTCAAAGGTGTTTTTCTTCATAAACTTCTCCACAAAGGACAGGTGATACGGAACGGTCCAACTACTCGGAGCGTTCCACGGCAGCGAGGCCAGGCCCATCCTTCACAACACCAGGGACAGGTAGAACCTCAGTACGTAGTGACACTTGGTGTTTGCGTACCGGTGATCCACGCACAGCTTGATGCAGCCACACACAAAGGTGGCCATCAGGGCGAGGGTGGCATTGGGCCTGTTTTTCCCCATTGCACCGGTCTTTTTACAATGAGTCCCTTCGGACCCGGTCCATCTTTGATCTCCACATGAAGTGGAAGATGGCCTGGGTGACTGCGGCGGCGCAGGTTCTGGGAGTAGGTCAGACCTGTGCCACGTATAATAGCAATGACAGTGCCTCACACCTGATGACCAGGTTTTTTCCCGCAATGGAGAGCAACCGTTGCTTCCATCTGCCTAGTTTCTGTCTCATCTTCCTGATCCGCTCCTCTGAGGTCTTGGCGCATGCCCCAGCACCCCCCCCCCTCGAACCAAATACCCAGCACCTTCAGGTGGTCAGTCCTGATGGTGAAGGGGATTGAGGATTGGTCGGCCCAGTTCCCGAAGAGCATGGTCTCGCTCTTGCCTCGGTTTACCTTGGCCCCCGAGGCCCGTTGGAACTGGTCACATATGCACGTGAGTCTGTGCACTGACTGCGGATCCGAGCAGAAAATGGCGACATAATCCATGTACAGGGAGGCCTTAACCTGTAGGCCTCCGCTGCCAGGAATAGTCACCCCTCTCAGGCTCGCATCCTTCCTGATGGACTCGGCAAATGGCTCTATGTAACACACAAACAAGGATGTTCTCTCCAATATGAGAGATGTTCTCTCCAAAATGGGCTTTGGGGAGGGAATCTGCAAGTGGATCAAACTGCTCTACACCAACATTGTCAGTACAGTCTCAATCAATGGGTGGGAATCAGATAGCTTCCCAGTCAGATCTGGAGTCAGGCAGGGCTGCCCTCTCTCTCTCTCCTGCCTTGTTTGTGTGTTACACAGAGCCATTTGCCGAGTCCATCAGGAAGGATGCGAGCCTGAGAGGGGTGACTATTCCTGGCAGCAGGGGCCTGCAGGTTAAGGCCTCCCTGTACATGGATGATGTCGCCATTTTCTGCTCGGATTCGCTGTCAGTGCACAGACTCACGTGCATATGTAACCAGTTCGAACGGGCCTCGGGGGCCAAGGTAAACCGAGGCAAGAGTGAGGCCAGGCTCTTCGGGAACTGGACTGACGAATCCTCGTTCCCCTTCACTGTCAGGACCGGCCACCTGAAGGTGCTGGGTATTTGGTTCGGGGGGGCTGGGGCGTGCGCCAAGTCTTGGGAGGAGCGTACAGCAAAGTGAGGCAGAAACTGGGCAGATGGAAGCTACAGTCACTCTCCATCACGGGAAAAAACCTGGTCATCAGGTGTGAGGCACTGTCATTGCCGTTATACGTGGCACAGGTCTGGCCTACTCCCAGAACCTGTGCCGCTGCAGTCACCCAGGCCATCTTCCAGTTTATATGGAGATCAAAGATGGACCGGGTCTGAAGGGACTCGCTGTACAAAGATCAGGGCAACGGGGGAAAAGATATACCCAATGCCACCCTCACCCTGATGGCCACCTTTGTGTGTGGCTGCATCAAACTGTGCGTGGATCCCCGGTACGCAAACACCAAGTGTCACTACGTACTGAGGTTCTACCTGTCCCCGGTGTTGCGAAGGATGGGCCTGGCCTCGCTGCCGCGGAACGCTCCGAGTAGTTGGACCGTTCCGTATCACCTGTCCTTCGTGGAGAAGCTTATGAAGAAAAACACCTTTGACCACAAGTCCATCAGGAAGTGGTCAACACGTAGTGTCCTTGAGTCCCTTCGGGAAAAGGAGAGGGCGGATCCTATCGAGCGGTTCCCTGAGCAGACTGTCAAAGCCATTTGGCAGAATGCCTAATCGCCAGAACTTTCCAACAAGTACCAAGACATGGCTTGGCTGGTGGTGAGAAGGGCTCTGCCTGTGAGTTCCTTTATACACACCCGGACTCTCTGCCGCACCGCACGCTGCCCTCGAAGCGGCTGCGGGGGGGACGAGACTGTCACACACCTCCTTCTGGAATGTGCCTAAGCAGAGGAAGTCTGGAGAGGAATGCAGTGGTGTTTGTCGAGGTTCGTCCCGAGCAGCGCCGTGACACATGACTCCGTGCTCTACGGCCTGTTCCCCGGGACACACACCGAGATGAACATCAACTGTGCTTGGAGGATCATCAACTCGGTGAAGGACGCTGTCTGGGCGATTCGAAACCTGTTGATCTTCCAGCTGAAGGAGTTGACCCCGACTGAGTGTTGCAGACTGGCACATTCCAAGGTCCAGGACTACGTGTTGAGGGACGCGCTGAAGCTTGGGGCAACTGCTGCCAAGGCGCGGTGGGGAAAGACCACCGTGTAACATCTGCCTGTCTAAAGAAGAACAGGGGGCCCATGCAGTCTTTTGGGTTCTGCTGATGCCTCAGCTAAATATATGTAATTGTACAGACCTGTAAATAGGAATGATTACTCTGTTTCGGTATGCAAAGAAATGGAATGTTTACATATGTATGGCATGTCCAACTGAATGGACCATCAAAGTATTTTATGAATAAAGTATATTTTTGAAATAAATAAAAGGGAAGGTTCACTAGGATGGTACCTGCGAAGGAGGGGTTGTCTTCCTAGCAAAGAACAAACAGGTTAGGCCTCTGCTCACTGGAGTTCAGGAGGTTGAGAGGTGATCTCAATGAAATATATAGGGTTCTTCAAAGGCCCGACAGGGTCAATGCTGAGTGGGATGTTTCCCCTCTTGGGAGATTCTAGGACCAGAGGGCACCCTCTCAGAATAAAGGGGTGCCAGTTTAAGACTGAGATGAGGAGGAATTTCATCCCTCAGAGGGTTGTGACTGTTTGGAACTCCTTGTCACTGGGAGCTGTGGAGACAGAGTCCTTGTGTAAAGTTCAGGCTGAGAGAGAGAGAGAGAGAGAGATATTCTTGACCAGTCTGGGAGTCAAAGGTCACGGAGAAAAGGCAGGAACATGGATGTGAGGAATGTTGGCTCAGCCATGATCCTATTGGATGGTGGAGCATGCTCAACGGGCTGAATGGCCTCCTCCTGTTCCTTATGGACTTGTGCCTGACTGGCCCATTCTTGTTTGTTGTTTCACAACCTCTTCCCCCACCCCCAGTTCTGCAGTTCTTCCACTGTTCACTGTCAATGCTTTATTGAACAACCCTTTGACATGAATCATTTCAGAAAATTATCGGCCAAAGTGTAATGAAATAATACTTTACTTGTTTAGAGCATTTCCATATTTCCCAAATGGATCCCCGGCCATTCCACCATCTCCAGTGAAAATGTAGAGATAGCCATCCTTGCCAAAAAGGAGTTGGCCTCCATTATGGTTCGACGCTGGTTCGTCCACTTCCAAAATGATCCTGTAAAGTAAGGATGTTTGGTGACAGTTGGCAGTGACTCAGGAAAAAAAAATCATCTCTTAGAAAACAAAGGTAAACCTTTGATTGGTTTTCTTTGAGAGCATGGGACCATGTGCTGGGTTTTGGAAAACTGTTATAAGTTGACAGAAGAATACTTAAATCACTATCTGATCTGGGAGTGAGAGTGGTCTACAGCCTTGGAAGGTGAGGGCGGAGGAGTTAAGAGGTCACATATGGCAATTACATTAATAGCATCTGGCAGTGATTGAGGAATGCTACTGAGGGAAGGGTCCCTTCAGAAAGGGGACAGACTGAACTTGGGTGTCACTTCAAGCAGGAGGTATCATCTTCAGAGGATGATAAGGTGGAAGGAGAGGACAAGAGGAACCTTGTCATAATTGTGGGTGGGAGGGGAAGGAGTGGCAGCACGATTGCAGGAAATAGGATGGTCAAAGCCCTTGAGTCGTGGTTGGAAATCATCTTTGATTGAGGAAAAAAAAGAAGACATAAGAAATAGGAGCTGGAGTAAGCCATACAGAATTGTTCTGTTATTAAATACAAGCATGGCTAATCTTTGGCTGTAACTCAATTTTCTTGGCAAAAGTGAGGACTGCAAATGCTGGAAACCAGATGTTTAGATCAGAATGGTGCTGGAAAAGCACAGCAGTTCAGGCAGCATCCGAGAAGCTGGAAAATTGATATTTCGGGCAAAAGCCCTTCGTCAGCCCTTCCTGCTCCTCGGATGCTGCCTGGCTTACTGTGCTTTTCCAGCACCACTCCATTTTCTTGTCCAGTCCTCAATCTGCTGAGGGACCAAAAGTCAGTCTCTCTCAGTTTTATATATATTAATGGTGGAGCTCCCACAACCGTCAGGGAGAGAGTGTTTCACTCTTTGGATAAGGAAAATTCTCCTTGTCTTAGTCCTGAAGAATTATTCCGTTATCCTGACGCTCTTCCCTATGTTCCAGATTGTCTGGTGACAGGAAAATAACCTCTCTGTATCAATCCTGTCCAGCTCCTTGGAAACTTGTGTGTTTCAATGAGATTGTCTTTCATTCTTCTCCAGAAAATGGAACACCAATTCACACGGCATTCATTCTAGGAAGTTTCTTCACCCAGTGAATAGTCCAGTAAAACCCCACTGTAGTCCCATTTATGGAAATGCATTCTTCCTTATATCTGATTGTCAAATGCACGCAGGGTTCCAGATATGGTCTGGCCAATATCCTGGACAATTGTAGCAAGACCTTTTTCCTCTTGTACTCCAATCCCCTTGGAATCAAGGCCCCAGCTTCCGAATTGTTTGCTTAGCTGCTTGTTAACTTTCTGCATTCCATGTACCACAATGCCCAAGCTCAACTGAACATCAACATTTACAAGATCTACACCTTCTGAATATATTCAGCTCCTCTTTTCTTCTTAACAAGCTGAGTCATCTTCCACTTCCATTCTTTTATTTAAAAACCAAAAAAGCTGCTGTAAATCTGAAGCAAAAACAGAAATTGCTGGAAACACTCAGCAGGTCATAGAGCTGTAGAGTCATAGAGATGTACAGCACAGAAGCAGACCCTTCCATCCAACCTGTCCATGCTGACCAGATATCCCAACCCAAACTAGTCTCACCTGCCAGCACCCGGCCCATATCCCTCCAAACCCTTCCGAGCCTCCATCACTTCCGCTGGCAGCTCATTCCATACACGTGCCACCCTCTGTGTGAAAAAGTTGCCCCTTAGGTCTCTTTTATATCTTTCTCTTCTCACCCTAAACCTATGCCCTTCGTTCTGGACCCCCCCATCTCAGGGAAAAGACCTTATCTATCTACCCAATCCATGTCCCTCATGATTTTATACACCTCTATAAGGTCACCCCTCAACCTCCAATGCACCAGGGAAAACAGCCCCAGCCTATTCAGCCTCTCCTTATAGCTCAAATCCTCCAAACCTGGCAAGATCCTTGTAAATCTTTTCTGAACCCTTTCAAGTTTCACAACATCTTTCTGATAGGAAGGTCTGGCTAGTTCTGTGGAAAGAAAACAGAACTGACATTTGGGGCCCACTGATTTCTCTCCACAGATGCTGCCAGACCTGCCGAGCTTTTTCAGCAATTTCTGTTTTTATGCCTAGTCAGTTAATCTGAATTCAACCCAAACTATAAATACCGGAAGAAACATCAAAGAAGCGCTTCGCAGGAGGCTCCAGAGCACTGATGATGTCTCCTAGCCAGGGGACGAAACGTTTGCAACAAAAACTTCCAGCTCGGCGAACAGAACCACTACAACAAGCACCCGAGCTACAAATCTTCGCACAAACTTTGATCAGTTAATCTGTCTAAATCTCTCTGTCTGTTTCTCAGAGTTTGTTATCCAACCTGGATTTGTATCATCAGCGTGATTGTACGCATTTCTCTCTGTTACTTTAACCAAGCCATTAATAAGATTGTCAATAACTGAGGTCCCAGCATTGCTCTTTACAGCACACTGCAGCTGTCAACTTGAAACGACACAATTATCTAAACTCTTTGCTTCCTGTCCTGTAATCGATCCTCCATCGTTACATCTGTGATATATTACACCAATTCAAGGAGGCCTTGTCTTGTGTATTAACCTTCCATCGCTCCTTATTAAATGCCTTTCATAACTAACTGGTTCCTCTTTATCCAATATGCTCCTTACATTGTCAAAAAACACTAGTATCTTTCATAGGATCCCTACAGTGTGGAAACAGTCCATTCGGCATAGCAAGTCCACACCAGCTCTTCGAAAAGTATCCCACCCAGACTCACCCCCTCTACCTTATCCCTGTAACCCCACATTTCCCATAGCTAATCCACCTCGCCTTCACACCCTGGACACTATGGGGCAATTTAGCATGGGCAGCTCACTTAACTTGCGCATCTTCGGACTGTGGGAGGAAACTGGAGCACCCAGAGGAAACCCACACAAACATGGGGAGAATGTGCAAACTCTACACAGACCGTTGCCCGAGGCGGGAATCCAAACCCGGGTCCCGGACGCTGTGAGGCAGATGTAATTTGTTAAAACATGATTTTCGTCTTGTAAAACCATGCTGACTTTGATCACACTAAAATTCATTAAATGCATTCCGAGTAGATTGCAATAATAATGGATTCCAGCATTTCTCTAAGATGACTGATGCTTCTTTGTTCCCTCTCTCCCTCTATCTTCAATAACAGGGTTACATTGGCTAACTTCAAATATCCTGAGACCATTCCTGAATCCAAAACTTTGTGGAAAATCTAGTGCATCCCTGTCTCTGTAGCCCCTGCTCTCAGAAGCATTGAATATAGGATTGTAAGAGTCTACTCTCTGTAAACTTCTCGAATATTTCATCTCTACAGACCTTGCTTACTTTAATTTCCTCACTCTTTTAAATAACTTGATTTCCCTCTGGAATGCAACTTGTGTCTTTTAACCTGAAGAGCAGTATAATTTTTTTTATCAATGTCTGCACCATTTCTCATTTCTGGTAATGATCCTTCCTCTTCCTGCTTCGAAGGAGCCAAGGTTGACTTGAGCTACTCTCCTTCTTATATATACTGGTCCATTACAACCTGTTTCAGTCTACAACAAAATAGTTCACAGTGTGGAAATCACATGATTCCCCAAAGAAATAAATTTTCATGTAAATCCTTGTTTTGCTAGTTATAAATTAGAGAAATTAGGCCTAAACTAATTAATTCAGTCTGGATGTAATGCAATTCTACTTTTCAAACTCCAACATTCAAAACAGAAAGTGCTGGAAAAACTCAGCAGGTCTGACAACCGCTGTGGAGAGAAAGCAGAGTCAACGTTTCAGGTCCAGTGATCCTAGTTCAGAAAGATCTGTATTGGAAGAGTGTCACTGGAACCAAATTGTTATTTTTGCTTTCTCTCCATAAGATGATGCCAGACCTGCTAAGTTTTTCCGTCACTTTCTATTTTCGTTTCTGATTTCCAGCATCCACAGTTCTTTGTTTTTTTTAACCCAATACTTATAATGTCTATAGTGAATTTTTTAGAGTTGAGGGTACGAGCTATCCCTGTGGTTGGCAAGGTGATGACAACACCAAGCTTTTATATAACTGCGTACTGGTTATTGTGTAGTATCAAGCCTCCAGGGACTGTCTGTGTGTCTGTTCTCCCAGTGCTTGCGTGGGTTTCCTCCGGGTGCTCTCGTTTCCTTCCACAGTCCCAAAGATGTGCAGGTCAGGTGAAATGGCCATGATAAATTGCCCGTAGTGTTCAGCGATGTGTAGGTTAGGTGCATTAGTTAGAGATAAATGGGTCTAGGTGGGTTACTTTATGGAGGATCAATGTGGATTCATTGGAACGGAGGGCCTGTTTCCATTCTGCAGGGATTCGAAAATTCTAAGATCTCACAACCCTCATCCCAAAACTATACCAAGGGCCGTACTTGGGTAACTTGTGTCAGATCACACTGGTAAAAACAATGACTGTGGAAACCAGATTCTGGATCTGTGGTGTTGGAAGAGCACAGCAGTTCAGGCAGCATCTGAGGAGCAGCGAAATCGATGTTTCGGGCAAAAGCCCTTCATCAGGAATAAAGACAGTGAGCCTGAAGCGTGGAGAGATAAGCTAGAGGAGGGTGGGGGTGGGGAGAGAGTAGCATAGAGTACAATAGGTGAGTGGGGGAGGGGACGAAGGTGATAGGTCAGGGAGGAGAGGGTGGAGTGGATAGGTGGAAAAGGAGCTAGGCAGGTAGGACAAGTCCAGACAAGTCATGGGGACAGTGCTGAGCTGGAAGTTTGGAACTAGGGTGAGGTGGGGGAAGGGGAAATGAGGAAACTGTTGAAGTCCAAATTGATGCCCTGGGGTTGAAGTGTTCTGAGGCAGAAGATGAGGCGTTCTTCCTCCAGGCGTCTGGTGGTGAGGGAGTGGTGCGGTGAAGGAGGCCCAGGATCTCCATGTCCTCGGCAGAGTGGGAGGGGGAGTTGAAATGTTGGGCCACAGGGCGGTGTGGTTGATGGGTGCGGGTGTCCCAGAGATGTTCCCTAAAGCGCTGTGCTAGGTGGCGCCCAGTCTCCCCAATGTAGAGGAGACCGCATCGGGAGCAACAGATACAATAAATGATATTAGTGGATGTGCAGGTAAAACTTTGATGGATGTGGAAGGCTCCTTTAGGGCCTTGGATGGAGGTGAGGGAGGAGGTGTGGGTGCAGGTTTTACAGTTCCTGCGGTGGCAGAGGAAAGTGCAAGGATGGGTGGGTGGGTTGTAGGGGGGTGTGGACCTGACCAGGTAGTCACGGAGGGAACAGTCTTTGCTGAAGATGGAAAGGGGTGGGGAGGGAAATATATCCCTGGTGGTGGGGTATTTTTGGAGGTGGTGGAAATGTCGGCAGATGATTTGGTTTATGCGAAGGTTTGTAGGGTGGAAGGTGAGCACCAGGGGCGTTCTGTCCTTGTTACGGTTGGAGGGGTGGGGTCTGAGGGCAGAGGTGCGGGCTGTGGACGAGATGCGTTGGAGGGCAACTTTAACCACGTGGGAAGGGAAATTGCGGTCTCTAAAGAAGGAGGCCATCTGGTGTGTTCTATGGTGGAACTGGTCCTCCTGGGAGCAGATACAGTGGAGGCGGAGGAATTGGGAATAACGGGATGGCATTTTTGCAAGAGGTAAGGTGGGAAGAGGTGTAATCCAGGTGGCTGTGGGAGTCGGTGGGTTTGTAAAAAATGTCAGTGTCAAGTCGGTCATCATTAATGGAGATGGAGAGGTCCAGGAAGGGGAGGGAGGTGTCAGAGATGGTCCAGGTAAATTTAAGGTCAGGGTGGAATGTGTTGTTGAAGTTGATGAATTGCTCAACCTCCTCGCGGGAGCACGAGGTGGCGCCAATGCAGTCATCGATGTAGCGGAGGAAGAGGTGGGGAGTGGTGCCGGTGTAATTACGGAAGATCAACTGTTCTACATACCCAACAAAGAGACAGGCATAGCTGGGGCCCATACGTGTGCCCATGGCTACCCCTTTGGTCTGGAGGAAGTGGGAGGATTCAAAGGAGAAATTGTTAAGGGTGAGGACCAGTTCGGCCAAACGAATGAGAGTGTCGGTGGAAGGGTACTGTTGGGGACGTCTGGAGAGGAATAAACGGAGGGCTTGGAGGCCGTGGTCATGGCGGATGGAGGTGTAGAGGGATTGGATATCCATGGTGAAGATGAGGCATTGGGGGCAGGGGAAACGGATGTCTTGGAGGAGGTGGAGGGCATGGGTGATGTCTCGAACGTATGTGGGAGTTCCTGGACTAGGGGGGGGAATAGGACAGTGTCAAGGTAGTAGAGATGAGTTCAGTGGGGCAGGAGCATGCTGAGACAATAGGTCGGCCAGGGTGGTCAGGCTTGTGGATCTTGGGAAGGAGGTAGAACCGGGCAGTTTGGGGTTCCTGGACTATGAGGTTGGAAGCTGTGGGTGGAAGATCTCCTGAGGTGATGAGGTTCTGTATGGTCTGGGAGATGATGGTTTGGTAATGGGGGGTGGGGTCATGGTTGAGGTGGCAGTAGGAAGAGGTGTTCTCGACTTGGCATTTGTCTTCAGCGGTGTAGAGGTCAGTGCACCAGACTACCACTGCACCCCCTTTATCCGCTGGCTTAATGGTGAGGTTGGGATTGGAGCAGAGGGATTGAGGGCTATGCGTTGTGAGGGCGAGAGGTTGGAATGGGGGGGGGGGGGGTAGACAGGTTGAGGCGGTTAATGTCCCAGCGGCAGTTGGAAATGAAGAGGGCAGGTAATAGGCCAGCGCAGGGTGTCCAGTTGGATGCAGTGTGTTGGAGGTGGGCGAAGGGGTCCTCGGAAGGTGGGCGGGAATCCTGATTGTGAAAGTAAGCTCGGGGGCTGAGGCGACGGAAGAAGTGTTCGACATCACAGCGTGTATTAAATTCATTGGTGCGTGGATGGAGGGGGATGAAGGTGAGTCCTTTGTTGAGGACTGATCGTTCGTCCTCAGTGAGGGGGATGGTCTGAAGGGATGGTGAAAACTCAGCAGGGCTGGGAGCTGGGATCTGGTGTGGGTGTGGAGCTGGGAGAGGGGTCGGAGCCTGTAACTGGAGTGGGTGTGATGGTGGGGGGAATGGGGGTGGAGTCATGAGCGGGGTAGTGTTCCCCTTGGATTTCTTGGGGGTGGGGATAGTGACTGTGGGGTCTGTGGGCGGCATGTCAGCAGAATGCAGGTGAGTGGTGCTGGTGGGGGCGGAAGTGGTGGTGACCACGGCTGTAGGGGTGGCGGAAGTCATTGAGTGTGTGACATCAGCGATGATCTGAGGGGTGGAAGTGATGTCACGTGTGATTCATGAGGAATTGTGAGGGGCAGAAGTGGTTGTGGGCGTGGCCATGATGGGGCAGAAGTGACATCATCAATCAGCCTGGGGGTGGCAGCTGCATCAGCCGCATGGCTAATGGCGTCTGAGTAGTTTGCGAGGCTAGGGAATCTTCTGGAATGTTTGAGAAGCGCTGGTTATGGAGGTGGGTAGATAAAAGTTTGTTGTACTTACAGTTTTTGATATTTGAGATGGAATTGAAATACTGTTTGTTGAGAGTATGAATTCTCCTGAGGATGTAGTATAGAGTGGGTCCTTTGCAATTCTGAGAGAGTGTGGCCCTCAGCTGAGGCAGGGCTGACTGTAGAGAGGTTAGGACTTCAACAGCTTCCTCATTTCCCCTTCCCCCACCTCACTCTAGTTCCAAACTTCCAGCTCAGCACTGTCCCCATGACTCGTCCGGACTTGCCCTACCTGCCTATCTCCTTTTCCACCTATCCAGTCCACTGTCTCCTCCATGACCTATCACCTTCATCCCCTCCCCCACTCATCCATTGTACTCTATTCCACTTTCTCCCCACCCCCACCCTCCTCTAGCTTACCTCTCCACGCTTCAGGCTCTCTGTCTTTACTTCAGATCACACTGCTTTGTCTGATTTTCCTGGGGTGAGGACAGTCAACAGTGGGCAGTCGGCAGTGCCAATGTACCGGGTAACCACAGGCACAGGGTATCATAGACACAGTTCACGATGAGAGATCTGCCTTCATTAACACTTCTTCCATGTCCAAGTACTCTGTGATCAGAGATGCCACATCTTAGAATTCTGCAGCAGCTATTCTAGGAGCTGCCATGGTAACTATATCCTTGAGAAGTTTCAAGGACCAAATACCTTATAAGGATACGGGGAATGGGGGGATGTTGTAGTGTGACTCAGACAGAGTGTGTGGATAATCTCCACAACTGGTGCAAGCAAGGAGAGGGTGTGATGGACTTTGAAGAGCTGGGGGGACGGCAGTGCAGGAGGAAGACTATGGCATTGAGCAGGGGAAACATCGTAGAAACCCTACAGTGTGAAAGCAGGCCATTTGGCCTATTGAATCCATACTGACCTTCTGTAATGTATCCCACCTAGCCCTGGATTGTGGGAGGAAACCAGAGTACGCGGAGGAAACCCACACAGACACGGGGAGAACGTGCAAGCTCCACACAGACAGTCGCCCAGGGCTGAAATCAAAGCAGGTCCCTGGTGCTGTGAAGCAGCAGTGCTAACCACTGAGCCACCATGTTGCCATGCACTTCATGATAGAGCATGGAGGCAATAGGGGAAACAAGCCAGGCAGGACTAAATTGACCAAAAGAATTGCGGATGCAACACTTTGGATTGAGTGACCCTTCCTCAGAATGGTTCTGTCCTCCAGTTCTAAGGAAGGGTCACCGAACCTGAAACATTCACTCTGATTTCTCTTCACAGATGCTGCTGAGCAATCCCAGAAATCTCTGTTTTGGTTTGTTCAGCACTTAGTTGACAATGGTTTCCACTAGACATGAGCTGGGAGCAATGATTCCTAATTGACGGTGCATTTGTTGCTGTTGGAAAGGCAAGCAGTATCTTCCAGCTCTGAAAAGCAAACACAGCTTTGGTTCCATCCTTTCCTTCTGTCTTTTCCTCTCCCTGAATAACAGTGAAGGTTTTCAGCTATTTCAAGGCTTTTGAAGGATTCCTGGGAGATCCTGTTGGTGGTTTCAGCCTCCACTTTTGGCCAGAGGGAAGACACCACAAGCTGAGTGCCATAGCGACAGGTTGCAAGGCTGCGCGTGTTTGTGGAAATGAGTGAGAAAGCTCACTAGGCCTCACAGAGAAGAACCCTCCATGAGACTCACCAAAATTAACACTGACCGGATTTCTCAAAAGTGCAACCCCTTAAGAATAGACACAATGAGTTTCTATAAAGGCTTTAAAAAGAAAGGAAGCAGCAAAGTAATCTTCAGTCTAATTGAAAGTGAGACTGTGGAATTAATAGCAGCAAATAAGGAAATAGCAGATTAATTGAACAAGTCCTCATCACTGTTCACTCGAGAGGATTTAAACAATAGTTCACAGATGTGGGTGTTGCTGGCTGGGCCTGGCATTTATTATCCATCCCTAGTTGACCCCCTTGAGAAGGTGGGGGTGAGCTGCCTTCTTGAACCGCTGCAGTCCATGTGCTGTGGGTTAACCCACAATGTCCCTTAGGGAGGGAATTCCAGGATTTTTACCCAGTGACAGTGCGGAATGGCAAGGGGCTTGGAGAGGAACCAGCAGAGGGTGGTGTTCCCACGTCCCTGCTGCCCTTGTCCTTCTGGATGGAAGTGGTTGTGGGTTTGGAAGGTGCTCTCTGAGGATCTTTGGTGAATTTCTGCAGAGACATCTTATTGATGGTACACACTGCTGCGACTGAGTGGAGGGCGTGGTGTCTATGGATGTGGCACCAATCAAGTGGCTGTTTTGCTAGTGATGCCCACATCCCACAAATAAAAAAATGACAAGGCATAATGTGATTGAATAGTGGAGCAGAGCCAAGGGGCTGAATGGTCTGCTTTATTTAATCAAAGCCTTAGCTCGAAAGAAACTATTAGACAGTTGAGAGACTTCCAGTCTTCTCACTAAAACGAACAGCCAATGGGCAAGTTGTCCATGTACTGTCCGCTCAAAGGGTGGTGTCGGGTGTTCGCAACACACAAACAGAAATTTGTTTCCTTGTTACCATTCATTTTGGTTGGCTATCAATAGGTAGAAAGCTTAGAGTTTGATTGGGTGACGGTGGGGGAGGGGGGGGTGGGGGTGGTTGGGGGGGCGGGGGGAGGGGAGGTGGTGGTGGTGGGGAGGAGAATGGAGTGGTGGAATCAACAAAACCTGAAGAAGTCAGAGAATAACTGTCATAATCGCAAGATTTTCAGCCACACTCTTATTGGGCAGAACAGGAAGAAAGCAATAATCCAGATTTTACGCATTTCTAGTAATTGAGGATAAGGTGGTTTGGATTAGTTGAAGAACTTTTTTCCCCCATTTTGGTCTGTACGGAAAGATTGAAAATCACGATGTGCACCTACCTCTCAGAACTATGATCCAACATATTCATATCATGGGAAGAAATTCTAAACTCACTGATTCTAATCTTCTCTTCGAGATTCACCTCAACAGAGTAATATACGTAGACCTTTCCAGTGTGTTTGAATTTTGGGTGAAATGCCAGGCCCAGAAATCCTCGCTCATCCCCTTCCCAGGGTGAAGTTAGGACTGCCTCGGTAATGTTCAAAAACGGTCTCTCAACCCTGGCCCGGTTGGGCAGATATGCCCAGACCATGCCAATCTGTTCAGCGATAAAAAAACGATGGGTTCCGTCATTGGCATGTACCATAGCAACAGGATTGCGTAGACCGTTTGCTGTTTCCTCCAGACATAGCTGGAGACAGCCATCAGAATCAGCCACAACTGCCCCAAGATTTCTCGTCAGATTGCTGTTCGATAAGACACGAGGGAAGCAGTAATCCAGGTCTTGCAGTTGTAAGATGTCACAGAATTTCTTTCTGTTGGATACAATTTCCAGAAGCTCTCCTTCTTTCACTAAGGCACGCACGGTTGTCTTGCATTTATTCCAGAATTCGACACAATATTCATCACAAAGACCTGGCAGCTGTCTGACTGGGGTAGTTGGATCCTCTGCATCGTACAAATGAGCAGCGTATGGAGAGCATTCCTGCAAAGGGAACAGACTACAGTCAAATAAATACTGCGTCAACAATACTAAACGACAACCATCGATGTGTGTCATGTAAGTAATCCCCACAGTTTGCACAGACAAGACTGCTAAGAGCAAATGGGAAAGATGTTAGGAAATGTGACAATGGTCAAAGATATATGTCATGAAGTGGATGGGACATGGACATCAATGGCTAGAACCAACATTTATTGCTTATCTCTAATTGCCCAGAGGGCAGTTAAGTGCCAACACATTGCTATGGGTCTGGAGTCACATGTAGACCAGACCAGTTAAGGATGGCAGTTTCCTTCCCTAAAGAACATTAGTAAGTCAGGTGGGCTTTTTTTGATGATAGTTACATGGTCACCATTAGGCTGGCTTCTCA
Source organism: Hemiscyllium ocellatum (assembly GCF_020745735.1). Classification (NCBI taxonomy): domain Eukaryota; kingdom Metazoa; phylum Chordata; class Chondrichthyes; order Orectolobiformes; family Hemiscylliidae; genus Hemiscyllium; species Hemiscyllium ocellatum. Next base: position 113,200,918 of record NC_083408.1, read on the forward strand.
TTCCAGACTTTTATTGAATTCAGATTTTACCATTTACTGTGGAGGCGTTCAAAGTCGTGTACCCAGAAGATTAACCTAGGGTTCAGGATTGCTGTGGCTAAGCTAACATCTCCCAGTGAATGTTTGATACAGAGGAAAGTAAAGGAAAATTATTGCTGAAGGACCTGCAATCAAATCCTAGGATTAGGAAAACGTGTAAAGAATAGGTGGCTCCCCCCTCATGGTATAGCATCGACGATTACGCAGAAGTAGAGTTGAGTGAGCCTGTGGAGGGATTTGAAATGTAAGCAAAGATTTTGAGTTCCATGTACTGGGAAATAGGAAGTTAAAAGAGGTGGGTCAGACAACAGGTGCCTGAAATATGAAGTGGGACACATTATCAGTGACAGAGATTTGAACAAGTCAGAAGTGAAGCAGAATGGTATGTGGATGAGATTGCGTACAGTGAGTTACGTACAGTACAATCTGGGACAGTAGCAGGATTTTACAATAAGCCTCATGAGAGACAAACAGCCCCGGCCATTATAAACCCAGAATTACAGAACAGTGTGAAGGTTTTAGGAATACTTCTGTTCCCAACACTGACCCCTGTGCAACTCCTTTGGAAAGCCGGGAAGAGAAATGGCAGATGGAGTTTAATCCAGACAAGTGTGAGGTGTTACATTTTGGGAGGTCAAATGTTGGAGGAAAATGTATAGCAAATGGCAAGAACCTTAGGAACATTGATGTGCAGAAGGATCTTGATGTCCAAGTCCATAGCTCTCCGAAAGTGGCAACACAAATGGTTAAGGTAGGAAAGAAGGCATATGGTATGTTTGCTTTCAGTCAGGACATTGAGTATAAAAGTTAACAGTCTAGATTAGAGTGGTGCTGGAAAAGCACAGCAGGTCAGGGCTTTTGCCTAAAACATCAATTTTCCTGCTCCTCGGATGCTGCCTGACCTGCTGTGCTTTTTCCAGCACCACTTTAATCTAGACTCTGATCTCTACCATCTGCAGTACCCACTTCTGCCTATAAAAGTTAACAGTCATGTTGCAGCCAGATTTCTGTTAGGCTATATGTAAAGTATTGCGTGCAGTTCTGGTCCCCACACTATAGGAAGGAGGTTCAAAGTTTGGGAGAAGATAAGTGGATGACACCTTTGTAATAATTAAAAACACAGAAATAGAGAACACACACCAGATCATCAATGCCACACTCACAGGAATCCGATTCACAAGAGAGGAAGAAAAGGACAACCAACTCCCATTCCTAGACGTGATGGTACAGAGAACACTGAACGGAGAATTCACCACAAGGGTATACAGGAAAGTAAACACACACACAGACCAAGTCCTGGACAATGAAAGCAACCACCCCAACACACACAAAAGAAGTTGCATCAAGACACTATTCAAAAGGGCCACAACACACTGCAGTACACCAGAACTGCAAAAAGAGGAAGAATAACACCTATACAATGTATTCGCCAAAAACAGATACCCCCGCAATTTCATCAACAGATGCCTAAGGGAAAGACAACGGAACGAGGACATGCCGCAACCCAAAGGACTAGCCACACTATCATACATCAGGAGAATTTCCGAACTGACAGCCAGACTACTGCAACCACTAGGACTCAGAACAGCACACAAACCAACAGCCACTCTCAGACAACAACTCACCAGAATGAAGGACCCGATACCCAGCATGAGCAAAACCAATGAACTGTACAAAATCCCATGCAAGGACTGCACAAAACACTACATAGGACAAACAGGAAGACAGCTAACGATCCGCATCCATGAACCAATTAGCCACGAAACGACACGACCAGCTATCCTTAGTAGCCACGCACGCAGATGACAAGCAACATAAATTCGACTGGGGCAACACTACTATTACAGGACAAGTCAAACAGAGAACAGCCAGGGAATTCCTAGAGGCATGGCACTCATCCACAGATTCAATCAATAAGCACATCGACCTGGACCCAATATACCGGCCACTACAGCAGACAGCTGGAACTGACAACCGGAAGCAGCAGATTCAAACCACTACAAATGCCGGAGGAAAGATCACAGAAGCGCTTCACAGGAGGCTCCCAAGCACTGAGGATGTCACCTAGACAGGGGATGAAACGTCTGCAACACAAATTCCCAGCTCGGCGAACAGAACCACAACAATAGGAAAGAGGTGGAAGCTTTGGAAAGGATTTACCAAGATGTTGCCTGGATTGGAATATATTAGCAATAAGGAGAGGTTGGACAAACATTGATTGTTTTCTCTAGAGTGTGGGAAGCTGAGGGGCGACCTGACAGAAGTGTATAAATTATGAGAGGCATGGATAGGGTGGATGGTCGGAGTCTTTTTCCCAGTATAGTAACGTGAAATACATAGGGCATAGGTTTAAAGGTGAGAGGAGACAATTTCAAAGCGATTGTGAGAGGTAAGTTTTTTGCGCAGATGAAGGTCGATGCCTGGATCATGCTAACAGAGATGGTGGTAGAATCAGATATGACAGCAACATTGAAGAGGCGTTTAGACAGACATGTGAACAGGCGTGGAATAGAGCAATATGGACAGACAGCAGTCTTTGGAGATTCGTTTAGAATGGCACCATGGTCAGCACAGACATGGTGGGGTGAAGGGCCTGTACCTGTGCTGCACTGTTCCAAGTTCAATATTAGATTAGAAACAGGCCCAATAAATCCACACAGACCCTCCGAAGACCAACCCACCCAGATCCACACCCCTACATTTACACCTTCACCTGACACTATAGGCAATTTAGCATGGCCAATTCACCTAACCTGCACATCTTTTGGACTGTGGGAGGAAACCGGAGCACCCGAAGGAAACCCACGCAGACATGGGGAGAATGTGCAAACTCCACACAGGCAGTTGCCTGAGTCGGGAATTGAACCCTGGCCTCTGGCACTGTGAGGTAGCAGTGCTAACCACTGTGCCACCGTGCCGCCCATATCCTCAGTCAATATCAGAATGAAACAGACTGGGAGGAGTGTGCAGTGAGTCAGTCCCACTGTGAAACCGACTTGGTTGGGGGTACAGTCGGTAGTGAATCATTATCTATTTCAGGTCCAGTGACCCTTCCTCAAAACTGCAGAGTTCTGAGGAAGTGTCATTGGACCCGAAGCATTAACTCTGATCTCTCTCCACAGATGCTGCTAGACCTATTGAGCTTTTCTAGCTATTTCTGTTCTTGTTTTTGATTTACAGCATCAATTTTTTTGCATTTGATTTGTTGAAGAGTTTTGCGAATACATGCCGTACAAAGAGACACTGTTGCGTTAGTGTAAAGGGCATTGCGCCATATCACACGGCAAATTACTGCTCAAAAGCCAAGAAACAGCATTGTGGAGAGCAATCAGCAGGTGAACAATCAGCAGGTGAACAATCAGCAGGTGAACAATCAGCAGGTAAACAATCAGCCGGTGAACAATTAGCAGGTGAACAATCAGCAGGTGAACAATCAGCAGGTGAACAATCAGCAGGTGAACAATCAGCAGGTAAACATTCAGCAGGTGAACAATCAGCAGGTGAACAATCAGCAGGTAAACAATCTGCAGGTAAACATTCAGCGGGTAAACAATCAGCAGGTGAACAATCAGCAGGTAAATATTCAGCAGGTGAACAATCAGCAGGTGAACAATTAGCAGGTGAACAATCAGCAGGTAAACATTCAGCAGGTGAACAATCAGCAGGTAAACATTCAACAGGTGAACAATCAGCAGGTAAACATTCAGCAGGTGAACAATCTGCAGGTGAACAATCAACAGGTAAACAATCAGCAGGTGAACAATCTGCAGGTGAACAATCAGCAGGTGAACAATCAGCAGGTGAACAATCAGCAGGTAAACAATCAGCAGGTAAACAATCTGCAGGTGAACAATCAACAGGTAAACAATCAGCAGGTGAACAATCTGCAGGTGAACAATCAGCAGGTGAACAATCAGCAGGTGAACAATCAGCAGGTAAACAATCAGCAGGTGAACAATCTGCAGGTGAACAATCAACAGGTAAACAATCAGCAGGTGAACAATCTGCAGGTGAACAATCAGCAGGTAAACAATCAGCAGGTGAACAATCAGCAGGTGAACAATCTGCAGGTGAACAATCAGCAGGTGAACAATCAGCAGGTAAACAATCAGCAGGTGAACAATCAGCAGGTGAACATTCAGCAGGTGAACAATCAGCAGGTAAACAATTTGCAGGTGAACAATCAGCAGGTGAACAATCAGCAGGTAAACATTCAGCAGGTGAACAATCAGCAGGTAAACAATCAGCAGGTAAACAATCAGCAGGTAAACAATCTGCAGGTAAACATTCAACAGGTGAACAATCAGCAGGTAAACATTCAGCAGGTGAACAATCAGCAGGTGAACAATCAGCAGGTAAACAATCAGCAGGTGAACACTCAGCAGGTGAACAATCAGCAGGTGAACAATCAGCAGGTGAACAATCAACAGGTAAACAATCTGCAGGTGAACAATCAGCAGGTGAACAATCAGCAGGTAAACAATCAACAGGTAAACAATCAGCAGGTGAACAATCAGCAGGTGAACAATCAGCAGGTGAACAATCAACAGGTAAACAATCAGCAGGTGAACAATCAGCAGGTAAACAATCAGCAGGTGAACAATCAGCAGGTGAACATTCAGCAGGTGAACAATCAGCAGGTGAACAATCAGCAGGTAAACAATTTGCAGGTGAACAATCAGCAGGTGAACAATCAGCAGGTGAACAATCAGCAGGTAAACATTCAGCAGGTGAACAATCAGCAGGTGAACAATCAGCAGGTAAACAATCTGCAGGTGAACAATCAGCAGGTAAACAATCAACAGGTGAACATTCAGCAGGTAAACAATCAGCAGGTAAACAATCAGCAGGTGAACAATCAGCAGGTAAACATTCAGCGGGTAAACAATCAGCAGGTAAACAATCAGCAGGTGAACAATCAGCAGGTAAACATTCAGCAGGTAAACAATCTGCAGGTAAACAATCAGCAGGTGAACAATCAGCAGGTAAACAATCTGCAGGTAAACAATCAGCAGGTAAACAATCAGCAGGTGAACAATCAGCAGGTAAATATTCAGCAGGTGAACAATCAGCAGGTGAACAATCAGCAGGTAAACAATCTGCAGGTAAACATTCAGCAGGTGAATAATCAGCAGGTAAACAATCTGCAGGTAAACATTCAGCAGGTGAACAATCAGCAGGTAAACAATCTGCAGGTGAACAATCAGCAGGTAAACAATCAGCAGGTGTACACTCAGCAGGTGAACAATCTGCAGGTGAACAATCAGCAGGTGAACAATCAGCAGGTGAACAATCAGCAGGTAAACATTCAGCAGGTGAACAATCAGCAGGTGAACACTCAGCAGGTGAACAATCAGCAGGTAAACAATCAGCAGGTGAACACTCAGCAGGTGAACAATCTGCAGGTGAACAATCAGCAGGTAAACAATCAGCAGGTGAACAATCAGCAGGTGAACAATCAGTAGGTGAACAATCAGCAGGTAAACAATCAGCAGGTGAACAATCAGCAGGTGAACAATCAGCAGGTGAACACTCAGCAGGTAAACAATCAGTAGGTAAACAATCAGTAGGTGAACAATCAGCAGGTGAACAATCAGCAGGTGAACAATCAGCAGGTGAACAATCAGCAGGTAAACAATCAGCAGGTGAACAATCTGCAGGTAAACAATCAGCAGGTGAACAATCAGCAGGTAAACAATCAGCAGGTGAACAATCAGCAGGTGAACAATCTGCAGGTGAACAATCAGCAGGTAAACATTCAGCAGGTGAACAATCAGCAGGTGAACACTCAGCAGGTGAACAATCAGCAGGTAAACAATCAGCAGGTGAACACTCAGCAGGTGAACAATCTGCAGGTGAACAATCAGCAGGTAAACAATCAGCAGGTGAACAATCAGCAGGTGAACAATCAGTAGGTGAACAATCAGCAGGTAAACAATCAGCAGGTGAACAATCAGCAGGTGAACAATCAGTAGGTGAACAATCAGCAGGTGAACAATCAGCAGGTGAATAATCAGCAGGTAAACAATCAGCAGGTGAACACTCAGCAGGTAAACAATCAGTAGGTAAACAATCAGTAGGTGAACAATCAGCAGGTAAACAATCAGCAGGTGAACACTCAGCAGGTAAACAATCAGTAGGTGAACAATCAGCAGGTGAACAATCAGCAGGTAAACAATCAACAGGTAAACAATCAGCAGGTGAACAATCTGCAGGTGAACAATCAGCAGGTGAACAATCAACAGGTAAACATTCAGCAGGTAAACAATCAGCAGGTGAACAATCTGCAGGTGAACAATCAGCAGGTGAACAATCAGCAGGTAAACATTCAGCAGGTGAACAATCAGTAGGTGAACAATCAGCAGGTGAACAATCAGCAGGTAAACATTCAGCAGGTGAACAATCAGCAGGTAAACAATCAGCAGGTGAACAATCTGCAGGTAAACAATCAACAGGTAAACAATCAGCAGGTGAACAATCTGCAGGTGAACAATCAGCAGGTGAACAATCAACAGGTAAACATTCAGCAGGTAAACAATCAGCAGGTGAACAATCTGCAGGTGAACAATCAGCAGGTGAACAATCAGCAGGTAAACATTCAGCAGGTGAACAATCTGCAGGTGAACAATCAGCAGGTAAACAATCAGCAGGTGAACACTCAGCAGGTGAACAATCTGCAGGTGAACAATCAGCAGGTGAACAATCAGCAGGTAAACAATCAGCAGGTGAACATTCAGCAGGTAAACATTCAGCAGGTAAACATTCAGCAGGTGAACAATCAGCAGGTGAACAATCAGCAGGTAAACAATTAGCAGGTGAACATTCAGCAGGTAAACAATCTGCAGGTAAACATTCAGCAGGTGAACAATCAGCAGGTGAACAATCAGCAGGTAAACAATCTGCAGGTGAACAATCAGCAGGTGAACGTTCAGCAGGTAAACAATCAGCAGGTGAACAACCAGCAGGTGAACAATCAGCAGGTGAACAATCAGCAGGTAAACATTCAGCAGGTGAACAATCAGCCGGTAAACAATCTGCAGGTGAACAATCAGCAGGTAAACAATCAGCAGGTAAACATTCAGCAGGTGAACAATCAGCCGGTAAACAATCAGCAGGTGAACACTCAGCAGGTGAACACTCAGCAGGTGAACAATCTGCAGGTGAACAATCAGCAGGTGAACAATCAGCAGGTAAACAATCAGCAGGTGAACACTCAGCAGGTGAACAATCTGCAGGTGAACAATCAGCAGGTGAACAATCAGCAGGTAAACATTCAGCAGGTGAACACTCAGCAGGTAAACAATCAACAGGTAAACATTCAGCAGGTGAACAATCAGCAGGTAAACAATCAGTAGGTGAACAATCAGCAGGTGAACAATCAGCAGGTGAACAATCAACAGGTAAACAATCAGTAGGTGAACAATCAGCAGGTGAACAATCAGCAGGTGAACAATCAGCAGGTGAACAATCTGCAGGTGAACAATCAGCAGGTAAACAATCTGCAGGTGAACAATCAGCAGGTAAACAATCAGCAGGTAAACATTCAGCAGGTGAACAATCAGCCGGTAAACAATCTGCAGGTGAACAATCAACAGGTAAACAATCAGCAGGTGAACACTCAGCAGGTGAACACTCAGCAGGTGAACAATCTGCAGGTGAACAATCAGCAGGTGAACAATCAGCAGGTAAACAATCAGCAGGTGAACACTCAGCAGGTGAACAATCTGCAGGTGAACAATCAGCAGGTGAACAATCAGCAGGTAAACATTCAGCAGGTGAACACTCAGCAGGTAAACAATCAACAGGTAAACATTCAGCAGGTGAACAATCAGCAGGTAAACAATCAGTAGGTGAACAATCAGCAGGTGAACAATCAGCAGGTGAACAATCAACAGGTAAACAATCAGTAGGTGAACAATCAGCAGGTGAACAATCAGCAGGTGAACAATCAGCAGGTGAACAATCTGCAGGTGAACAATCAGCAGGTGAACACTCAGCAGGTAAACATTCAGCAGGTGAACAATCAGCAGGTGAACAATCAGCAGGTGAACAATCAACAGGTGAACAATCAGCAGGTGAACAATCAACAGGTAAACAATCAGTAGGTGAACAATCAGCAGGTGAACAATCAGCAGGTGAACAATCAGCAGGTGAACAATCAGTAGGTAAACATTCAGCAGGTGAACATTCAGCAGGTGAACAATCAGCAGGTGAACAATCAGCAGGTAAACAATCAGCAGGTGAGCAATCATCAGGTGAACAATCTGCAGGTGAACAATCAGCAGGTAAACATTCAGCAGGTGAACACTCAGCAGGTAAACAATCAACAGGTGAACAATCAGCAGGTGAACAATCAACAGGTAAACAATCAGTAGGTGAACAATCTGCAGGTGAACAATCAGCAGGTGAACAATCTGCAGGTAAACAATCAGCAGGTGAACACTCAGCAGGTGAACAATCTGCAGGTGAACAATCAGCAGGTGAACAATCTGCAGGTGAACAATCAGCAGGTGAACACTCAGCAGGTAAACATTCAGCAGGTGAACAATCAGCAGGTGAACAATCAACAGGTGAACAATCAGCAGGTGAACAATCAGCAGGTGAACAATCAGCAGGTGAACAATCAGCAGGTAAACAATCAGCAGGTGAGCAATCATCAGGTGAACAATCTGCAGGTGAACAATCAGCAGGTGAACAATCAGCAGGTAAACAATCAGCAGGTGAACACTCAGCAGGTAAACAATCATCAGGTGAACAATCAGCAGGTGAACAATCTGCAGGTGAACAATCAGCAGGTGAACACTCAGCAGGTAAACATTCAGCAGGTGAACAATCAGCAGGTGAACAATCAACAGGTGAACAATCAGCAGGTGAACAATCAGCAGGTGAACAATCAGCAGGTAAACAATCAGCAGGTGAGCAATCATCAGGTGAACAATCTGCAGGTGAACAATCTGCAGGTGAACAATCAGCAGGTGAACAATCAGCAGGTGAACAATCAGCAGGTAAACAATCAGCAGGTGAGCAATCATCAGGTGAACAATCAGCAGGTGAACAATAAGCAGGTGAACAATAAGCAGGTGAACAATCTGCAGGTAAACATTCAGCGCCAGTTCTTTGCTGCTGACTCCAAAATCTGTGCCAATCAATTATTGACTAAATCTGTTTTGGATATTATTAAGTACACCTCTGTATATTCGGCATAGAGGGCTTTACACACAGTGTGTCATGTGTGGGGTTGTATACAGAGGGAATTACACACAATGTGATGTGTATATCCACATCGTGAGCACCTACACAGTTATAGATGTGCAATTGTAAATAAGTTTTGTATGTTGAAATGTAAGCACTTCCTTGTGGACTGGCACATTCCAAGGTCAGGGATTACATGCTGAGGGACACAGTAAACCTTGGAGCGGCTGCTGCTATGATGCAGTGGGGAAAGGCTAAAATCTAAGGTCTTTCTGCCAAACTACAATGGGGGTCTGTTATGTTGCTAGATACCCTTGTTGCCTTAGCGAGAATGTAATTCCTTTCCTTTCTAGTTCAGAAAATGTCTTTTTTTTTATTGCCACTAAATTGAAACTCTCCAGACTGAACTTCTGTTTAATTGTAGATAATTTATGAATAAGGTATATTTTTTTATCTAGAAGAAAATGCAAGGCAAAGTACTGGCATAGACAGAGGTTTGGCTGTCTGGCAGAAGGCAGAGAGTGGGGATAAAGGGATCCTTTTCACAATGTCAAGTGGTAATTAGTGCAGTTCTGCAGAGTTACAACCACAACTCATCACATTACACAGTAATGATCAGGACAAAGGAACTGAGGACTTTGTTGCTAAGTTTGCAGGTAACACAAAGATAGGTAGAGGGACAGGCAATGTTGAGGAAGTGGGGAGACTGCAGAAGGACTTGGTCAAGCTAGGAGAGTGGGCAAAGAAATGCCAGGTGGAATAAAATGTGTGAAAGCGTGAGGTTATTCACTTTGATATGAAGAATACAGGTAAAGGCTATTTTCTAAATGGGGAAAGGCTTCAAAAGTCTAAAACACAAAGGGACTTCGGGGTCCAGGTTTAGGATTCTCTTAAGGTTAACATGCAGGTTCAGTTCATTTAGGAAGGTAAATGCAATGTTGGGATTAATTTCAAGAGATCTAGAATACAAGAGCAGGGCGGCACGGTGGCACAGTGGTTAGCACTGCTGCCTCACAGTGCCTGTAGACCCGGGTTCAATTCCTGACTGTGTGGAGTTTGCACGTTCTCCCCGTGTCTGCGTGGGTTTCCTCCGGGTGCTCCGGTTTCCTCCCACAGTCACAAAGATGTGCGGGTCAGGTGAATTGGCCAAGCTAAATTGCCCCTAGTGTTAGGTAAGGGGTAAATGTAGGGGTATGGGTGGGTTGCGCTTCGGCGGGTCGGTGTGGACTTGTTGGGCCGAAGGGCCTGTTTCCACACTGTAAGTCTAATCTAATCTTAACTCAGAGTCATAGGGTCCTACACACAGAGACAGGCCCTTTGGCCCAAACTGGTCCATGCTGACCAAAATGTCCATCCATACTAACCCCATTTCCTTGCACATGGTCCATATCCTTCTAAACCTTTCCTATCCATGTATTTGTCCAAATGCCTTTTAAATGTTGTTAATGTACCCACCACAACGACGTCCACTGGCAGCTCATTCCATATGTGTATCATCCTCTGTGCAAAAAAAGTTGCCCCTCGGTTCCCTTTTATTCTTTCCCCTCTAACCTTAAACTGATATCCTCTCGTCCTCGATTCCCCAACCCTGGGAAAAAGACTGAGCGCATTAACCCTATCCATGCCTCTCATGATCTTATACACCTCTATGGGGAACACCCCCTCAGTCTTCTACGCTCTAAAGAAAAATGTCCTAGCTTGTCCAACCTCTCCCTATAACTCAGTCCCTTGAGTCCTGGCAAAATCCTTGTAAGTTTCTTTTGCACTCTTTCCAGTTTAATAACATCCTTCCTACAGTAAGGTGAAAAACTAAACACAATATTCCAATTGTGGCCTCATCAATGAATCTTTATAACGTTCTGGTTAGTACACATTTGGAATATTTTGAGCAGTTTTGGACCCAGTATTTAAGAAAGGATATGCTGGTGTTGGAGGGAGTCCACAGGGGTTTACAAGAATAATCCCAGGAATGTAGGGCTTATCATACATGGAGCGGTTGAGGACTCTGGGTCTGTACTTGATGGAATTTGTCAAGATGAGGGAAAGATCTGACTGAAGCTTACAGAATACTGTGAGGCCTAGATAGAGTGGACGTGGAGAAAGTGAGGATTGCAGACGCTGGAGATCAGAGTTGAGAGTGGAAAAGCACAGCAGGTCAGGCAGCATCTGAGGAGCAGAAGAATCGATGTTTCAGGCATAAGCCCTTCATCAGTGGATTTAGAGAAGATGTTTCCACAAGCAGGAGAGACTAGGACCCGAAGGCATAGCCTCAGAGTGAAAGGCTGACCCTTTAGAGTTGAGACAAGGAGGAATCTCTTCAGCCGGAGGGTGGGGAATATTTGGCAATCATTGGTGCAGGGCGAGGTGGGGGGCCAAATCACTGAGTGACTTTAAGACTGAGATTGATATGTTCCTGATTGGGAAGGGATCAAGGGTTACCAGGAGAAAGCAGGAGAATGGAGCTGAGAAACACATCAGCCATGATCGAATAGTGGAGCAGATTTGATGCGCAGAATGGCCTAATTGTGCTCCAAGATGTTACGATCTATAGTCAACATAAACTGCAGGCTGCCCTGAAGGAGTTTCCCCTGAAGAGCAGGTAGGAGTTTAGCTAAACATCAACATTGAAATGATGAGGGTTAATTGTCAGGAAAATGAATGTGTTGTAACCATGCAATTACAGATGGAGAAGGTCATTGACAATCTTAATTTAACCACCCGGTGAGAGCTCCCCTACAATTGTCAATTTTCAGCATGCAATTAACACTAAACCTTTTTGCCTCCACCAGTCCATCCATTATTAAATTGATTGTGCTATTTCTCACTGTCACACTGTGAAGTGAATCATGGAAATCCACCCTTACATGACGCTTCCCAATCTGAGTGGGAATCACGAGTTAGATATAAAAGAACTGCAGATATCAGAAATCAGAAACAAAATACTAGATATGACTAGTCATGACAGCACGTGCTGTTTAATATTTAATTATTCAGTCAACAAACCATATTCCACCTCAATGGGAGCAGCCACCATTGTACTGATTAGAGATTGTAAACCACTTTATCAGTCTTGTTTTGTGGAGTTCAGATTTGCAGGGACTTGTTTTACAACTGTGGAATTCTCTCTGATATTGATTTTTAAGATTTTACAACAAACCTTGTCCAGAATTGCAAAAGTTGTTTGTTCTAGACTTGAAAACAAAATGACTTATTCAGATTGCTAAAACTCTTCAAAAGGTAGTTCCTTTCTCATTCTTTGGAGTCCTGGAGATGTACAGCATGGAAACAGACCCTTTGATCCATGCTGACCAGATATCTGATATCCGAAATTAATCTAGTCCCATTTGCCAGCACTTGGCCCATATCCCTCTAAACCCTTCCTATTCATATACCCATCCAGATGCCTTTTAAATGCTGTCATTTTACTAGCCTCCGCTACTTCCTCTGGCAGCTCATTCCATACACGTACCACCCTCTGTGTGTAAAGGTTACCCCTGTAGGTCCTTTTTAAGATTTCCCCTCTCACCTTAAACCTATGCCCTCTAGTTTGGACTCCCCTACCCCTGGGAAAAAACCTTATCTATTTACCCTATCCATGCCCCTCGTGATTTTGCAAACCTCTATAAGATCACCCCCTCAGCCTCCAACACTCCAGGGAAAATAGCCACAGCCTATTCACCCTCTCTCTAGAGCTCAATTCCCTGATCAATAAAGGCAAGCATGCTATGAACTTTCTTGACCATGCCATCTACTTGAGTGGCCACCTTCAGGGAGCTATGGACAATGAATGTTAAAGGTTATCATAAAGGATACAAGAGTAGACCACTGAGAACCATAAGCAGAGTTGGTTCGGTTGCACAAATGGGAAATCCTGCTGAGCAAATTGACAAGAATTCTTTGAGAAGGTCAACAGCAGGACTGGATTTTCAAAGATGAGACATCGCTGGATCAGGAGATAGTATGAAGACAGAGGGTATGGCTGAGTGGGTCTTACTGCTGGATTGGAGAGGGGCAGCGCAATCTTGAGTGAGGTTTGGATTGTGGAGGGAGGAAGGTGGGAGAGTGCCCATAAAAACACTAGAAAAGAGAAACCTGGAGATGCAGCAGGAGTTAGCAGACAGTAGTGATGTCTCAGCGCAAGGTGAAAACCATTATGGATTAGTAACATCCAGTTGAAGTCACTTACCGCACACAGCATATCCTGGATGTAGGCAGCACATGTGGCGTACAGAGAGTAGTCAAAACTATCCACGATGCTGTAGAAGCGGTTCATGATTTCCTGGTCTTTGGTGGAATCACAGCAACCGAACTGACTGTACATGGTACAGAATGACAGGCCGTTCTGTGGCCGGAATGGGGGTTTAAAATCCAGGCACTGGGGGTGGCATTTCACCAGCAGCACAGGATACATCAGGGCAATAAAGAGGGCAAAGAGTTGGTCATGCCTATGTTGACTGTAGGCCATGCTTGACTCTGATTCCAGGCTGTGACACACTGCCACTCTCACAGACTGAAGACAGCTGACTGCAGCAGTGCAGAGAAAGGCTGCCCTGTGAAAATCTGAACTCTGTACTTTGCTCTGGTCATCGCTACCTCAGCCTCTCCCAGCACCTGCTGATATTGTCAGCTCGGATAATCTTTAAACTTTTGTTTTTCTCTGCTATCTGCGCTGCACGAAGTAAACACGACTCTTGCGACGACGGGAAAAATGTGCTCACTCCCAACATTTAAAATATAACTATCCCTAATTGCAGACCTCCGACAGAGCCCTCAGCAATGTGGACCCGCCTCCTTCCTGCTTCTGCAATGTCAGCAGACAATCCTCAGCTTGTTTACTTTGGAAATGACTCTCGATTCTCTCTGCAGACTCCTACAGGGCCTCAAGTTATTTGGATCAGACAAGTGTCTGGCTGCAAGGAGCTTTTTTTAATTTCAAAAATATACTTTATTCGTAAATATTCATAAAATAATTTGATACACTGTACATTTGGTGATGCCCTACATATGTCCACATTAACATACACAGTTTAGAATTTTCCTTTTTACATACAGGTCTGTGCATTTCTCGCTCCTACGCCCATAAATTGAGCTGAGGCATCAGCAGAGCCCAAATGACTGCATGGGCCCCCTGATCTTCTTTAGACAGGCAGATGTTACACGGTGGTCTTTCCCCACCGCGCCTTGGCAGCAGCTGCCCCAAGCTTCAACGCGTCCCTCAACACGTAGTCCTGGACCTTGGAATGTGCCAGTCTGCAACACTCAGTCGGGGTCAACTCCTTTAGCTGGAAGATCAACAGGTTTCAGACCACTCAGTCTTAACTTGAGCTGTGCACACACTAGGCCACAGAGGGAGTAGGTTATCCAGCCAGTGTTGCACAGGCAGCCACACTCCTTAGGATTGGACTGACTGCCCAAGTCAGTGATCAGGGAGGAGGAGGTCTGACTGAGAGTAATCCTGAGGGGAAGGGGACTGAAGAGGTGGAAGTTGGGGGGGGCAAACCTTGCTCCTTCCAGTTTCAGGGTTCAGCCAGCTTGAACAGCTGGAGGAGTAAATTCTCTGTGGCTCTGGGATACAGGAAGCTATTGATTTGCATGTGGGAGTAATTGGAATATTGTGATAATGGGAATAACAGGGACGAGGAGATAGGCAGACAGCTCACTGCAGCAAAGAGTGAGAATCCACAACGATTGTGGGGCCTTCTCTCAGTGGGAGGCTTCATGACATCTCCAGTGGGCAGGAGAGGAACTTACAGTGTGACGGGGTGAGGTGTGAGGGGGGATCATAGTTCATGTAGTCACCAACAGCACAGAGAGGAGTTTCGGTTTGTGTGTTACGAGCAGCGAAGTTTAAAAGCAAAAGCAGAAACAGTAGCAAAAGACTTTAGAGTGGGGAAGGGTTACCAAACTTGGATCAGGTCCTGGGCTGGATCATGAGCTGAAATATCAGGTTAACCAACTCAAAGCGGTGGTGGCCAGTGGGGAGCTCCAGCTGTGCTACAGACCCAGCTCCCTGTCCACCACACGCCTTTACTCCCAGGCTACCACACCCTGCTCTCTCACGTCACTCCCCATCTTCCCCACTCCCTCACTGTTCACATTGAGGTCCCCCTTTCCCTCCCACTGAGTGACCACTTCTCCCTCCCACTGAGTGACCCCTTCTCCCTCCCACTGAGTGACCCCTTCTCCCTCACACTGAATGACACCCTCTCCCTCACACTGAGGGCCCCCCTCTCCCTCACAGAGTGACCCCCTCTCCCTCCCACTGAGTGACCCCCCCTCACATTGTGTCCCTTCTACCGTCCACTGAGTGACCCCCCCTCTCCTTCACATTGTGTCCTTTCTACCGCCCACTGAGTGTCCCCCTCTCTCTCACACTGAGGGCCCTCCCCCCCTCACACTGAGTGTCCCCTCTACCTCCTGCTGAGGGTTTCCCTCTCCCTCATACTGAGTGACCCCTCTCCCTCCCACTGAGTGACCCCTCTCCCTCCCACTGAGTGACCCCCTCTTCCTCCCACTGAGTGTCCCCTCTCCCTCCCAGCGAGTGACCCCCTCTCCCTCCCACTGAGTGACCCCCTCTCCTTCCCACTGAGTGTCCCCTCTCCCTCCCACTGAGTGACCCCCTCTCCTTCCCACTGAGTGTCCCCTCTCCCTCCCACTGAGTGACCCCCTCTCCCTCCCACTGAGTGACCCCCTCTCCTTCCCACTGAGTGTCCCCTCTCCCTCCCACTGAGAGTCCCCTCTCCCTCCCACTGAGTGTCCCCTCTCCCTCCCACTGAGTGACCCCCTCTCCCTCCCACTGAGTGACCCCCTCTCCTTCCCACTGAGTGTCCCCTCTCCCTCCCACTGAGTGTCCCCTCTCCCTCCCACTGAGTGACCCCCTCTCCCTCCCACTGAGTGTCCCCTCTCCCTCCCACTGAGTGACCCCTCTCCCTCCCACTGAGTGTCCCCTCTCCCTCCCACTGAGTGACCCCCTCTCCCTCCCACTGAGTGTCCCCTCTCCCTCCCACTGAGTGACCCCCTCTCCTTCCCACTGAGTGTCCCCTCTCCCTCCCACTGAGTGACCCCCTCTCCTTCCCACTGAGTGTCCCCTCTCCCTCCCACTGAGTGACCCCCTCTCCTTCCCACTGAGTGTCCCCTCTCCCTCCCACTGAGTGACCCCCTCTCCCTCCCACTGAAGATCCCTTTACCTTACAGTTCACATTGTGAATCTTCACACCACTAAAGACGATGAGAGTGGGATGATGTGTGGGATGCACGGGAAGAAGGTGATTAAATTTGACCGATGAATGAGCAGCAGAAGGTGAGACGTGTACACATTAGGAAGGGACTGACCCGAACATTGCTGGAGTCAATGAGCTGGTGAGTTGTGTAACTCCAGTAATGGAGAGGGCTTGAAGCTAACGAGGTGGGTCATGTGACAGAAGACAGAGTGAATCAAAGACAAACAAGAAGGTTAATGCTGCACGGTAGGAATCTGGCTAACGGTCATACTCATGTAGACTAAAGGCATGGCACTGAAAAAGCACAGCCTGTCAGGCAGCGTCTGAGGAGCAGGAAAGTCAACGTTTTGGGAATAAACCCTTCATAAGGAATGTGGGGTGGAGGAGTGTGGAGAAGAGGTCCCAAAAGGACTGAGAGATAAATGGGAGCAGGGGATGGGACTGGAGCAAGGTAGCTGAGAATGCGAGAGGTAGATGAAGGTGGAGGGTGATGGTGATAGGTCAGAGTGGATGGTGGAGCAGATAGGTGGGAAGGACGAACACCACCTCTTCCACCTTGGGATTCTCCAAGCACATGGGATCAACGTTGATTTCACCAGATTCCACACACCCCCTCCCCCCACCTTATACCAGATCCAACCCTCCAAAGTCAGGTGAATTGGCCATTCTAAATTGTCCATAGTGTTAGGTGCATGAGTCAGAGGGAAATGGGTTTGGGTGGGTTACTCTTTGAAGGGTCGCTGTGGACTTGTTGGGCTGAAGGGCCTGTTTCCACACTGTAGGGAATCTAATCTAACCATTCAAACTTGGCACTGCCCTCTTGAACTGTCCTACCTGTCCATCTTCCTTCCCATCTATCCGCTTCACCCTCCACTCTGACCTTTCACCTTCACCCCCACCTCTATCTACCTATCGCATCCCCAGCTACCTTCCCCCCCACCCCCCCAGACCCACCCCCTTCCCAATAATTTCTCAGCCCTCTTGGGAACCACGCCACCCCTCATTCCTGATGAAGAGCGTGTGCCCGAAACGTCGATTCTCCTGCTCCTTGGAGGCTGCCTGACCGGTTGTGCTTTTCCAGCACCACACTCTCGACGGCATTTACTCTGGCTGGGTATGCGTGGGCTGAGAAGTGCATTTTGATTCCTGGTGTTAATATCTTTAATGACTGAACACCATAGTGATCAAATTGCAAAATAAAAATCAAGGCAGCTTTCTCTTTGGAATCTGACTGTATCCATCAGCTGGGATTATAACATTGAAGATGCTTGCAAATGTATCCGCCCCATCCTTTGCACCTCCATCATTGAGACAAGGGATACATATGCAAACCTTTTGTGCTCTGTGTTATCTATCAGGATCATAGCTGCATATGGCAGGACTGCAGAGCTTAGATTGGATCTGTTGGTCGTGGAATCGCTTAGCTCTGTCAATCACTTGTTGCTGATACTGTTTGGCATGCAGGTAGTCCTGTTTGGTGGCTTCTCCAGGTTGGGACCTCATCTTCAGGTATGCCTGGTGTTGCTCCTGACATGCCCTCCTCCACTCTCCATTGTACCAGGGTTGATCCCTTGGCTTGATGGTAATGCTGGAATGAGGGATGCCTCAGGCCATGTGGGTTGACTATGACTGAGCTGAGAGTAAAAAGTGAGGTCTGCAGATGCTGGAGATCAGAGCTGAAAATGTGTTGCTGGTTAAAGGGCAGCAGGTCAGGCAGCATCTAAGGAACAGGAAATTTGACGTTTCGGGCTAAAGCCCTTCATCAGGAATGAGGAAAGTATGTCCAGTAGGCTAAGATAAAAGTTAGGGAGGAGGGACTTTGGGGAGGGGCGATGGAGATGTGATAGGTGGAAGGAGGTCAAGGTGAGGGTGATAGGCCAGAGTGGGGTGGGGGCGGAGAGGTCAGGAAGAAAATTGCAGGTTAGGAAGAGCTTCTGTCCAGAGGAGATGACTGGGGGGTGCAGTGAGAGAGAGACTCACTGAAATCCTTGTAAAGGGAGGAAGAGAGCTTCTTCAAGGAAGGCATCCTTGCAAGAGGATTCGCAGTAGGTTAAAATCTTCGAGTAAAAAGTGAGGTCTGCAGATGCTGGAGATCACAGCTGAAAATGTGTTGCTGGTTAAAGGGCAGCAGGTCAGGCAGCATCCAAGGAACAGGAAATTTGACGTTTCGGGCTAAAGCCCTTCATCAGGAATGAGGAAAGTGTGTCCAGCAGGCTAAGATAAAAATTAGGGAGGAGGGACTTTGGGGAGGGGCGATGGAGATGTGATAGGTGGGAGGAGGTCATGGTGAGGGTGATAGGCCAGAGTGGAGTGGGGGCGGAGAGGTCAGGAAGAAGATTGCTACTAGTGCTAAATTGCTACTGCTACTAGTGTCCAGCATCTCATCAGGTGGGAGACGTCAATGCCCATCACCAGAGTGGTTCAGTAGCACCATCACAGATCAACGTGGCTGAATCCTGAATGTCAGAGCTGCTAATCTGGGTGTGTAACTGATGGTGAGGGAACAAACAAGAGGGAAAAAAAACCTCTTCAATCATCCTCTCAGAACTACCTGCAGCAGATGCCTCTGCCTCTGACAATAGTAAAAGAGGAAGCCCAGCCTTGAATTGCTAGATGTGTTTAAATGCTTCATTCAGCACAGGGATAGTCTCACGCAACAGTGTAGAGGGAATCTGCCAAATGTGACAGAGACAGGTTCAACTGAGGAATTCAAAGGGGCATTGCATGATCATTGCGCTAGGAATGATTTGCTAGAACATGGGGAAAAGGCAGGGGATTGATGCTAGGTAATAGTGATTGTTTAAAGAGATGGTTCAGACATGATGGGCTGAATAGCCTCTTTCTGTACTGGGGCTGAAAATGTGTTGCTGGAAAAGCGCAGCAGGTCAGGCAGCATCCAAGGAGCAGGAAATTCGACATTTCGGGCATAAGCCCTTCTTCAGGAATGAAACGTTCTTATGCCCGAAACGTCAATTCTCCTGCTCCTTGGATGCTGCCTGACCTGCTGCGCTTTTCCAGCAAGACCTTTTCAGCTCTGATCTCCAGCATCTGCAGTCCTCACTATCTCCTCTTTCTGCACTGGAACAACTTTGTGATTTCTTAACTGCAACTTTGGGATTTCAGTCCAAAGATGTACAGATTGGGCTGACTGGCTGTGCTAAATTGCCCATAGTGTTCAGGGATGTGTAGATTGGCTGCATTAGCCATGGGAAATGTAGAGTTTTGGGGACAGTGTTAGGGAATGGGTCCTGGTGCAGTGCTTTGCAGAGGGTCGGCGTGGGCGTGTTGGGCCGAATGGTCTGCTTCCACACTGTATGGAATCTATAGATTCTATTGTAATGTGACGATGAGACTGGGACTGCACAAGGACTGTGTGGTGAACACTTTTTCTATTGTCAGAGGCAGAGGTATCTGCTACAGGTAGTTCTGTGAGGATGATGTGAAGAGGTTCTTCCCTCTTGTTTATTCCCTCACCATCAGTTACATCTGACATTCAGGATTCAGCTACCTTGGTCTGTGATGGTGCTACTGAATCACATTGGGTGATGGGCATTGACTTTCTCCACCCAGAGTCCACCCGGTGCCCTTGTCACCTTCAGTACTTCTTCCAAGTGTTGTTCAACGCAGAGAAGCACAGCATCATCAGCTGAGGGAGGTCAGTACGTGGTAATCAGTTGGTGCTTTCCTCACCGGGGTACGACCTGATGGTAGAAGGCTTCATGGGATCCAACGTCAATGTTGAGAACTCTTGGAGAAAATTCCTCCAGGAAGTGTATCACTTTATCACCACCTCTGGTGCCTTCTCTCTGACAGAACAGTGGGCAGGGAGAGAGATGTCAGGAAAGGTATGTTTCTGTCAGAATGACTATGTCAGATGACAGCTGAAAATGTGTTGCTGGAAAAGCACAGGCAGGTCAGGAGAATCGACGTTTCGGGCATAAGCCCTTCTTCAGGAATCTTCCTATGTCAGGTGATAGCAGATGACGTTGATGAGGAGATCAATGCGGATGTGTGTGCCATCGTCATTGAGTGAGGGCACTTAGGAGACAACCGCATTACTGTATATATTCGTGTGTAAGGCGAAATTTAAAGACTGTATTTTAAATCTGAAATTAGGGGGTT
Organism: Hemiscyllium ocellatum; assembly: GCF_020745735.1. Lineage (NCBI taxonomy): Eukaryota > Metazoa > Chordata > Chondrichthyes > Orectolobiformes > Hemiscylliidae > Hemiscyllium > Hemiscyllium ocellatum. Next base: position 113,221,491 of record NC_083408.1, read on the forward strand.
CGACGTATACACCAGGTATTATTTTTGAGGGGATGAATAGATAAAATGATAAATTTTCTTTCCCGGCAGCTCCTGGTCCCTGATTCTGGTATGTTCATTGTAATATGTTTGGGCCATGGTAAACTGCGGGTATACTGGCATACCATTACAGTAATTCCGAAAACCTGGAGCAGAGTGTGATAGCTGGGGGAACTGGAAGACATGGAACAAAGTGGTATGGCCAGCAAACCGTAATACCTGGAACGGAGTGCAGCAGGCAGGCACACTGACTCATAAATGTTGATCTGTAACTGATAAGAACTAGGGTCGACTTATACATGAGATAGGTAGAAAATGCAATATTTTTGGCCAAAGTAAGGGGTCGACTTATATGTGAGGTCAACCTACACAGGATGTGGAAAATGGGACACGTACAAGCTGGATGAGCTGTTCCCCAGCAGTCTGCCACCAATATCCTCAGACTTATACAATAGGAGAAGGTTAAATAGAGTGGCAGCAGATAGGATGCAGAGTGGGGGAAAAGAGTGCAGGAAACTAAAATGGAAATGAAAGGTGGAAAAGTACAGAGCAAAATTGGAAGGTAGAGGAAATAAGGGCTAGCAGTAAAAACATTTGAGTTACGTGAAAATACATAAAAAAAACCTCAAAAGGTCATGTAAAAAGATTATACCTAAATGTAAGAAGCAGGTCATAGAGTCATAGAGATGTACAGCATGGAAACAGACCCTTCGGTCCAACCCGTCCATGCCGACCAGATATCCCAACCCAATCTATTACCACCTGCCAGCACCCGGCCCATATCCCTCCAAACCCTTCCTATTCATATACCCATCCAAATGCCTCCTAAATGTTGCAATTGTACCAACCTCCACCACTTCCTCTAGCAGCTCATTCCACACACACACCACCCTCTGCGTGAAAAAGGTGCCCCTCGGGTTGCTTTTATATCATTCCCCTCTCACCTTAAAACTATGGCCTCTAGTTTTGGACTCCCCCACTCCAGGCAAAAAAGACTTTGTCTATTTACCCTATTTATGTGCCTCATGGTTTTATAAACCTCTGTAAGGTGACCCCTCAGCCTCCGACGCTCCAGGGAATACAGCCCCAGCCTGTTCAGCCTCTCCCTATAGGTCAAACCCTCCAACCCTGGCAACATCCTCGTAAATCTTTTCTGAACCCTTTCAAGTTTCATAACATCTTTCCGATTGGAAGGAGACCAGAATTGCATGCAATATTCCAACAGTAGCCTAACCAATGTCCTGTACAGCCACAACATGACCTCCCAACTCCTGGACTCAATACTCTGACTAATAAAGGAAAGCATACCAAGCACCTTCTTCACGATCCTATCCACTGGCTATTCCACTTTCAAGGAGCTATGAACCTGCACTCCAAGGTCTCTTTGTTCAGCAACATTCCCTAGGACCTTACCATTAAGTGTATAAGTCCTGGTAAGATTTGCTTTCCCAAAATGCAGCACCTCACATTTATCTAAATTAAACGCCATCTGCTACTTCTCAGCCCATTGGCCCATCTGATCAAGATCCTGTTGTAATCATTGTCCACTACACCTCCAATTTTGGTGTCATCTGCAAACTTACTAACTGTACCTTTATGGCTCACATCCAAAACATTTATATAAATGATGAAAAATAGTCGACCCAGCACCGATCCTTGTGGCACTCCAGAGGGTTCCCCCACTGACAGCTCAGTCACCTGCCCTGCCTTATTTCCCAAGATAAGGTGATCATCCCTTTTGTATTTCTCAGTTCCACCCAAATAACTTCCCTGGATGTTTTTTTGGGAGTATTTTCCCTCAACACATGCTATCCCTTATCAAAAACAACACTCCCCCTCCTCTCTTGCCTCCCTTTCTTTTCTCCCTGTAGCATTTGTATCCTGGAACATTAAGCTGCCAGTCCTGTCCATCCCATGTTTTTGTAATTGCTATGATATCCCAGTCCAATGTTCCTAACCATACCCTGAGTTCATCTACCTTACCTGCTAAGCCTCTTGCATTGAAATAAATGCAGTTTAATTTGTCAGTCCTACCTTGTTCTCTGCTTTGTCTCTGCCTGCCCTGACTGTTTAACTCACTTCTGTTCTCAACTGTACCAGGCTTGGATTGATCTCTTTCTTCACTATCTCCCTGGGTCCCACACCCCCACCTTACTAGTTTAAATCCTCCCGAGCAGCTCTAGCAAATCTCCCTGCCAGTATATTAGTCCCCTTCCAATATAGGTGCAATCTGTCCTTCCTGTACAGGTCACTTCTACCCCAAAAGAGATCCAGGTGATGAGGAAACATCTCTTTACCCAGAATTCTCTGCCTCAGAGAGCAGTTGAAGCCAAAACATTGAATATTTTCAGGAAGGAGTTAGAGATTGTTCTTAGGGTTAAAGGGACCAAAGGGCTTGGGGGAGAAATCAAGAACAGTGGTCCAAGTAGGATGATCAGCCAGAGTCATACAGCATAGAAACAGACCCTTTGATCCAACCAGCCCATGCTGACCAGACTCCCCATATCCTGCCAAACCTTTCCTATTCCTGTTCTAATCCAAATGTAGTTTGAATCTAGTAACTGTATTTGCATCCACCATTTCCTCAGGGAGGTCATTCAACACACGAACCACTCTCTGTGTAAAATGGTTACCACTCATGTCATTGATTTGTAGAGATGTATAGCACAGAAACAGACTGTTGGTCCAACTTGTCCATGCCTACCAGATATTCAAAATTAATCTAGTCCCATTTGCCAGCACTCGGTCCATATCCCTCTGAAGCCCGTTCTTATTCATACATTACAGATTGGAAGTAGTCACTTGCACTGAAGAGCAGATTGTTATTGGTCTGGTATCAAGGATTGTTTAAGGCCCAAGCATTACCCCATGGTAGTGTTTCCCTCCTTCCCTCCTCTTCTAACCAAAAAAAAGAGGCAAGGTCAAGAGAGATGCTGCGAAATTTGTTGGTAGCAGAGTAAATTGAATGATCCAGGGCTGAGCAGGAGAGAACAGACAGCAGCCTGGGAAGGTAAGTGATTATAAACACGTACCTCATGAATTTTGGGTCTGCACATTGTGATGGGAGCTGAGCGGAGAGCAGTTTGCGAAGGTGAAAGAGATTGAGGAGAAAATGAAAAGTAGTCACAGGAGAGCTGTGATTTGATTGGCTAATAAGAGGTCTGCTAAATTTGAACCTGTGTTAAATTGAATCTTGTTAATTTGTTGGTTACAACTTGCATAAGCAGAGATGAAAAAAAGTTGAAAATTAAAAATGCCAAATTCAAAACAAATGAAATAAAGTAAGGGTGAAGGGTCAGGTGATGTGTTGTTTCTGTGGGATAGGGGAGCTGGTGGACCCCATTATGGTTCTCAGTGACCATGGCTGTAATAGGTGTTGGTTACTGGAAGAACTCCGGCTCAGAGTTGATGAGCTGGAGTCTGAGCTTCAGACATTGCAACACATCAGGGAGGGGCAGAGTTACCTGGACGCTGTGTTTCAGGAGGCAGTCACACCCCTTAGACTAATTAACTTGAATTTGGCCAGTGGTCAGGAATAGCAGGGTATGGTTGTGAGTGAGGTAGGTGGAGGGATCCAGGAGGTTGAGTTGCAGGACCTCAACCCCTGTCCATGTCCAACAGGTTCCAGAGTTTGGCTCCCTATGGACAGGAATAGGGACTGCAGGGAAGATGAGCTGACTGACCACAGTACTGTGGTGCAGGGAGCCATTCCACGGTGGGGGGGAGTAGAGAAGAGAAGTGTTGGTGGAACTGGGGATAGTAGAGTTAGGGGCACAGGCACTGTTTTCTGTCAGAGTCCAGAAGGTTGTATTGCCTGCCTCAGGATACCTCATCTGGGCTGCAGAGGAACTTGGACTGGGAGGGTAAAGATCCAGTCCTCATGGTCCACATAGGTGCCAATGATATAGATAAAACTAGGGCAGAGGCTTTGCTAAGGGAGCATGAATAGCGAGGAGCTAAATTAAAAAGCAGAACCAAAAAGGGAATAATCTCTGGATGACTACCTGAGCCATGAGCTAATTGGCACAGGGTCAGTAAGGTTTAGCAGGTAAATGCATGGCTCAGAGATTGGTGTTGGAGAAATGGGTTTGAATTCATGGGACGTTGGCACCAGTACTGGGGAAGAAGGGATCAGTTCCGATGTGACGGTATTCATTTGAACCGTGTTGGGACCAGAGTCCCAACATAACCAGGGCTGTAGGCTGGGCTTTAAACTAAATTGGGGTTGGGTTGTTTGGCGCGATGGGTGATAGTATTGAAGTCTTATGTGCACTTTTGGGCCCCATATCTCAGGAAGAATGTTCTGGGCCTGGAGTATGTTCAGAGGAGGTTCACGCGAATGGCCCCAGGAATGAAAAGCTTAACATATGAGGAACATTTAAGGACTCTGGGACCATACTCAGATTAGAAGAATGAGGGGATATCGTGGGCAAACAGGATTAAGGAGAATCCCAAGGCTTTTTATACATCGATAAAACACAAGAGTGTGGACAGGGACAGGGTTGGCCCACTCAACGACAAAGAGGGAATGTGTGTGTGGACCCAGGAGAGGTAGGTGAGGGTTAAACAAATACTTTGTGTCAATATTCACCAAAGAGAAGGAATTGGTAGAGGATAGTCTCGGGGAATGTAGTGTTGAATTTCTAACCCAAGTTGCTATTACAAAGGAAGAGGTGTTGTGTGTCTTATAAAGTATTAAGGTTGATAGGTCCCCTGGTCATGATGGGATGGATCCAAGAATATTGAGGAAGGCAAGAGTACAAATTGCTGAAGCATTGACAGACATCTTTGTCTCCTCCAATCTTCACCCGAGGACTGCCATTATCCCTATCAATGTGCATCCTAAAGCCCACAGTATCATGGTCACTGATCCCAAAAAGCTCCCCCACTGGAACTTCACTCACCTGGCCTGCCTCGTTTCCCAAAACCAGGTCCAGCGTAACCCTTTCCCTGGTTAGGGTATTTACATACGGCTTATGCTCGAAACGTCGAATTCTCTATTCCTGAGATGCTGCCTGACCTGCTGTGCTTTGACCAGCAACACATTTGCAGCTATTTACATACTGTGTCAAGACACACTCCCAAATGGTCCTTACAAATTCTTACCCATCCAAGCACCGAGCACATAGTAAGTCCCAATCAATATGTGGGAAGTTAAAATCACACACCACGAAAACTATGGTTAACAAAAGAAATTAAGAATAGTATTAGATCCAAACAGTAGTCATATCAAGTTGCTCAAAAAAGTAACAACCCTAACCATGGCCTCAATCCTAACATGAAAGCTAACATGAACCCACACCCTAACCCAAACACTCACGCTAACCTCAACCATAACCCTAACCCTAACCCTAACCCAAACACTAACCTCAGCCATAACCCTAATCCTAAACCTAACTCTAATCCAAGCCCAAACTCGAGCCCTAAACCTAAAGATAACCCTAACCCAAGCCCAACCCTAATCCTAACCCTAATACTATCCCTAATCCTAATCCTAACCCTAACCCTATCCCTATCCCTAACCCTAACCCTAACTCTAACCCTAACCCTAGCCCTAACCCTAGCCCTAACCCTAACCCTAGCCCTAATCCTAGCCTTAAACTTAACTCTAACCATAACCCTAACCCTATCCCTAAACCTAACCCTAACCCTAACACTAAACCTAACCCTAACCCTAACCTGAGCCCTAGCTCGAGCCCTAAACCTACCCCTAAACCTAACCAAGAATTCTGCAAAAGAAAACTGAGAGATTGATTAAGAAGTGAAAGACAGGACACAAAAGTAAATTTGCAAGGAAAATAGTGACAACACTATGGCTTTAAGAGGTGTATTTTTTTTTAATGATGAGTAGTTGAGACAGAGGCACTGAGCTGTCTATTCTATGCAAATCTAGTAAACAGAATGTGAGGCCTTGGGGTTTGTTTTAATTTGGAACAATAGAAGCATCCTGAATGGGTGATGTCATGCTCCTACAGAATCAGGTTTAGTTTAGTTTTCAGCAGTAGCTGGAGTCTTGAAGCTGGGTGTGGAAGCTCTTCTGCTTCTCTGTCCCAGCTAAAACCTGGACTTCTCTTCCTGTTGCTAGAAAAACAATCTATTTCACTTGATTGTACCTTTGCCAAGGGTGTGTTTTTGGGATGTTACTATATTGGAACAGTTATTGTTTCATAGCTAAATCATCTATTATTCTGTTAAGTTTTCCAATAGTGTTATTATTCCAATTCATATTTCTTTGTTTGTATTTTAGCTATTGTGTAAGAATAAAGTGTGTTTTGCTTCAAGCCTGGTAGTCTGACCAAATGAATTGCATCAGAACACAACACTTACTTGCCTTTAAAAGTAAGGAAAAGTTAGGGTCGAGGCTATCTTCCTAATATATTTTAACAGGGATTGGTCAGGTCTATAACAAAATGGAAGCAGATGGGAAGAACATCTGTGCTGTATGTAAACAAACAAAATAATCAATGAGGGGCCCTGCCATCTGAAATGGGCTAATTGACAAAGTGGCAGAACACCTAATTTTTTTTTACTTACTTCATAGAATTCCTACAGTGTTAAAACAAACCAATCAGGCCATCAAGTCCAAACCGACCCTCCAAAGTGTACCCCATCCTATCCTATAAGCCTGCATTTCCCTTGGCTAATCCAGCTAACTTGCACATCCCTGGACACTAAGGGCAATTTAGCATGACCAATCCACCCTGAATTGCACATCTTTGGGAGCAAGCCAGAGCATCCAGAAGAAACCCACAGGGACACGGGGAGAATGTGCGAACTCCACACGGACAGTTGCCTGAGGCTGGGATCGAACCCAGGTCCCGAGTGCTGTGAGGCAGCAGTGCTAACCACTGAGCCATCGTAGCGCCCCAGGCTTCTCAGAGAAAGACACGAGGAAGTTTCCCGACATGCTTGGGCAGGAAGGATCTTTTAGGAAACACTAATTGAAGGAAATTTTATCTAAAAAAAGTAGTGTTGGAGAAATTAACTGAACTGAAAGCTGATAGATCTTCTGGGCTTATTAATCTCCATCCCTGGGCACTAATGGAAGTGGCCATGGAAATAATGGATTGGTTGATTGTCAGCTTTTAACATTCTGTCGAGTCTGGAGGGAGAAAACTGGGAATTACAGATCTGTTAGCTGACCATAAAGAGTGAGGAAAATGCTGGAAAACTGGGAATTACAGGTCTGTTAGCTGACCATCAGGAGTAGGGAAAATGCTGGAGTGGTAATATACATTTAAAACTTATTAAACAAAGTTAACATGGATTAATGAATGGGAAATTATGCTTTACAAACCAGTGGAGTTTTTTGAGGATATAACTAATAGAATAGATGAGGGAAGATCAATTGACGTGGTGTATTTGTACCTGCAGAAAGCTTTTGATAAAGTCCCATTTAAGAGGCTTATCGAGGTTCATAAAATAATGAAGGTTACAGATAAAGTTAATGGCAGTTGTCTTTTCCCGAGGGTGGGGGATTTCAAGATTAGGGGGCCCATTTTTAAAGTGAGAGGAGAGAGATTTTAAAAAGACATAAGGAGCAAATTTTTTTTACACAGAGGATGGTTCGTGTGTGGAATGAACTTCCAGAGGAAGTGATGGATGCAGACACATTTGCAACATTTAAAAGACATTTAGGTAGTGCCCATGAATTGGAAAGGTTTGGAGGGATATGGGCCAGGAGCAGGAAGGTGGGACTAGTTTAGTTTGGGATTATGTTCAGCATAGACTGGTTGGACTGAAGGGTATGGTTCTGTGCTGTATGGCTCTACCTTCAACTCCACTCTCAAGGAGCAATGAACATGCACTCCAAGGTCTTTATGTTCAGCAACATTTCCTCAGACCTTGCCATTAAGTGTATAAGTCCTGCTAAGATTTGCTTTCCCAAAATGTAGCACCTCGCATTTATCTGAATTAAACACCATCTGCCACTTCTCAGCCCTTTGGCCCATCTGGTCAAGATCCTGTTGTAATCTGAGGTAACCCTCTTCGCTGTCCACTACTCCTCCAATTTTGGTGTCATCTGCAAACTTACTAACTGTACCTCTTATGCTCACATCCAAATCATTTATATAAATGATGAAAAGTAGAGGACCCAGTACTGATCCTTGTGACACTCCACTGGTCACAGGCCTCCAGTCTGACAAACAACCCTCCACCACCACCCTCTGCCTTCTACCTTTGAGCCAGTTCTGTATCCAAATGGCTAGTTTTCCCTATATTCCATGAGATCTAACCTTGCTAATCAGTCTCCCATGGGGAACCTTGTTGGATCTAGGACATTGGTTAGGCCACTGTTGGAATATGGTGTGCAATTCTGGTCTCCTTCCTTTTGGAAAGGTGTTGTGAAACTTGAAAGGGTTCAAAAAAGATTTACAAAGATGTTGCCAGGGTTGGAGGATTTGAGCTATAGGGAATAAGTTAGGGCTGTTTTTCCTGGAGCATCAGAGGCTAAGGGGTGACCTTATAGAGGTTTACAAAATTATGAGGGGCATGGATAGGGTAAGTAGACAAGGTCTTTTCCCTGGGGTGGGGGAGTCGAAAACTAGAGGGCAAAGATTTAGGGTGAGAGGGGACAGATATAAAAGTGATCTAAGGGACAACTTTTTCACAGAAAGGGTGGTGTGTGTATGGAATGAGCTGCCAGAGGAAGTGGTAGAGGCTGGTACAGTTGCAACATTTAAAAGGCATCTAAATGGGCATATGAATAGGAAGGGTTTAGAGGGATATGGGCCAAGTGCTGGCAGGTGGGACTAGATTGGGTTCGGATATCTGGTTGGCATGGACAGGTTGGACCGAAGGGTCTTTTTCCGTGTTTTATATCTCTGTGACTCTATGACTCCATAAGTGGTTATTCTGTAAAGTCAAAGAATACAGGATTGCTGGAAATACACTGGCATGGATTGAGAATTGGTTAGCAGAGAGGGAATAAACAGTAAGAGCAAATGAGTCACCTTTCAAGTAGAAACCAGGTGCAAGTGGGGTAATGCAGGGATCAGTACTTGGGCCCCAATCATTCACATCAGGAATCACCGATTTGCCTGAAGGAATTAAATGAAATATTTCCAAGTTTGCTGACAACATAAAATGAGGGAGAACTGTGATTGATAAGGATGATGTAATAAAACTTCAGGGTGATTTAGACAAGTTAAGTAAGTGGATAATAATTGGCCGATACAGTGTAAATGTAAGGGACGTGTCATTGTTCACGCAGATAGGAAAGGCAGAGTTTTAAGGTGGAGATGAAATTACTTTCTTTTGCTCAGATAGTTATTATCGTGTGGGATGCTCATCAAAGAGCTGGAGACTGGGTCATTGAATGTATATGGCAGAGTGAGTCAGTGTGTGACTTCAATATGCACACAGGAGAAAGTGAGGGCTGCAGATGCTGGAGACCAGAGTTGAAAGACGTGGTGCTGGAAAAACACAGCAGGCCAGGCAGCATCCGAGGAGCAGGAGAATCGATGTTTCGGGCATAAACCCTTCTTTAGGAATTCTTGAAGAATGGCTTATGCCCGAAACGTCGATTCTCCTGCTCCCCGGATGCTGCTTAGCCTGCTGTGTTTTTCCAGCACCACATTCTTCAGTATGCACATAGACAGGGTAAACTAATCGAACGTTAAAGCTGTGGAGGAGGAGTTTCTGGAATGTGTTAGGTGTGGGTTTTTTGATCTGCATATTGGAGAGCTGACTGGAGAGCAGGCTAATTTTGTTCTCATAAAATGTAATTAATAAGGAAGAATTAATAACGTCTTTTTTTCAAAAGGGCCACAATATGATAGAATTTACATAATTTTTGAAAATGAAGTACTCCAATCCAAAGCAAGAATGTTAATTTTGAATAAGGGAAATTATGAAGGTATGATTCACAAATTAGTTAAGAAAGATTGAGAAAATACATTAAAAAGGCATGACTGTACATAGGCAACAGATAGTCTTTAACAAAGGTTATTGCAGAACTTATAGCAATTATACATTATTCAAGGGGCGAAAACAGCCAACAAAAGTGACTTGTGATTAACTAAAGAAGTTAAGATTTGCACAAGATTATAGGATAAAGCTTACAAAATTGCTAGTAGATTGGGAAATCTAAGGATTGAGAGTTTTTAGAATACAACAAAGAGGGGACCAAAAATTGGGAAGGAACGGGAGAATAGAGTTTGAATGCAGTCTGACAAAAATACACATAGTAATGGATTGTAAAAGCTTCCTTCAGTACTTAAAAAGGAAATGTTTGGCTAAGCTGAATGCGCTGAAAATGTGTTGTTGGAAAAACGCAGCAGGTCAGGCAGCATCCAAGGAGCAGGAGAATCGGCGTTTCGGGCATGAGCCCTTCTTCAGGAATGAGGAGAGTGCGCCAAGCTGGCTAAGATAAAAGGTAGGCAGGAGGGACTTGGGGGAGGGCAGGTCCTTGGACTCCTCCATCGCCAGACCATAGCAACACGACGGCTGGAGGAAGAGCGCCTCATCTTCTGCCTAGGAACCCTCCAACCACAAGGGATGAACTCAGGTTGCTCCAGTTTCCTAATTTCCCCTCCCCCCACCTTGTCTAAGTCCCAACCCCCGAAATCAGCACCACCTTCCTAACCTGCAATCTTCTTCCTAATCTCTCTGCCCCCACCCCACTCCGGCCTATCACCCTCCCCTTAACCTCCTTCCACCTATTGTATTTCCAACACCCCTCCCCCAAGTCCCTCCTCCCTACCTTTTATCTTAGCCTGCTTGGCACACTCTCCTCACTCCTGAAGAAGGACTCATGCCCGAAACTTCGATTCTCCTGCTCTTTGGATGCTAACTGACCTGCTGCGCTTTTCCAGCAACACATTTTCAGCTCTGATCTCCAGCATCTGCAGTCCTCACTTTCTCCTAAGCCGAATGTGGGTCCATTATAGGTTATTTAAGGAGGATTTATAATGGGGGAATAGAGAAATGGCAGAGAAGTTTAATGATTACTTTATGTCCGTTTTCACTGATGAAGGTACAAGAAATCTCCTGGACCTAGTGCCTAGGGAGAAGAAAGTTGAAGGAAACTAGATGGCACAGGTGAGAAGAGGAAGAGTTAAAAGAGACCTGAGGGGCAACTTTTCATGCAGAGGGTGGTGGTGTATATGGAATGAGCTGCCAGAGGAAGTTGTAGAGGCTGGTACAATTACAGCATTTAAAAGGCATCTGAATGGGTAAATGAACAGGAAGGGTTTAGGGGAATATGTGCCAAGTGCTGGCAAATGGGACTAGATTAATTTAAGATATCTGGTCGGCATGGACAAGTTGGACCAAAGAGTCTGTTTCCGAGCTGTACATCTCTATGACTCTAAGAGTCTATGAGGTTGTACCAGAGAAATTAATGGACCTGGAAAATGTTACATCCCCAGGAGCTGATATTCTACATCCCAGAGTGTTGAAGGAAGTGACTACAGAGTTAATCAATGCATTCGTGATTATCTTTCAGTATCCTAAAGATTCTGGAATGATTCTTACAGATCCACTATTTAAGAAACAAGAGAGTGTGAAAATGGGTTAAATACTTATATCAGTTGTAGGGAAAATACTGGAATCTATTTTAAAAAATGTGATAAATAATATTGTGATAAATAAATCATTATTATTGGATAATAATGATCTGACTGGACATTTTCAGCATGGATTTGTGAATGGGAAATTGTATTTGAGGAATTTGGGGATTTTTTTAACTAACAAAATTGTTGATATATGTAATTTACTTGGATTTTCAGACTTTTAACAAAATCCCTCACAGGAAACTAATTAGAAATATAACAACACCTGGGATAATAGGGAAGTAATGTACTATATAGATGGATGATAGACGGAAAACAGAGAGTAAAAATAAATGAATCGTTCTCAAAGTGGCAGAATATAACTAGTGAATACCACAAGGATTCCATCTGTTCACTATATTTCCCAATAGTTTGGAGGAGAGGACAAAATACAGCATTCCCACATTTGCAGAGGACACAAAGCAAAGTGGAAACGTGTGTCATGAGGAAGCTGTAAAGTGGCTTCAGGAAGATTTTAGATTAGATTACTTACAGTGTGGAAACAGGTCCTTTGGCCCAACCAGTCCACATTGACCCTCTGAAGAGTAACCCACCCAGACCCATTCCCCTCTGACTAATACGCCTAACACTGTGGGCAATTTAGCATGGCCAATTCACCTGACCTGCACATCTTTGGACAGGGAGAACATGCAAACTCCACACAGCCAGTTGCCTGAGGCAGGAATTGAACCCAGGTCTTTGGCGGTGTGAGGCAGCAGTGCTAACCATTGTGCCACCATGCCACCCTAGACCAGCTTAGTGAACAAGAACATGGCTGAATGAGTATAATATGGGAAATGTGAAGATCAGATGTGCAGTGTACTTTTTAAATGGCAAAATAGTAGAAGGAGTGGATGTACAAAGGGACCCGAACAATTTAGTTGATAACTCACTGAAGACTAACATGCAGGTTCAGTTAACTATAAGGAAGGCTAATGGAATGTTAGCTTTTATCACAAGAGGATTTGAGTACAGGAGCAGTGAATAGTAAGAGTTCTACAGGAGCTTAGTTACAGCGTACCTTGAGTGCAGTGTGCAGTTTTGGTCTCCTTATCTCAGGAAACATATCGTTACCACAGCAGGAGTGCAGTCAGGTTTCGTTGGTTCCTGGTCCTGGTTGTCCAATAATTGGGTAACCTGGGCCTTAATTCTCTCACCATGTTTCACATTTTGCTACTGTCTCTACACTTCATTGGATGTTCTGCAGATGAGGAAGTGAGGACTGCAATGCTGGAGATCAGAGCTTAAAAATGTGTTGCTGGAAAAGCACAGCAGGTCAGGCAGCATCAAAGGAACAGGAGAAGAAGGGCTTCCTGAAGAAGGGCTTATGCCCGAAACTTGGATTCTCCTGTTCCTTTGATGCTGCCTGACCTGCTGCACTTTTCCAGCAACACATTTTTATGTTCTGCAGATGAGAAAGGCTCAAACTAAAAGGAAATCCTTCTTTATCCAGTATGACAGTGTCTGTAAATAAGGTGCAGATAGGGTCCAACCCACCCAAACGTTATACCATGAGGAGATGGTATGTAAAGTGGGCCAATTTGCCACTCTGATACATTCTCCTGGAAATGTATTCGGATTGTAGATGTACAATTTGAGTCCACAATAAGAAAGGAATGGCTTCATGAGGTGTTGTTAATTTGTGATTTTTAAAGAAAATGGTATAGTTGAAGCAATGTAGAGGTCTGACCGGTAGGTGGTGTTGTCTACCTTTCTATCCAGGAATGCTGAAGTACATCACGTGACCACAAGACAGAGGAGCAGAAGTAGACCATTCAGCCCATCAAGTCTGCTTCACTATCCCATTAGACTATGGCTGATA